>NC_082402.1:17402725-17767725 GCF_031168955.1 Gadus macrocephalus
AGGTTAAAGCCCTGCAGGAACAAACTCCATCGCATCAGATATGGACATTATATGGACCGCATCACATATGGACCGCTAGATCGAGCTTGTAAAGCAGACCCTGGAAGTGGCAGCAGCAACCCCTTGTCACCAGGAGAGAACGCCCGATGCTTTGCCCTTTGGTCATCCCACCCCTTCATCCGTCCTTAGGCTTCCCCCAAGTTCTGCCTCGCCAGCTCACATGCCTTGTTCAGCTTTGACCGAAAATGACAAACAAAGCCTAGCAAATTTGTGGAGGGGAACTGGTTTGCCAACCATCTCTCTTTCAAAAGGTTCATAGGGCCCCTCACAGTATGACTGAACACCAGTTCAGCTGGACTAAAGCCAAGGGACTCTTGAGTGACCTCTCTAGCTGCAAAGAGGAGCAAAGGGGTTCCCTCATCCCAATCTCTCTCAAACTCCTTACAGTAGGCTCGTAACATGGACTTTAGGGTCTGATGAAACCGCTCAAGGGCTCCTTGAGACTCTGGATGACAAGCAGATGAAGTCTGGTGCTCAATAGACAACTGCTGGAGAACCTGAGAGAACACACGGGACATAAAATTCGAACCCTGGTTGGACTGGATAACTCTTGGCAGGCCAAACACTGTAAAGAACTTAATAAGGGCCTTGGAAATGGCTGAAGCTGTGATTCTACGGAGAGGGATAGCTTCAGGAAACCGGGTAGCTGTACACATGATTGTCAATAAGTACCGGTTACCTGACTTGGTACGAGGAAGGGGACCAACACAATCGATCAAGAGACGCTCAAAAGGCTCTCCTATGGCAGGGATAGGACGTAAGGGAGCTGAAGGAATCTTCTGGTTGGGCTTCTGAAGATCATCTGGGCGTTTTGACACTACAGGAAAAGGGACAACCTCAGGAGCCGTAAGCACCCTACCACCGGCTAGGTCATTCCCCAAGATGAAGGACACCCCTTTAATGGGAAGGCTTGAACACACAGCTACAACTACTTCCCCAGAGACAAGACCAGTTTCAAGGGTAAGTTTATGCATAGGCAGAGACAGATACCCCCCCCAAACCCTTGGACGAAGGCACTGGAACCCAACTTAGACTGGTCAGTAAACGGTAGGAGGTCCTGTAGAATCAAAGACTGAAAAGCTCCACTATCTCTCCAAATCTTAATCGGTTGCTTGGTTGAAGGATCAGTGACAAGAGAAACACAACCATCCATAAGGAAAGACTGATGCGTGCGTATGTGAGTGTGTGTACGCGCGTGTGTGTGTTCGCGTGTTGTGTGCGTGCGTGTGTGTGTGTGTGTGTGATATTTATCCTGCTATACTTCATATTGCTTGTGTGTGCGACAGCAATCTCAGCTAGCTCGACAGCTTGGTTAAAGACACAAAACATCTTTCTTTGAAAGGTGTAACTTTTAATCATGCATCTAAAAAAACACGTTAAAAAATAAATAAAATCAATAACATGAAGTATGTTCAACGTGTGGCGCGGACCTGGTGGGGAGCAGGGAGCAGAGGGCCGTAAGGCGCCGGTTCATGGAGAGCTGTGGATCAAGGCCTCAGTGGGAGAGAGAAAGAGTGAACAAGATGGAGCGCATTAAACAGTGTCTGCGTGGTCATGGTTACCAACCCTCACCCCGCTGCTATGGACTGAGGGAGTGAGACAGAAAGGCCACGGGAGACGATGACAAACGCACCTGTGAGTGAGTGTGGGCACACAGGGTTGGTCGTGTGCAGTGGTATGTTTGGACCCCTGAGGGGCCTGCTTTATTAATGTGTTTAGTTGGGTGTGTCTTTGTGAGGGTTAATTGGATGATCGGTGATTGGTTTGTGGGTTTGGTTTTGCTGATTTGTTTTTCAGGAGTATAGAGACCAGCCACTCAGTATGCTACGGTCATTGGCCGTAGCATACTGTGGACTGGATCATTGTTTTTAAATGTAAATTGTAGATTTATAATTCTGAACAGCTTGTGAGTGGGCAATGGACATCATGGAGTGTGTGTGTGTGTGTGTGTGTGTGTGTGTGTGTGTGTGTGTGTGTGTGTGTGTGTGTGTGTGTGTGTGTGTGTGTGTGTGTGTGTGTGTGTGTCTTTGTGTCTTTGTGTCTTTGTGTGTGTGTGTGTGTGTGTGTGTGAGAGAGAGAAACTGACCAAGCACCAAGCAGCCAGTTCACAGGAATGATATCACGTTGTTTAACAGGGTTGGCTCATTGGCCTCTGGTACTGCGTGAACGTGTAATGGTTCTTAATGTGGGCTGTAATGATGAGCTGTAATAGCTGCTTTAACAGCATCAACAAAGCGGGTGGAGTACGTGTCTCCTGGGCTCACAAAGTGTTTGTGTTGGCGCTGTTATTAAAGAAACCAGTTTGGCCATGGTGTCTAATAAGACACCATGTATGTGTTGAACCTTCTCTGGTGCGTGTTTGAGTGATACGTGAGCTGAGGAGGAAAGGGAGAGTGAGAGTGAGAGCGATATGTGAGGTGAGGAGGACGGGAACTTAAACCTGGTCTACTACCACTCTGCTACCAGCGCACTGCTCACCTTAACCTGCGGCGTGTTCCAATATCCATACTTCCCGTACTCACTATACTTAGTTTGAGTACGTAGGGCGTTCCAATTATGATAAGGGTGAAAAGAAGTGTACTGAAGGGACCCGGATGGAACACTCATAATGTTCAAAACGAGTGTGGAACTCTTCACACTCAACAGCAGCCATCTTAGCTACGAAGCAGAATAGGCGGACCTAGGCTGAGCCAGTAGCTCAGCTAAAAAAAAAACGACATTGAGAATGACATAGACAGCATTAATGGAGTCATTGATGGAGTCATAATCCCAGACATCTCCCAGTCGCTGGGTCTACAGCTTATAATGAGATGACCTCTATTGCTAGGTGAGTGATGGGATCTCTCGTTCTACCTAATTATTAAAATGACTAGGTAAAGTGCCGTTGAGTACGAGTGCAGAGGAGTCTTCGCCCTTTTTGCTAGTTCGATCCTCATCGTCATCCGCTTATCCGGGGTCGGGTCGCGGGGGGAGCAGATCAAGCAGGGGGCCCCAGACTTCCCTTTCCCGGGCCACATTGACCAGCTCTGACGGGGGGATCCCGAGGCGTTCCCAGGCCAGTGTTGAGATATAATCTCTCCACCTAGTCCTGGGTCTTCCCCGAGGTCTCCTCCCCACTGGACGTGCCTGATAATGGATTCGTAATTGGGTCTGCAGAGCAACAACCACAGAGTTTACAGACAGGTCTGCATACCCGGTACAGCAGAGGAAAACGGATGTGACCAAGTGAAAGATTTGAAAGTGTCATATTCATCCTTTAAGTGAGGTTGAGTCTCCGCATATCGTAAGCTATAATGCATTATAGAGAACGAACTTTACCTTGGTGCAAAACTCAATCTCTTCACATCCTTTCCATCATTAAGTGCTGCTTGGTTTGTTGAGGTATATTCTAATATGTAATGCCTGGTGCATTCAGGGCGTGGTATCTAATCAGAAGATGGTTGTATCTTCACTACGTCCTGATCACGGCCCTGTCCTACCACAATGGGACCACAGTTCAGAAGGTCCCCACTGGACATTTAATGGAGTCATTAGATAACAAAGTCAGTTTGAAAAGAGGGCAACAAGGCTCTATCTACTTTGATTCACTTCTGGTACCTGTATTCTGTACTCTGTCTGAGTGCTTGATAGTGAGATACCACATTTCAATAACATAAAAAATGAAAAAATCCTATCAAGGCAAATCATGAAAACATGTATCTCGGAAACTGGGACGGCTTTTAAACAAATGAACAACATTCTTAACAACATTCTTACACATGGTGTTTGTGTGTGTGTGTGTGTGTGTGTGTGTGTGTGTGTGTGTGTGTGTGTGTGTGTGTGTGTGTGTGTGTGTGTGTGTGTGTGTGTGTGTGTGTGTGTGTGTGTGTGTGTGTGTGTGTGTGTATTTGCATGTGTGTGTGTGTGTGTGTGTGTGAGTGGAGTATTATGTGCTCGTATTTGTTGTCGACACATGCTTGGGTTTACAGCAAAGAACATGTTAAAAAACCGAATAATACTAAGCATGAATAAGGCGGACATGCTTATGGAGTTACAAAGAAACTGTTGCATCAACTTTATTTGCTGGAAACTGTAAGAACTTCATGAACCCTTCAACACTTCTTAGTCGGTTCCGGCACTAAATAAATCACTTGTTTGTTGTTGCTGCTGGCAGGATTGTTACATAAAGGCGCTCAAAGCTCGTGAGCAATTTCATTTGCGAAAGCTGAGTTTCAGTAATAAAATACTTGTTTGCATACTTAGTCCACTTTAGTTGAGTGCATACCATGTATGCATACTTGTTTGTTGGACTTACTCAACTTTAGTTAGCAATCATAATTTTTTCTTGTTGAAGTAAGTTATTTGTAATTGTTAAACAAAGTGTCTATTAGCTCTAAAATCAAAAGTCCAGTGGAAATGCTGATTATGGATCAGTAGTAACACAGGGATGTGTAACTGAAAATCAGTGACTTTAGACTGACACCTATCATGTGTGCTGATCAGTATGAATGGGAATGATACCGTTTTTATTCAAGATAGGAGACCACTAGAAGTTCTATGGTCGCAGGAGCGTTTGTGTGTGCTAAGTGAATATGTTGTGATCCTTTGTCCAATGGGGGAAGAGGAAATTAATATGTTGTGTATGTAATGCATGTTGAGGTCAGTGAGTGCATGTAATTCTAACTCCAGCTTCGGAAAAGCCTGAAAGTCGAAGGTATTATGGCATTAACATGTAGCATAAGGGGCACTTGTTAAAGGAGAGACGATGGAAAACTGCTGGATTAAGAACAGTTGCGGGTACCAACTCCCGGCCTGTTGGTCATCATGGTCTCCTTATGCCTTACTGTATCCTGTATCTTTGAAACACAAGTATAACATCGTTGAAAATGATTGCCCTATTCACTGAGGGCCTTCTTGTTCACCTGACACATCTTGCCTTCTATCCAGACGGAGCCACATTTAGCATGTACACACCCGCCCGGCAAGTACTCAAACGTGCAAAATTGCAACTACTGTGGGGCTCCCTGTATGAGGAACCCCCCAAAGGTCGCCCCCAGCCCCAGCCCACCCTGGCCCTGTGATGGACCCAGATACGCATGGGGTACTTAAATAGATTAGAAGTTTTATGAATACACCGCTGACTCAGACATTAGGTTAATATCATGCCTGCTTTTATCAAGACAATTATAAATCACTAGAACTATGAGGCATGCGATGCAGCCTGAGAGGCTGACCTGGTTTGAGATGTCCGGCCCCAGACACAACAGCTACAGTGCTCTTCATCTGAGGGCCTTGTTAGTGGGGCATCCTTAGCAGATCAGGGAGGATATAATGATGTTTGCAACAATTACATCAACTCTTTTGATATATAATTATAGGAATTAACCCATCAAATAGGTTAAGGCTATATTGTAAAATTTTAGAGACGTATTTGTTTTTAAGACATTTCATATATTTTGTATATGCCTACTTAATAAATTGGATGTAATCCAAATATGTCTGTCTGACTGTCCGTCCGTCCGTCCGTCCGTCCGTCTATCTATCTATCTATCTATCTATCTGTCTGTCTGTCTGTCTGTCTGTCTGTCTGTCTGTCTGTCTGTCTGTCTGTCTGTCTGTCTGTCTGTCTGTCTGTCTGTCTGTCTGTCTGTCTGTCTGTCTGTCTGTCTGTCCGTCCGTCCGTCCGTCCGTCCGTCCGTCCGTCCGTCCGTCCGTCCGTCCGTCCGTCCGTCCGTCCGTCCGTCCGTCCGTCCGTCCGTCCGTCCGTCCGTCCGTCCGTCTGTCTGCCTGTCTGTCTATCTATCTCTATAAAAGCCTCTACCTGTTGAAGAGCTTCTACCTCTAAAATGCGAGATTATGAAAAACTAAATATTGCTGGATATTATGTCACTTTAAATCAACACGTTTACATTGAGACGTAGTAATTGTGTACATCTATACTGATCATCTTTACTAATGGAGTTCATGTTAAATCAAGCAATGGTGTTCATCTTTACTAATCATCTTTACTAATGAGGTTCATGTTAACTAACATAATCATTTATTAATTAGGGTTGGGAAAACCCTAATCCTAATCCCTATAGAATAATGTATGAATTAATAAATGGTTACCAGACTATTACTTAACAGTTGAATAAATTAAAGTGAATTATTAGTTAATTCTTATAACTGCATTAGCCAATGTTAATTAATGTGTAATTAATGTACATTAATTGTGTTACCATGTATGTATATATATATATGTAGAGGAGACTGAAGATTGGATGGAGGTTAGGGTGGTCTTGGTGGGTGGTGTAGAGACAGAGGACTGGGTGGAGGTTAGGGTGGTCTTGGTGGGGAGGTGGTGTAGAGACAGAGGACTGGGTGGAGGTTAGGGTGGTCTTGGTGGGTGGTGTAGAGACAGAGGACTGGGTGGAGGTTAGGGTGGTCTTGGTGGGGAGGTGGTGTAGAGACAGAGGACTGGGTGGAGGTTAGGGTGGTCTTGGTGGGTGGTGTAGAGACAGAGGACTGGGTGGAGGTTAGGGAGGTCTTGGTGGGTGGTGTAGAGACAGAGGACTGGGTGGAGGTTAGGGTGGTCTTGGTGGGTGGTGTAGAGACAGAGGACTGGGTGGAGGTTAGGGTGGTCTTGGTGGGGAGGTGGTGTAGAGACAGAGGACTGGGTGGAGGTTAGGGTGGTCTTGGTGGGTGGTGTAGAGACAGAGGCCTGGGTGGAGGTTAGGGTGGTCTTGGTGGGTGGTGTAGAGACAGAGGACTGGGTGGAGGTTAGGGTCGTCTTGGTGGGGAGGTGGTGTAGAGACAGAGGCCTGGGTGGAGGTTAGGGTGGTCTTGGTGGGTGGTGTAGAGACAGAGGCCTGGGTGGAGGTTAGGGTGGTCTTGGTGGGGAGGTGGTGTAGAGACAGAGGACTGGGTGGAGGTTAGGGTGGTCTTGGTGGGTGGTGTAGAGACAGAGGACTGGGTGGAGGTTAGGGTGGTCTTGGTGGGTGGTGTAGAGACAGAGGACTGGGTGGAGGTTAGGGAGGTCTTGGTGGGTGGTGTAGAGACAGAGGCCTGGGTGGAGGTTAGGGTGGTCTTGGTGGGTGGTGTAGAGACAGAGGCCTGGGTGGAGGTTAGGGTGGTCTTGGTGGGTGGTGTACAGACAGAGGACTGGGTGGAGGTTAGGGAGGTCTTGGTAGTGGTGCAGAGACAGAGGCCTGGGTGGAGGTTAGGGTGGTCTTGGTGGTGGTGTAGAGACAGAGGACTGGGTGGAGGTTAGGGTGGTCTTGGTGGGTGGTGTAGAGACAGAGGACTGGGTGGAGGTTAGGGTGGTCTTGGTGGGTGGTGTACAGACAGAGGACTGGGTGGAGGTTAGGGTCGTCTTGGTGGGGAGGTGGTGTACAGACAGAGGACTGGGTGGAGGTTAGGGAGGTCTTGGTGGTGGTGTAGAGACAGAGGACTGGGTGGAGGTTAGGGAGGTCTTGGTGGTGGTGTAGAGACAGAGGACTGGGTGGAGGTTAGGGAGGTCTTGGTGGGTGGTGTAGAGACAGAGGACTGGGTGGAGGTTAGGGTGGTCTTGGTGGGTGGTGTACAGACAGAGGACTGGGTGGAGGTTAGGGTCGTCTTGGTGGGGAGGTGGTGTACAGACAGAGGACTGGGTGGAGGTTAGGGAGGTCTTGGTGGTGGTGTAGAGACAGAGGACTGGGTGGAGGTTAGGGAGGTCTTGGTGGTGGTGTAGAGACAGAGGACTGGGTGGAGGTTAGGGAGGTCTTGGTGGGTGGTGTAGAGACAGAGGCCTGGGTGGAGGTTAGGGTCGTCTTGGTCGGTGGTGTACAGACAGAGGACTTGGTGGAGGTTAGGGTGGTCTTGGTGGGGAGGTGGTGTAGAGACAGAGGCCTGGGTGGAGGCTAGGGTGGAGCTCCTGTGGCTCTAGAAGAAGGTATTAGCGATGGTAACGTTGCTGATAGTCAACAACAGCACAATAGTCAACCTTGGTTGTTAGTGAGCATGGTTGTACTGGTCATAGTGGTCATGAGTCACAGTTTCCACAGGTTTCACCATTTCCATTCCTAAAACAAACATCTTGTGTGTGTTTGTGGGACATTCCAGTTCAATTGTCCAAATTTAAAGCCATCGGTCTAAAGCTGGCTAAAGTTATTTCTGTAATGATGATGCTGCTATTGTTTTTCTCTTTGTTCCCCATCAGACGTCGATAATTTTTCTCGAAAACTATAGTGTTTACCTTTTTCTTTTTATCCTCTCTGCCAATAAAACCTGAACCATGGGTCAGAGTTGAATCCTAATAATCCAAGACGGATGCTGCTTGGGATTCCTTGATAATGGGTTTAGTGGGGGGATTAGTTTAACGACATGCATGCATTGGACTACATACCAGACGCCAGCTGCAGCCCCTGTCAGACAGCAGCTAATAAAGGGCTTACATACGAGCCATGGATACTACTGTAGAAGTTGGGGGATTCATCCATTATTAGTTCATGTATAGATATGCAATTTTCCCTCAAATATTCATATTAATACTTAAATATACTTATTTTTTGATCAAGCAAAACAACCCGAATCCCAGTGAAATCAGAAAATCAATGGAGAACAAAGGATAGCAGCTTACAGATCATAAGGGAGGATGGATGAACTCAAAAGTACAGAAGGATCAGATGTGTCATGAACTTGTAGCCTTCATAAACTCCCAGCCTGCGCAGTAGCAGCCTGTACACCAGCAGCCTGCTCACTAACAGCATGCTCTCTAGCAGCCTGCTAAATAACAGCCTGCTCAATAACAGCCTGCTCTCTAGCTGCCTGCTCACCAACAGCCTGCTCACCAGCAGCCTGCTCACCAACAGCCTACTCACCAGCAGCCTGCTCACTAACAGCCTGCTCACCAGCAGCCTGCTCACCAGCAGCCTGCTCACTAACAGCCTGCTCACCAGCAGCCAACTCACCAGCAGCCTGCTCACCAACAGCCTGCTCACTAACAGCCTGCTCACCAGCAGCCTGCTAACTAACAGCCTGCTCACCAGCAGCCTGCTCACTAACAGCCTGCTCACTAACAGCCTCCTCACCAGCAGCCTGCTCACCAACAGCCTGCTAACTAACAGCCTGCTCACTAACAGCCTGCTCACCAGCAGCCTGCTCACCAACAGCCTGCTCACATTCCATTGCATCCTATGAGCTCTGTTTGTCCTCTTTATCTCCGCTGGCCCCTAGGAGTCTTTCTGAGCAGACGTTGTTAGTAACTACTAAAAACGTGTGATGTGGTGCATCGCTGACTGAGTGCAGGTCACTACATGATGTAATGGTCAGAAGACAGATGAGGTGCACTGATCCTTACGGCTTCAGGGTCTGTATCTGGGCGTTCGTGTCATCCTCCTTTTGTTTCTCATGTTTTCGTTTTTCCTTATAACATATCCCAAACTAAGTGGCGTCGAGAGAGGTGGATAAAGGGAAAACTCACACACGCACAGACAAGCACACACACAAGCACACACACAGCAGGAAGACATTTTTGAAGACAAGACTTTTTGAACCAGATGTCTCATATTTGACTTCAAAAGCCATTTTTGTTCGGACAGCTTTTAACAATCAGTACTTTACGTGCCCTGAAGTAAATGTGATGAAAATATGATTTGTGTGTGTGTGTGTGTGTGTGTGTGTGTGTGTGTGTGTGTGTGTGTGTGTGTGTGTGTGTGTGTGTGTGTGTGTGTGTGTGTGTGTGTGTGTGTGTGTGTGTTTGTGTGGGTGTATACTTGTGGTGCATGTGTTTGCATGTGTGTGTGTGTGTGTGTGTGTGTGTGTGTGTGTGTGTGTGTGTGTGTGTGTGTGTGTGTGTGTGTGTGTGTGTGTGTGTGTGTTTGTGTTGGTGTTCGTTTTTGGTGCATGTGTTTGTATGTGAGTGTGTGTGTGTATGTGTGTGTGTGTGTGTGTGTGTGTGTGTGTGTGTGTGTGAGTGTGTGTGTGTGTGTGTGTGTGTGTGTGTGTGTGTGTGTGTGTGTGTGTGTGTGTGTGTGTGTGTGTCTGTGTGTGTGTCTGTGTGTCTGTATAATATAAAATATAATTGTGTACATTATAAACATCACACATATGATATATATATAATGTAATGATATATATTATGTACCATATAATGGTGTACATTATACATATCATCAAATGGTGTCCCTTATCTATAATGGTATAAATGATAAATACCATATAATATTGTACAATATATGTATCTTATAAAGGTATACATTATATATAATGATATACATGATATGTATAATATAAAGGTTTCTATTATACACAATGATGAACATCAGATATATCATACATTCATACATGTATCGTAAATATAAGTATAATACAATGGTTTACAATCTAGAACATAAATTATCTATATTATATATAATGTCGATGATTTAGTACTTTATATATATATGTGTATACATAAATCATATAATGCTGTACATTATATGTCATATAATGGTGTATATTTTATATAATCTGAACAATATATATATAATGGTGTACATTATATATAATTTAATGGTGTACATTATGTATAATCTTCATTGTATACATTATATATATCATATTATGCCCTACATTATATATACATCATCTAATTATGATAAGCCCCTTGGCACATAATGGGGCCATAAACAAATCCACTGCTATACACGGAAGATAAAGAACAATCTGATCATAGGATTACCTCCAGCTCCACACAATCCAAGTGAAAACAACTTTTTAATTTTCACTGCAGAATTGCTGGGGAAATATAATATTGTATCAGCTTTTAAAGATAAAAAACTAGATCTGCTTTGTTGTGGTATCGGATGTTTGTATAGTTACTAGGGCAGATATGAACCCATGACATGTTTGTATTCAAGACCTTTTCTCTTCACAGAGGAAACCCAAACAGCAACTCACATAAAGGCATCTCAGTGTCTCAAGTGTATCAATGATTCTTGCTATGTTTCACAACACTGCTCAATTATTGTTAGAAGATACAAGCACACTTTGTTGAATTTTGATCAACAAAGGTCATATGATCTACACTTAATCTAACAAATCAGTGCGTTCACATGTGTATGTCTATGCATGTTTGCATGTGTCGAGACACTTTATGTTGCTTTGGTTTTTATTATTATCGTGTCTGCTCAGTATGACCAAATACATGCAAACGGGAAGGGTGAAAGTTTACATCTAAGTCATGTAGCCAGACAGAAGAAGGCAAAAAGAGTAATTTATTATTACAATAGGAAACATGTCTGTTATAATGACATGTCTTGGAAGAAATTGTTTCAAGGAGAGAGGGGGTTTGGGGATGAACGAGATATGTAAACACAGGGAAGCAACAGTTTGGAGCCTTTTGACTATTTGGAAGCATTTTATTTTGGATGTCTACCATTGATTTTCCTCTGCCTGTGCCCGCACTAACAGGCCAGGCACCAGAAAAGAGTCACCTGTGGGATCAGGACTAGAAGAACCAGGCCTTCATTTGGATTGGATGTCATCTTTCGGTATCACATACACACATTCACACGCGCACACTCAAACACAAAAACACATTTGACTGAGTCCTTGCCACTAGCCGCTAGCTGCTAGCTGCTACAGTGCTGAAATCATTCTGCTAGGCTCTGCGCTTTAACGGCTCGGGTCGGGTCAGCACACGTGGAAAACTATAAAGCCAGTAAAACAACTGTAGGCTGTCTCCAGCTTCTTAAAGTGCCAAAGTTGTGATTCACTTTCCTGTTCCCCAGAGAGGCAGTGTGGGCTGACAGCGCACCAAACTCTCCCTGCTCACGTCCAACACACCTGATGCCTCATCGTTTGGTCCACTTCTGAGAGGTAAATGAGGTCTGGGTAGGAGGAGTAAATGCTACATATAGGCTACAATGAAATCCTAGAAAGTGGCGTATCTAACCTAACAACACATGTGCATTTCAAACAGCCTGATATTGAAGCCAGCATCAAGCATCACAGCTCACATTTACCAGCTGTTTTTTGTTTTCACAATGACGTCGCTATGAGAGTGTTTTCAGAAAGCCACATTTAGACTCACAGAGTTCAGCCACGACACTCGCACACCAGGATGGTGGAAAGCAGAATACACATCCAAGGACACACACAAACACACACACACACACACACTGCGTCACCAGCACAACGACGTAGACTCAGCTCTGCCATGAAAGCCACTGCACCACCCTACCCTGCGGTGAGCCTGTGGTGAACAGGCAGCCGGAAATGTAAGTCACACACTGAGGTCTTTCATTGTTTAAGCTCAAGGAAACCTAACAGCTACTCTTAAACGCTCCTCATTCTCCCAGCTCTACATAAGCCCTCCCTCCCTCAGGTAAAAGCGGGGCTCGAATATTACAAATACATCCAATAAATCAAGTTACTCTCCTCTTCTTGGCTCAATATAAAATACTCCACAAAGAGTACGTGTTCTTCATGGCAACTTACAGAAATGTGCAAGTGACGGGTGGTACGTCCGGCATGTGTTTCAATATGAATAAATGTATTAATCAGTTTTTTATCAACAATGGAGATGTTGCGGAACGGGCCGGGCTGGTAGCCAACCGCTGGATGGATCTAGCAGTCTGAGAACCTCAAGAACTCATGAGCCCCTTGACCCTGAAGGTCCATCGGCAACCCTTAAAGGAGCATTTCACCGGTGGAGGCATGAATATGTATTGAAAGTGGGTCCTATATGTAGTCGAATAATAAAAAATAATAATAATTTGGTGCCGTCTTTACCGAGGAAAAGGCAGAAAGTGACTTTTTGGCGCTTGTGGATTGAAGACAACAAATCCCACCATGCACCACGATGCACAGCTTCCCTGGCCACTCCCGCTGATCTAGATCAGTGGGTCCCACCCCCTAGTGCTTGTAGTCTTACGAGAATCCTCCCCTCTTACACTTCCTATTTACTTCTACGCAAAAATCGTCATATTGCGTCATCTTAAACAGGAAGTGTTGGAGATCGATACGGATCTCTCCAGTCTCTCCAGAAAATAAGGGAATGATGCATGACCATTCAAAAATATGAGTGGGTTTCTGACGATACAAAGCTTAATGGAAATGGGTGAAGTTTCCCTTTAAAGTGATCTGGTTCAGATCTTAGGAGGTGACATTTTCTCTCTTCTTCTCTTTTCTCAAATCCAGTCAAGTCCATTTTATTTCTATAGCCCTTAATCACGCAGTCACAGTTTAAAAGAGCTCTGATCTCTTAGTCTGGCTTAAAGGAAAGGAATTGAATTGGGATCCGCTATTGATCAGACAACCTGCCACAGCTCCAACACTAGCGAAACAGCTAGCTTGTGTTCCAGTGCATTGTCAATACGTTAACATGTTAATTGTTTGTTTATTCTACCTAAAACCACTTTCATTTTCCACGCTGGTTCTGAAGGTTGGTGAGAAGGTGTTAGTAAAAGGGAGAGGTAGATAGACTTGCCCTATTTCTTCATCTCCGTCTCTTGCATTCTCTCTGTTCTCTACTCGCTTTAATCTCTCTCTTATTTTCTCTCTCTCTCTCTCTCTCACTCTCTCTCTCTCTCTCATTCTGTCTCCCCCCCTCTCTCTCTCATTCTCTCTCTCTCTCTCTCTCTCTCTCTCTCTCTCTCTCTCTCTCTCTCTCTCTCGCTCTCATTCTCCCCCCCTCTCTCTCTCTCATTCCCTCCCCCCTCTCTCTCTCTTTCTCTCCTCTCTCTCTCTCTCTCTCTCTCTCTCTCTCTCTCTCTCTCTCTCTCTCTCTCTCTCTCTCTCTCTCTCTCTCTCTCTCGCACTCTCTACCTGTCGTACTCCCTATCTCATTCTTCTCTATTTCATACTCCCTCTATTTCTCTCTGGGTGTCTCTTTCTGTCTCTCTGTGTGTCTCTCTCTCACTCTCTCTCTGTGTCTCTGTCCCTCTGTTTTTCTGTCTCTCTCTGTCTCTCTATATCTATGTCTATGACTTGCCCTATTTCTTCATCTCCGTCTCTCGCATTCTCTCTGTTCTCTACTCGCTTTAATATCTCTCTCTCTCTCTCTCTCTCTCTCTCTCTCTCTCTCTCTCTCTCTCTCTCTCTCTCTCTCTCTCTCTCACTCTCTCATTCTCTCTCCCCCCCTCTCTCTCGTTTTCTCTCTCTCTCTCTCTCTCTCTCTCTCTCTCTCTCTCTCTCTCTCTCTCTCTCTCTCTCTCTCTCTCTCTCTCTCTCTCTCTCTCTCTCAGCCACATGTGGTCCTCGTGCTGCCAGTTCTTCAGACATGTGGTTTGATTTAGAGCTGTGGAAAGGTTAAATAGGAAACTTGGAGAGCTGAAAAAGAGCTGCGTCCTTTCCCATTAGGAGGTTTCACTATGGCTCACAGAGGCATTGGTCCTTCTGAGTCTCCTTCAGGACTACAGCCAATCAGCAGAACTGTCGCTACCAGAGGACTTCCTCCGCATTACAGGGATGGGGTGGGGGAGGGGTCCTTAGAAGCAGTTCCAGTATATTTCCGAAGCTTTCATTTTATTTTCTTAGATCAGTCTCAGCTTTTGGAAGTGGCTGAGGTGTACGTTTAAATATATGACCTGTAAACTCAGTAAACATGTGACATAAGCACTGTTATAGAAATTGTGCAGTTAGCATAGAGCCTAGACATCTCATTTTCTATGTCATAATATTCATTCAAGAAATTTGTATCATTAAACATATATATTATAAATAGAAATAATTAAAGGGCATACTTTTTCAATGTGACAGATGTGACAACTTGAATTTTATAGTAAGGTAAGTAATTTAATGGTGCCGACCGAATTATGACAATTGTTGTAAATTAGCTTTCTCCAAAAACACTATGATGCAAACAACAGTTGACTGGCTCAAGCTTATCTATGTTTCTGTATCTGTCCCTATTCAAATAATCCTTGAAATAATTAATATACCGACCAATCAGAAGAGCGCAATTGGTGGGTGAGAGCTTACAATGAACATTAGTGAGACAAAGAGCCACAGTGTCGCAGCTCTTCAAGTGTTGCTTTATAATACAGATAGAAAAGCTATGGAGGGAGTTTCAGGTCTGGACAAATAGGATAGCCACTGCTCCTTTTTTGTTAAATCAAAAAATTAACAGAAATCTTCACAGAAGTCTTTTTTCAGAATAGGAGGTTTTTTTGCTTTACGTTCAACCTGATACAGCCGGAAGCAAAATTAGCTCCCCAATCACTTTGATTGGCTGGAGTTATCGGAACGATGTAAGGCTGCTCCTATATTCGGGAATCAAGGCCTACCAAAGTCAGAACGATGCTCACTGCAAAACGCAAACGCAAATATCAGGGTCAGGACTCACGAGGCTTGGAAAATCCTCAAATTAATTATAGAACGATATGCCTATTTAAACATGCATATAAACTACTGAGTATTTAAAGAAGGCAAAAACTGATAGTTTGGCAAATTATTGAGCAATCATGGCCGATTCTCCTATTCTGGGATGTCAAATGTTTGTGGTTATATGTCCTCTGATAGGCCTTTGTTGACAGGCACCATACTGTTTAGATCAAGTCCCTCATGGACGTATTTCAGAGGAGCGTTGGAGTGACCTGTTGAGGGTGGAGCAGAGAGGAGCTGGCTATATGAAGGCGGTTGTTTCTGTTGGAGGGACTTTGAATTTGTATCTGTGTGGAGACATACTGAGCCTGTTACTATTCTATAACTGATATGCAAAAAGAAACATCACACAGAGATTCAAGGAATCAACCAGTATATTGAGAAAGAAAAACTTTATTGGTTAAAATAGCTTTCACATGAATGAGTTTCGGGTTTTGCTGTGAAGCACCTGCACACTGTACAACAGTGGATCCTCATGGCTGCATGGAACCAATCTGCTAAACAGGAACCCCTTCCTGCACTGTGAGCCTCCTGCCATGTGGCCTGAGCAGAGCTGATGGTACAAGGGACTCATGTTTGGAGTAATGCACTGTGGTGAATTGTGGATTGATAAAAATAAATTAGTAACATGCATATCTTAAAACACTTAGTTTTCGCATCATATTACACCCCTAGTGTCACTCAATCTCAGTGCAAAGGCCATTGTAGCTGAAAGATCCATGAAAGTTGTACCGATATACTAAGGTGTAAAGTTGACAAAAAAAGGAACGTGAAATTTCCACATTTATATTCATCCTACTCATGTGTGGTGGTGGTGGAGCTACATTGGCATATACCTTCTTTCTTTTGAACATAAATGACTAAATATTAGTCCAGATCTATAAGGCAGTCTTCTAAAAACTCACATTTTTATTTGTGACACGGTTAGCTCGATTTACAGTACTAATTATCTAATTCTCAAGCAGCAATGATTACATGGAGCTTTAAACAAAAGAATAGAAAAACGTAACAAAAAAAAATAGGTCAAATAGGACATGAAATCATTATACTGCCTTCCCCTACAAACCCCAAAAAGGAAAAAAGAGAGAAAATGCTTTGTATGAGATAATAATAATCATAATATTAATAATAATAATCATAATAATTATAATAAAGCCTTTTTTATAATTTCTTGACCATAGATACAACCAGATTATATATGTTTTAAAGGTTACTGTGTAAATCATCCTACAGCAGCCGAAAGCAGTCCAACCCCAACAGCCTCATCTACAGCATAGCTCCATTAACGCCACATCATACAAATAAAAAGAGTTAAAACATACACTGACACCATACACAAATTCAAAGTTTATCAGGAGACAACAATCCATAGTGACTCACAAATTCAATTATTTCATTTTTTTTATGTACCGTCAATAAATATGCAGATTTTTGGGAAGTGACTTGACAAAGTTTTTGTATAACAGACCTTGGATAGTAGTCAAATTTTCCTCTTAGTGGTCAGTATCCTACAGATACCAAGCAATAAATAAATAATTATTGACGTTGATGTTGAGCATTCTTCTCCTGGTTTTCCATTTAGTCAAACACAGGGTCCAAAGAGGCTCTAAGTTGTTTATCTATGCAATGCTAATGGTAGAATTAGTTGAACACTTTGTTGAAGCTATCGGCAAACATAGGGCGCATTAGAATTTAATCCAGGATCAGTCAATTTGGATGTTACAGGAAATATAGAAGTGTGATTCTACGCCAAATATGACTGGAGGGTCAAACCCCTCAAGCAAGTCGAAAATAAACCTCTTCAGAATATGTGCAATACATCTCGACGGAATGTTGAATGACTGTTGCCTGTGTGTTTTGTGCTTGTGTGTGTATGTGTGTGTGTTTATGCATGCCTGTGTGTTTGTACTTGACATCCTTATAGTATGCATGGGTTTGTCCTTCATTACGTAATGTTGTATACCTTTAGATATTAGGAGTTATGATCTACAACTTCTTTCAAAGTGGATTATGGTATGGGTTTTAAGAACTATTCAATTTTAGTACAATTACACTTTACCATGTCGCTTTGTTTAAAGCCAGATTAGCTCAGCTAAAAGGATTCAGTAAAGTCATACAAAAAATAGTACCTCTGACAGTGTTAACATATTCTAAAGTCTCTTCTAATCCTCTAGGAGTCGCTTGTACACAGTGATTCAGATTTAGCCCCTCTTCTTCATTGCAAAATTTCCCCCAAATACTTCCTGGTCCCTCCCACTGCACCTCTCCTATTGGCCAGAAGCCTGGTGTGGTTGGAGGAAGCTCACGGGGCCTAGGTGGGGCTAGACGTCTAGATCATCTGGCCGCGGCCTGACACTCATCCGGCTGCTGGCCCGGCTGCATGGCCGCGGCTCCAGCAGCGCCAGGGGCTGCATCTCGTGTGCAGCTGCGGATGACGTCAGTTTCTTATGCTCGTGCGTATCGTCGGGGAAATCAAAAGCCTGCGCGTGGGAGTTTGAGATAGTGCTGCCCGCGCCGTGCTGGCCCAGCTGGTTCTGCTCCGTGGAATAGTTGGTCCAGTTCTGCTCGGTTGCTTGCTTGTTGTAGTTGCGACATGAGCCGGTACCGCGCTCGCCCGTGGCCAGCTTGTAGCCCGGCGGGGACATGGGCGAGAGCGGGGCGGTGGGGGAGGAGCAGCCATTGTAGTAGGCGTACTTGGCTGTGGAAAGATCTTTGGGGGTATGGCTCAGGGTGCCAGCGCTGGGGTAGAGGGTGGGCGGCTGGCGGCCCTTCACACGGTCCTTGATCCTCTTGAAGAACACGTAGAAGAGCTCGATGACGTTGAGCAGCAGGGACACCAGCGACACCACCAGCATGAAGATGATGAACACCGTCTTCTCTGTGGGCCGAGACAGGAAACAGTCCACCCTGTGGGGACAGGGTTCTCTCTCGCAGGTGTACACCGCTGCCAGACTGAAGCCGTATATGTACCACTGGATGACCAGGAAGCCCACCTCGAACGTGGACTTGAAGAAGATGCTGACGATGTAGGTTCTCAGCAGGGCGCCCTTCATCTTCACCTTGCCGTGCTCCTCCAGGCCGTGCTTCAGCTTCTTCATCTCGATCTTCCTCAGCGGGATGTCAACGTCGCCGCCATCGTTCTGCACGGCCTTCAGCACCTCCTCCTTCCTGTTCAGCTTCTGCTCCTTCCTCATCAGGTAGAAGACGTGGGCCAGGTACAGCAGCGTGGGCGTGGACACGAAGATGATCTGCAGCACCCAGAAGCGCACATGGGAGATGGGGAAGGATTTGTCATAGCATACGTTCTCGCAGCCGGGCTGCTGAGTGTTGCAGTTGAAGGCCGACTGCTCGTCGCCCCAGGCGGACTCCACGGCCGTCCCAAGGACCAGGATCCTGAAGATGAAGAGGACGGAGAGCCACACCTTCCCCCCAGCGGTGGAGTAGGCCTGGACCTTGTCCAGCAGGCGGCCCAGAGCACTCCAGTCACCCATCCTCTAGCTGGAAACAAACAGTACAGGAAGGTCGGATTCAGTAGGGGTACACAGGTTTATTCAGAATAGCTTCCAAATACATTTACATCGGTTTACTTCCAGAAGGAACGACCAAACATTGGACAATCAAACAATTCTTGAATTGTATGGTAAAACCCAAGAGCCAAGCTATGACTACCATCATTGATGGAGATCTCAATATGGCGGCCAGGATGTGGTGACAACAGCCTCGGAGCAGAACAAAACGACTGCGTAAGGACAAGGCAACAATAGATTCAAACAAGGCTTGAGGTTCAAATTGTTTCAATTTGTCATATCATTAAAGGGAACAAGGCTTATTAGACGTACTGAATGTACATGTGGAGGAGATGAAGTGAGAAACAGACGCAGACCAACAGTTGAAACTCCCTCCATCAGCAGGACTATAAAAAGAGCCCAGAGCTGGTCCTCATCAACCCATTGTTTGTTAACAACTCTAATAAACACAAGAATGCAGAAATGAAGGATGGAGAGGGAAAATTAAATATATCAAATGCTCTGTTTGTGTGTTTAAATGTATAGTTTTGGCTTTGTGTGGTGTTAAAACAACCAAAAGGAAAAGAAAATCCCCCCTCTCTCATTTCCAATTACAGTCGCTTACTGGCTACTGCTGAAAAAGCCTTTCAACCTCTAAAATAAGTAGGCCTACCATTATTTTAGCATCAATGTCCCTGCTGAAGCTTCCCCTCAACAAAGAGACACATAGCATACAGTGCACCATGGGAAGAGCCCATAGAGAGCAAGGCATTTCAATTAACTTCATGAAATGATTATTAGATTATTAAACAATGTATTTAGACATATACTGTATATACGTAATAATACCATTATATTATCAATTCACTATAGAGATTTCCCTGGCCTGTTTTCTTTTGAGAGTATGCATTACCTTTTAAACTGAAATGTAAAGAAATGTCTGTAGACCCACTTACACCTTTGTGCCTTAGCTTTCATACAATTTTATTTGGTAGATCAGATCAGAGCTCTCCTGAGGGGTAAGAGTGAACAGCAACAGTAAAGTGATAAAAGCTGCACATTTTCTATCATATAAAGAAGCCACTTTTTTTGCAAGCAAGGCCTGCATAAAAACTGCTCTGGTGGGGAGCCACTAAAACCGCTGAATGCACTCTGATCTGTTGAAGACAGCTTCAGCAGCCAAACTCTTTGGAGTGACGGTGGTAGAAATAATCTACGATGCAGGAGGTTGTAGAAGGCTCAGTGTTCTTTTTAACTTTAGAGGTTTTTGGACCTAGCCCAGTTTTACAAATAGTACCTATGTTGAGTACAAACAATGTTTTTTATAGAACCTTACAAGCATTTCTGCTCAAGCAACAATATCGAAACAATATAGTGCCATGATCTGTCCTTACAGATCAGGCTTACAGCTTAAGTTTTGGTGATCTCTATTGTTCAGTATGAGTATAATTGTGCAATTGAATAATTAAAAAACATGTTGATGCTTCATTAGTGTCCAGGTGGACTGTAGCTTCTTGCAGATGGTGCACACTGTTATCAATGGCCCCAACTCACTGCATTACGATCTCTCTCTCTCTCTCTCTCTCTCTCTCTCTCTCTCTCTCTCTCTCTATATATATATATATATATATATATATATATATGAGAGAGAGAGAGAGATAATGTAAATATAGCTGTTTTAGAATAGGTCTAAAGGGTGTAGGATTGTTTTGCTTGGCATTGACATAAAACGAATAAAACCACTGCTGTTCAATGTGTGTGCCAGCCAGTGCTGTAGATGGTCCTGTTATGGCTCAGTCATCTATAGCTTGATGTCATTTGTAATAAAGGTCTAAAAACCTCACGGATGACTAGAGGTTTGACCTGAAGGGTATAAGAGGCTGTACATAATTCCCGCCAGTTTCTACTTGAGTGAGCTGGGGTCGTTGTCCCTGGTGTCCCCCCCAACCCTGAGCCCCCCCCCAACCCCAGAGTCCCATGCAGTACAAATAAGGCGATATGGAAAACAATGGGTTCACTAAATGCTGCCAACTTTGCCCTGCCCGTGAATAAAATCGACTGTGAGCCTGTGTTGCAGGGGAGCCATGGGCTGAAAGTGATGGGGTGAATGTGTTATTTGGAGGAAAATAACTTGACCTAGGAGGGTCTAAATCCCCAAGAAGAAGACAAGTACATTGTTGTTTTGAGAGGTGTAAGAACCCGAAATCCTCGGACAAATCCAACCTTTGGGTTTTCAATGTTCTCTTCCTAAACGAATGGTTGATCTTATTTTCCAGTAGAAGTCCATCTCTGTAATTGCACCAATCCAAGCCCGACGCTCAGTATATGAAGCAACATGTGATAAACGGGACAGCGCACACACACACACACACACACACACACACACACACACACACACACACACACACACACACGCACACGCACACGCACACGCACACCCACACAGCACACAGAAGCACACGCATACGCACGCACGCACGCACACGCACACACACACACACACACACACACACACACACACACACACACACACACACACACACACACACACACACACACACACACACACACAGAGCACGCTCACTCCTGTAGCGGCCAGTGCTTTAAGCGCCTTTTCATTTGTCCGCTTCATTTGTCCGCTTCATTTGCGTCTCAGTAATTAGAATTGCCACACGCGTAGCAAAACCTCAGGACTGCAGTGTTTTTTTTCTCTTTTTTTTTTGGAGCTTACATGACATGGCAAGATGAAACATGGAATGAAGAAAAAACAAATCACTGCAGTCGAGGAAACACGCAAACAGATTTAAGCAACATATTACAATGGTCTGTCTGGAGGCCAGCAGAGTGAGTCAGAGTTGCATAAGAGATGCAACATAAAAGCAGCGCAGACAGAGTAAAAGTAAGGTAACGTTTGAGCCTACCTGAGAGTTCCTGAAGATACAAGAAGCCCAGAGGACCTTCTCCGGCGCTCCAACAAAAGCGTCTCTGGCTGCCTTCAAATCCAAGTTTGGGACCACAAGGAAACTAAGTGAGACTTGTCAAAGTCCTACTGCTTTTAAGGTCCGAGTCCGGGAGGGGGGAGCTGAAGGGCGGGGGGGAGGGGGGGTGGGGGGTCACGTGGTCCACCGTCATCAGGACCTTGCCTTTGTTACGGGCTCCTTAAGAACAACCAGCACATATTGGCTGCAAATGGAGCCGATCTATTTGTGCAAAGAAAGAGTCAAGAGTTTGTAAAAAAAAGTTTGTAAAAGTTTGAAAAAGTTTGAAAAATAAGTTTTTACAAAGAAACCAAAGATGTGGGGTTAACTGTGGTGTGGACCCCTGATAAGGTGACCCATGCCAAGTGTTGAATCTACTGGCTAAACAAAAATAAAGCAGGCCTCGTCCATGACTAATAGTCAGCCTCCCTGCCTGTTGAAGTCATGTGACAGTTTGGACCGGTGGAGCTGTGTTGAAGGTCAGACCTGAGTGCCCAGAGGGTCAGAACTGACAGCTCATCAGGGGGTCAGACCTGACGGCCCATCAGAGGGTCAGACCTGACGGCCCTTGGGGGCTCAGACCTGAGGGTCCTCAGAGGGTACAGTGGACATCCAGCCGGGTCTCTGTCTGTCCGTGGGCCCGGGGAAAAGACTTCCAGCTGGGTCTGTCCGTCTGTACGTGGGCCCGGGGACAGACTTCCAGCCGGTTATGGCTGTCTGTCCGTTGGCCCGGGGACAGACTTCCAGCCGGGTCTGTCTGTGTATGTTGGCCCGGGGACAGACTTCCAGCCGGTCATGGCTGTTTGTTGTCATCGCTGAGTCAATGGCGCCCCCTGGGGACACAAAGCACGTTTACACATTAGAATTATTTATTATTTACTTTAAAGAATTACAACATTCTGAAAATGAATGAATGAATGAATGAATGATCTTTATTGTCAAAGTACAGGTACAGGTACAGGTAAATCGAAATTTGGGAGAGCTATATATACAGTATGATAAATAAAAAATAAATAAAACACTTATGTATCTAACTAAAACTAACACATCTAATATAAATCTAACTAAAACTGAGTTAAAGTGCAGTTGAATGACTTGAAAAAACAGTCCTTAGAAAATGAATAAATATTTAATATAATAATATAAATGAATAGATAAATAAATAGATAAATAAATAGATTGTTCGAAGGGAATTGCACAGTTCCCCAGTAGCTGCCACATGTTATGTGCGTGTGCGTGATAGTACAAGGTCAGGTGTTGGCAACGTTCAACGCCTGTATGGCCCTGGGGTAGAAACTAGATACAAGTCTGTTTGTCCGTGCAGCCATAGTCCTGAACCGCTTCCCTGAGCGCAGCAGCACAAAGTGCTCAAATATGTTCAAAGCATACTAAAATGCTGGTGAACATATGTTATCTATCTATCTATCTATCTGTCTGTCTGTCTGTCTGTCTGTCTGTCTGTCTGTCTGTCTGTCTGTCTGTCTGTCTGTCTGTCTGTCTGTCTGTCTGTCTGTCTGTCTGTCTGTCTGTCTGTCTGTCTGTCTGTCTGTCTGTCTGTCTGTCTGTCTGTCTGTCTGTCTCTATTTTCCACAATTTACCAGCTCTCATATATTACTCTATCTATCCATCTATCTTATATGTATGTATCTATTTATAGATAGTTTGAAAAAACGGTGTGATTAAAAGTGATCTTTATTGTGAGATAATGTTTGTGTGAGAATTAATATAATATAATTATAATTCAAATAAAGACTAGAATTACAGTTTTTCTCAGTTTCTTTGGTACATTTCTCAGATCAGAATTGAAATTTGCAAAACAATAAGTGCATTTCTCAAAACAATTTGTACAAATAGCAAAACACCATGGATTTCATGCAAAAGCCAGTCTCTTGCTCAAAATCCTTAGTTTGTTCCTCAAAAGTAAATATCTGTGTCAATGAACATGTCAGTGCCATCACAATGAAAAGTCCTTGTGTCATTGTGTACGGATAAGACAGTCAAATTGCTTAGTCATGTTGTCAATATAACAGTGTACTCTGGAGGGATGTTCTGATGTAAACTATGGCTTAAGTTTTGAAGACAATTATTGTATATTGTAAGTTACACCTTAGTGTATGTGGGAGATTGATTGCAAGAGACTTGACAAGATTCACATTTATGCTTTGACTGTTTGTACTGTAATTTGTTGACAGACCATGTCATATCTAGAAATGTGAACATAGGAAAATCTCCTTAGGGTAAACTGTGCATGCATTGCTGTAGGAATTACAGTGCAGTCTCTTCCTACACCTCCTGACGTTCCTGTCTGTTGGGCCACAAATTCTCAGGCAGCTGTTGACCCTGTCCAATTCCTTGTCCTTCCATTGTCAGACAATGTAACATTGTGTTGTGCTCCAGCTATATATATACTTGCCAGTTCATGGGTCAGGAGATGCACCTTTGAGCTATTCCAGTAAACTGGTTGACCTTCAAACATTTCCCTACTTTAGAGAAAGTCAAGATTCACCAGGTAGCAATTTACCAATTCAGGACAGATTTTGAAAAAAAGTCTAATGGAAATGTCTAGAAATATGCTTGACATATTATGACAACCTGTTCAACCATTTTGCATTTAAAGACCTATGCAATGAGCTAATGCCTAAATGTTGTGGGGGTGAGACTATTCAATAGAGACCCATTACAATACTTTTTGATCAACATGACATAAGCAATTGATAATGTAGGAAAGGGTAGAGAATTGTACATAATCATTTGCATGAATGTACCAAAGCATTTGCAACTTGTTCAAAGAAATGAGAAAATGCTTTTTTGGTGTGCACAAGTGACACAATGATGTGAAGATTGAACAGGTAGTTTTGAGAATATCAATTCTGATCTGAGAAATGTACCAAAGCGACTGAGAATTTTTTTAGAAATGTAATGTTTATTAAAGTAGGAACTATTTTTATAGCACAACTGTGTGGTAGTAATAATTATAATAATAAAATTATAATAATAAAAATTATAATAATGACAATGCATTTAATTTTTTTGGCATCTTTCACAATCGTATAGGAATAAAACATACATAAATAGCTTTAATAATCACCAGCAAAGTCAATGCATCTCTCCAGCTGTTGAAGTGGGATCATGACTTTATTCCTCCTGGTGGAGGTCCATGGGGCCGTGGGGGCCCCTAGGGGGGGGGGTGAGCCTGGTGGAGGTCCATGGGGCCGTGGGGGCCCCTAGGGGGGAGTGAGCATGGTGGAGGTCCATGGGGCCGTGGGGGCCCCTATGGGGGGGTGAGCCTGGTGGAGGTCCATGGGGCCGTGGGGGCCCCTGGGGGGGGTGAGCCTGGTGGAGGTCCATGGGGCCGTGGGGGCCCCTAGAGGGGGGGTGAGCCTGGTGCAGATCGATGGGGCCGTGGGGGCCCCTAGAGGGGGGGTGAGCCTGGTGCAGGTCCATGGGGCCGTGGGGGCCCCTAGAGGGGGGGGTGAGCCTAGTGGAGGTCCATGGGGCCGTGGGGGCCCCTAGAGGGCGGGGGGGGACACAGGGCCTTATGGTGTGGTCCTCAATCCTCCTCAATTCCTCGGAGCCACGCCCCCTTTTTGTCTTCATCTTTCTGAGAGCAGACCGAGAGCAGTGATGACACTCTCAACTAAATTGCTGCCAGGGATTTATTTTCTTTGTATTTGTACCACGTTTTTAATGTTTAAATGCTCTTACACACTTACACAATTACATTGCTACTTTATTCCGGTCACTCATTTATTCATTTCATGGTTTTGCTGTGCGTGCAATACAATGTAAAGTCATGTTGTTGTTTTTCGGGATGGTTTGCTAAAGAAGCTAATGTAGCTAACAATAAACCACGACTAGCCAATTTCATGACACAATCACAAAGACAAACAGGAACGTTACAAATGCTCAGAGACTGGAAATTACGTCAAAAGTGCAACTCGGAAGGCTGGCGTCCGAGGATTCAGGAACACACCGTCAGGTCAGCATGGGGGCGGGTAGGGCGGGGCCTCAGGTCAGCATGGGGGGCGGGGTGGGGCGGGGCCTCAGGTCAGCATGTGGTCGGGGTAGGGCGGGGCCTCAGGTCAGCAAAGGGGCGGGGTGGGGCGGGGCCTCAGGTCAGCATGGGGTCGGGGTAGGGCGGGGCCTCAGGTCAGCATGGGGGTGGGATGGGGCTTGAGCTGGCCAAACAGGACCGCTCAGCTTCAGATCTTTTCCCGACAGGTAATGTTCTTGGTTGGTCAGGGCTGCTCTCTTCTTCTTCTGTCCTTGTCTCTTCCTGGCACAGAGCAGGTACAGGATCTCCAGCAGGTTGAGGAAGACGGACACGCCTGCCACCGCCAGCATGAACACCACGAAGATGGACTTCTCGGTGGGCCGCGAGATGAAGCACTCTACCCCGATTCTGGGCGGGCAGGGATCCTCCAGGCAGTGGAAGTAGGGCACCATGAAGGGGGAGTCGTAGAGGTAGAACTGGCCCACCACAAAGCCCACCTCCAGCAGAATCTTCACCACCAGCTGGGCTAGGTAGCTGCGCAAGAGGATGCCTTTGATCACAATCTTGCCTCGGTCGTCTGTGTATTTGGGTTTCCTCAAGGCGTCTGCGGCCCCTTTGTCGTGGCCTTGGAGCCGCTCCCGCAGCCTCCTTTCCCGGTGGATGACGTGCACGGCGTGGCCCAGGTACACCAGGGTGGGGGTGGACACCAGCAGGATCTGCAGCACCCAGTAGCGGATGTAGGAGACGGGGAACATCCAGTTGTAGCAGGCAAGGGTGCAGCCCGGCTCCTCGTTGTTGCAGAAGAAGTGTGACTGCTCGTCCCCCCACACCTCGTCGGCCGCCACGCCCAGCACCAGGATCCGGAACACCAGGAGGACACTCATCCAGATCTTCCCCACCACCGTTGAGTGGGCCTGGACCTTGTCCAGGAGCTCTGAGAGGCTGGACCAGTCCCCCATGACCCAACAGAAGGCTTAACAGAAACCTGGAGAGGAACCTTTGTTTGGATGGGACAAACAACATCATAATGTGTAAAATGGTTCTTTAAATGTCTGACTTTTAAAACTGAAAAAACGTTTAAAACACAGCACTTCCTTGTCTGAAACGTCAGCCCGCTGTTTGCGGGCATGGCTGCCAGAGTACTACATGAATAGCTTTAATTCCTAAAGCATTTCTGTTTGTATGAAAGCATCAGCCTAGCCATGTTGAGTGTCTATCCATAATTTCGTAACAAACTAAAATATTACAAGTGACTTAGCTAGGCAACAGCAATGCAAAAAGACTGGAGAAGTTTTTGAGGAAATAATACACATTTTATTTCAATTGTTTGTTTTTGTAGAATCAAAGAAAAATGGACTCACCAGGCGGGCTTTCAGTTACCGCTAAATCAAAGATAGAGGAGCTGAACTGAAGAGCGTGACAAAGGGAAGACTTAAATATTTGAACTAAAAGGGTTTGGTCGGACTCCCTTTTGACTGACGCATGCACTTACACTTCCCTCTACTCTTAACACTTCTCCTTTTTTCACCCAAAGGCCTGGGAAATCAAACCAATCCATAACCATCGATCACTCCCATTTGCACGGTCATTCTTTCCACACACGCTTGAGAAAATATGCATATCAAACATATCAACTTCCACCAAACTATTTCTGAATTCACTCTGTGGCCCTGCTTCCTGCTACATGCAAGGGACTTTTCTTGACCTATTATAACACAAGTAATTGCAAGTAATTGCATTTATTTAGGTAGTAAGTAAGAAAATTAACTTAATCCCAAAAGTTAACTCAAAAGTATAGGGAGAGATAAAAGAGAGACATTTATATCCCCTCTTCCCTGTTTTAGTGACATTGTGTTCAGCAGCTACACATCTGGCTGAAACAATACTGCCGAAACCAGGACATTCCCTTTATGGACAATTTTATCACATTATTAAATAGACCCCAGGTTTTTAGAAGAGACAGACTCCACCCATCCCAGGTAGGCTCACATCATTTATCAACAAATATCGAACTGACCCTACTCTCTTACAGATCATGACAGCCACCGACCATCCCTCACAAAAACAATACAAGCATCTATCTTCCAATTTATGTCATAATCACACACAGGAATAACTCTATACAGGCTTGTACAGTATATTTTAACCCTGCAAATCGAATTCAAATCCCTCTGAAAAATATCCAGTCATCCGCCAGAAACTGCTCCCCCTCTCCAATGAACTTCTGTCTTTTAAATGTGCGTTCCATGAACAATAAGTCTGTTATAAGTATATAACAGATATGCTGACCCCGTACAAGCCTGTTTGCAGCCTTAGATCCGCGGGCGAGGCCCTCCTTACTGTTCCAAGGTTGAGGCTCAAGACTATAGGTGGTCGGGCGACGGGCCTTCTCCACCAGGGCGCCTCGGCTTTGAAACGTCCTGCCTGCGGAGATAAGGCTTGCTAAATCAGTTACCTCTTTTAAATCACTTCTTAAAACACATTTTTATAGGCTTGCTTTTATGTGACGCCGTCTTTTTATTCTCTTCCTAAACATCTTATGTCAAAGCACTTTGTAAACCATTGTTTTTAAAGGCAATATAAATAAAGATATTATTTGTATTATTATATATATATACTGAATATATAAATATATATATAGATAATATTATTATTAATTGTTCATTCATTCATTAATTTATATTAATATGGATTATATCTTATTATGAATGATATCTTATTACAGTTTTTTTCAATTGCTCGAACACTATAGACACATGCTTAGACCAAAGTAACACAACTTGAAGTTTTTGTTTCTATTCCTTAAAGACATGTAACCATTCCTTAAACAAAAGCGCTCCTTTGCACTTTAGTTGCAATTGTGCAACACACTTGCTCCTTTCTGCAACACACTTGCTCCTGCACACTACACACTTTTTCATACATAAGACACTTAATTCAAAAATGACGGCTCATTGTACCATTGGGAAAACACATCTGTTCAAAATCCTAAACACATTGGTTAATTGAAACAAACACCTGAAAACACTTTCTTCCAAAACTGAACACCAATCAGCTTCAAAAAGGCCTCAGTTCAGCCATTTTGAGAACTTTGCAAGCATGGATGCAGCAAGAGGCAGAGGCAGAGGTAGAGGAGGAAGAGGAGGAAGAGGAGGAAGAGGAGGAAGAGGAGGAAGAGGAGGACAGAGACATAGAGACATGGAGGAGGACGTGGTGGAAGAGGCCGTGCACGGAACATTATTTCCGATGACATAAGAGCAACTTTGGTGGACCATGTCATAAACCATGGTCTGACTATGAGGGAAGCTGGGCAGAGAGTCCACCCTAATCTAAGCCGTTTCACAGTTTCATCCATAATAAGGACATTCCGACTGGAAAACAGGTATGTCTTCAACTCTCTACTTTCTACTCTACTCAGACTGTATCTAGAGTATTTGCCGTACTGTACCATATCACATGTACTGTATTGCAGGGTGGCTAATGCTCCTTTTGAACGAAAGTGGTAGTTTGGGACATACTGTGATTACCTACATTGAGATGTTTCAGTACTTTTTATGGTATATATAGTAAAGTACAGTATATACAGTACTGTAAAAAAGAAACAAACCAATACAGTAACATTTTGTGGTCTGCTTTTTTCTATAGAATGACTAGAAGACCTTCTGTGGGCGGACTCCAACGCCTGGTCACCCAACAGCAGGAGCTTGCCATTGTGGACCTGGTCAGAGCAAACAATGCAATCTGTCTCAACCAGCTACAGCAACAAATACTTGCAGATAGAGAAGTATTCAATAACATAGAGCGAGCAAGCAGTTAAACTATCTTGGTAAAGCACCAAATTACCATGAAGCCATTGTACAGGGTCCTATTTGAGAGGAACAGTGTCAGGGTCAAAAGACTTCAATGTGAATATGTACAGGTAAGTATTACAGTCCTTTACATTTACAATACAGTATTGGTGTCATCCAGTTACAGCTGAATATGTGCCATTGTATCAGTACCACATAGATACATTCAGAGAAGTACCAGGTACCTGTTTGATGGGGTTCTGTATGTGCAGTACTATAGTTGAGTGTTTTGAGTAATGCCATCCAAAATATGTATTACATGTATTTGGTTTTGTTACGGAGCATCTTGGAGATGGATGGAGCTGCACAGCATTGAATTTATTTACATTGATGAGGATGGATTCAACCTCAGCAAAACAAGACGACGGGGTCGTAACATAATTGGCCAAAGGGCAATTGTGCAAGTCCCGGGGCAGCGCGGGGGAAATATCTCATTGTGTGCTGCCATAAGCCTTCAAGGGCTACTGCACCATCAAGCAAAACTAGGTAACTTCAATACCGAACATGTAATTACATTTCTGGATGCACTTCACGATGCAGCTGTACAGGACAGACCAGAGCAGCCCAGGTTTGTTGTGTGGGATAATGTTTGTTGCTCTGATCGGGCTGCTCTGATCCGCAACTGATTCACCAACCATCATCAATTTGAAGTCCTATACTTGCCCCCTTACACACCATTTCTTAACCCCATAGAAGAATTTTTTTCGGCTTGGAGATGGCACGTATATGACCGCCAACCTCATGCTCGCATCCTCTTCTGCAGGCAATGGAACAGGCCTGCAGAGACATCGACTTAGGGTGAATCGATGGATGGATTCGGCACACAAGGCAATATTTTCCCCGATGCTTAGCGGGAGAAAACATTGCTTGTGATGTTGATGAGATCCTATGGCCAGACCCCAACAGAGGGCAGGATCCATAAGCCCACCCACGCACAATTGCCATGTTTTTCTGTGTTTACAGTACAGTAGGGTTTATTTTTGCTCAAACTATTTACTGCACTGTAATGTACAGTACTGCAATGTACAGTATTTAGTATTTGATCTTTTGGTTGTGGTGAAAACGTGCCCTCAGTGGAACTGAATATGTATAGTAATTGTAACAAAATGTCTTGATAATAGTTCATGTATACCTTGAGTTCAACCGTTCAAACTCCGCTTGGCTGTGCCATCAATAACCCCTTCTGTCTGGGACAATATGGGGAGTGCGTGTGTGTCTTTCTGTGTGTGTGTGTGTGTGTGTGTGTGTGTGTGTGTGTGTGTGTGTGTGTGTGTGTCCTTTATTTATTTGTGTATTTGTGTATCCTTTATTTATTTGTGTGTCTATATGTCTGTTGGTGTGCATATGTGTGTGTGTCAGTGATGGGTGACGTGACATCACCCCTTACTCTGACCCTTGACATGAGGTGAATTTCATTTGATTCATCAATACACTCCCAAACATTCCAACAATAGTCATAAGGGTGGAGGAACGAGAAGATGGAGGAGAGTGAAATGGGTGTATATGACATCTCCATGACGATTAGCATGAGCTGTCGTGTTCGCGACATTTAGGGAGGAACTAAAGAAGGGAGCATTTTCTCTGAGATATAAAGAGGAAGAGAGAACCAAGACGATTTTACTTGTGAAATAAGAATTGGTTCCAAGTAAATGCGATCAACTTGAGGTAGGAATGCTTTCTTACTTACTATTTGTCTTAGACATAAAGCAACATGTGCTCGCTTATATAAACAATCCCAGCTAACTGAAATGCTTTTAATTTTGGACATGTGGACTTTATTTTAATGTAATCATTAACATTGTAAGGGTGTCATTATCTGACCGGAACAATTCAGGGAATTTCTATTCTTTCTTTTTAACTGGTTTCAATATTATTATCTTTTAGAGTCCATTACAAACATAAACACGATTTAAAACCATTCACTATTGTTTGTATCAGGGGAATAAAAACAATAGAATAAAGTTAAAGTTTTCAACACATATTTTCAAGAACACGCAACAGATTTAGTTATTAGTCATAATGAACTAGAATTAAATAAGTCCATTCCATTCAACATTTCTCATTATTGCAGATGAATGGTTGCATTAAATTGGAATCAGTCATTTTGTTGGGTAACTTTGGGGACAAAGACAATCTGCCATGACTTCAAAGGTTCCTCTTGTTTCTCCAGGCACAGATCACCATGGGGGACTGGTCTTTCCTGGCCTCCTTGCTGAAGAAGGTGCAGTCTCACTCCACGGTGGTGGGGAAAGTATGGATGAGCGTCCTCTTCCTCTTCCGGCTCTTCATCCTGGCCGCTGGTTTAGACAGCGTCTGGGGAGATGAACAGGCCAGCATGAACTGCAACACTAACTCTCCTGGCTGCAAGAACGCCTGCTACGACCATGCCTTCCCCCTGTCCCACCGCCGCTTCTGGGTCCTGCAGATCCTCTTTGTGTCTCTGCCCACACTCATCTACCTGGGTCACGTCCTGCTGGTCATCCGCAAGGAGGACAAGCTGAGAAGGAAGCTGGGTGAGAAGTTCAACAAGAAGGGCCTGCCCAGGACGCCTAAGTACTCTGACGAACACGGCGCGGTCCAGATCAAGGGTTCTCTGCTGTTCAGCTACATGAGCCAGCTGGTTGTGAAGATCATTCTCGAGGTGGCCTTCATGGTGGGCCAGTACTACATCTACGGCTTCATCTTCATGCCCACTAAGATCCTGTATGGCGAGTACCCCTGCAGGCAGATCGTGGCGTGCTTCATACCGCGGCCCACAGAGAAGAGCATCTTCATCGTGTTCATGCTGGTGGTGTCCGGGATTTCTTTGGTGCTAACCGTGGTAGAGCTGATCTACTTGATGTGTTTGTCACTGGGAGCCAGGAAGAGAAGGGCCTCCACCTCCACCACCTCCACAGAGATATACAACCTGAGTCCAGTGAAACACCGGCCCAAGGCAGAATCCACAATGTGCTAGCTCCCATGCAGGGAAAACTACATTATATACTTATAAATGGAAAGTTATTTAAATCATTCAAAATTTACATTGTAAGGATTTCTATGTCCATAGTTTATGAAAAAAACGAAAAACGTTACACAACACTTCAAATACCTAAACGATTGAGTTTGGGAGTTGCCTAGTGCTGGTGTGCAGCGCCTGGTGTTGGTGATGAGGTGTATATGCCTGCCAGGAATGGTAAACCACCAGGTGGACTCCCACTCCCACTGTTTCTACGTTTTTTAGGTTGGAACCTACAAACTTAACCTGTCACTCAAACTGTTTATTGACATTAGATATGAGCAGATTATACTTTTAATCCTATTTGTACTACACTTAATGTAGTACAAATAGTAGTAATAATAATTGTGCCCCAGTATATAAAGCCTACTCTTAGGAATTTACAGAGATTGTTGTTTATATATCGATCCATTTTTTATATATGTTTTTAATGAATGGATGAATAGTTCTTGATGTCACTGTTTCATCGTATTTGTATTTGTTCATGAGTAACAAAACACGTGAAACAGTGTCATCGCTACCAACCCGCTTGACCACACTGTTGGATAGACAGACAGGAGAAAACCGCAGACATTTCACGTTGATCAGCTTTGTCTATCACGTGATTGCTGGAATTTATTTTTTGAAACTACGTGGTGAGATATAATAAAGAAAATATCAAAACTATGCAAACAGTTTCAATCAATTGTATGAAAAAAAATCGATGTTCAAAATTTAAAGTATTCAAGGGTGTGTATCCTTAAACCTCATATTTTGCTATGATTCGCAAAGATAAAACACAGAAATACCTAGCCTACCCAAAGAAAATAATTGATTCGATGACAAGTAAAATATATAAAACATAACATTTGATGGTACGGTTGTTGGGCGACGTCATTGAACAAGAAAGCAGAAATGTCTCCAAAATGCACCACAGAAGAGACTCGGCCCAAAGAGTCGTGGCATTAACTCATTCCCTCACGGACCCCGTCCAGAGGCCAATAAAGGACTTACACAGGACACTAACCTGGAATAAGAACGACTGGGAAATGATAAGACAAAAAATAGGATAGGTAGAACATAACATTATTGATGGATAGATATATTGCATCATAGGCCTACTTGATAGATCCACCATAAAGATCCTTCATCAGTGGTATGCCTCTAAAGATCTCGGACCAACTAATCTACAGTGCTTAATGCATAAATATTATTATTTAAATAGATTAAAAAGATTATATTGAGCACTTAGCTATAGCATTTCTACATAAAACCTATAGTAGGCTAGGCTACCTTATACATGGTAGGTACATACTAGGCTTATAACATCCTTAAAAAAACATTTAAGGATGTTATAAGACCAAATAATAACTCCCAAAAACGTTTAGGGGGGTGTTATTTCTTGCTAAAAAATGTGCGGCCATACCGACATTCAGACCCGCCCCATATATAAACCAAAGTCACATTTTGGAAGGAAGTAGGCCGTCAACAAAGTTTCCATGTAGTAGCCATAGTGTTCTCAAGGTAAGGACGACTTACTAAGGAGGACGACATACAATGTGTCAGGTCATACACTGATTCCTGGGATTTATTTGTTGAAACTACGTGGTGAGATATAATAACAAAAATATCAAAAACAATGCAAACGGTTCACTCAATTGTATTGTTTTATTAACATTTTTCGATGTTCAACATTTAGTAAGTGTGTGTTTCCTTAAACCTCATATTTTGCTATGATTCCGAAGATAAAACACAAAGAAAATAATTGATTCGATGACAAGTAAAATATATAAAACATAACATTTGATGTTACGGTTGTTGGGCGACGTCATTGAACAAGAAAGCAGAAATGTCTCCAAAATGCACCACAGAAGAGACTCGGCCCAAAGAGTCGTGGCATTAACTCATTCCCTCACGGACCCCGTCCAGAGGCCAATAAAGGACTTACACAGGAAACTAATCTGGAATAAGAACGACTGGGAAATGATAAGAAAATAAATAGGATAGGTAGTAGAACATAACATTATTGATGGATAGAGATCTTGCATCATACTTGATCATACTTCATCAGTGGTAGCCTCTAAAGGTCTCTGACAAGGTAAACTAAAGTGCTTAATGCATAGATATTATTATTTAAATAGATTAAAAAATAATATTGAGCATTTAGTAGCAATTATACTAGAATCTATAGTAATACATGGTAGTATACTAGACTTAGAACATCCTTAAAAAACCCTTTAAAGATGTTATAAGCCCAAAAAAGTAACACCAAAAAACGTATTTCTTGCTACAAAATGTGGTGCCATATCGACCTTCAGACCCGCCTCTTATATTAAACAAAGTCACGTTTTAGAAGGTAGTATCATCAAAGTTTCCATGTAGTATAAACGTATAGTGTTCTCAAGGTTTGTGTACTTAATATGACTATCAAATAACCAAGTTTCTCTATTGTATGTCGACTCGTCCTTAGTTACAGTACTTAGTTGTGTAGCATTGTATTCTAGCTATCGTTGTTGTGTATGGGGAGTGGATCAACCTAACAATTGTAAGTGCTTGGCACTTGGTTCCATAAACATCCTTACGGTACCGACAGAGATATATTGTGGTTTCTCCTTCTCTGACAAATGTACTAAGTCTCTTTGGATAAAAGCCGTCTGCTAAACGCCCTTATTGTAAATGTATTGACCTGCCCGTTGCAATGTGTTGTAAGGTGTGAGGACCTCCCAGCAGGTGGAGCTGCCTTCTACGGGTCCATCCATGATCCTCACATTAGAATTAGGTGGTCCGAGGCACCTGCTTCATCTCCAGGACAGCCGAGTGGCTGGGCATGGTAAAGGGGGCCATGTGCCGTCTCTTGGAGCACCTGCCTCTGCACAGCAGGTAGAAGACCTCCAGAACGTTGAGCAGCAGGGCCACGCAGGACACCCCCAGCATGAAGATGATGAAGATGGTCTTCTCGGTCGGCCGGGACATGTAGCACTCCACAGTGAAGGGACAGGGTGCTCTGGAGCACACCACTCTGGGGTCCATGACGAAGCCGTACAGATAGTACTGCCCTACGATGAACGCCACCTCCAGAAGGATCCGGAAGAAGATGGTGGCCAGGTAGCTGCCCAGAAGGTCCCCTTTGATCTTGACGTGACCTTTGTCGTCCGAGTATTTTGGGTTCTTGGTCGGCTCGCTGCTGGTCTGCATGCGCTCCCTCAGCTTTTTCTCCTTGTGGATAACGTGGAGGACGTGAGCGAGGTACACCAGCGTGGGGCTCGACACGAAGATGATCTGCAGCACCCAGAAGCGGATGTGGGAGATGGGGAAGGCGTGGTCGTAGCACACGTTCTTGCAGCCTGGCTGCTTGGTGTTACAGATCATTTGGGATTGCTCATCACCCCACACCTGTGATTTAGGACAGATGTTTTAATGCGTACCCCATAGCATCACATCTCTGTCAATGCATTAAGAATGAAGATAGTCATAATCATTTTAAACCACAACAGCAACAACCATTGACCTTTTCTGCTCCGGCCCCGAGGACCATGATCCGGAAAATGAAGAGCACTGTGAGCCAGACCTTCCCGATGACCGTGGAGTGGGACTGGACCTTGTCAAGGAGAGACGCTAGGAAACTCCACTCACCCATGCTCTCTGAAAAATAAGGCATTCCGTTCATTAATGCATCCATTAGTGGTGTTTTTCGATATAACAGAATGATTGTGAATGGATGTTCTGTAGTGCTGGACTGGACAACAATGTTTCAATTTAGTCAGTTAAAAATAAAATACGTTGTGCTTACTATTGAATATAAATTAAATGATACACTTTGCATAGGGCCAAATACAGAAAGCTTATTTGAAAAGACAAGCAATTCCATCCGCAGAATTCCATTTAATTAAGATTAATAACCAAGATATTTTCGTAGATGACACTTTATAAAAACCCTAGTTATGTATTATTATTATTTCCTAATTGAACAACCAAGCAACATGAATCACACAATTCCAAAGCTAATACCCTACACACCTAAAACAATTATTCAAATCCAGGATTGCGTTACTTTTAATCAGACTGATACATGAGAATACTGTGATATAAGATATGCAACAAAAAAAAGGAAAATTACTACCTTAGGCAATAATTCAATTTTAAACTTTTACTTCCAAACATATTTCAATAAATACAAAATTTGTAATCGGCATTTGCACTTGTCTAAGAGAATCCTTTAACTAATACAAGGAAATACCCTCCAGGACAGGAGGAGCAAACAGCTCTTCAGTGTCAAGTCTAGAATCACTAGCTCATGTAGAAACATGCTCGGATGTATTAAGATACTATTCCGTGATTCAGGCAAAAATAACCGACAAACACTAACCTTATTTTTGAAGTCCGGTGGTGAAACGACCGCAAGCTCCTGGCCGTGAAGCTGCAGATGCTGTATGTCCTACAGCCCACTGAACTTTAACTTTAGAGTTTCACAATACTGTTACGTTGTCATGGGATCTAGAAATGATAAATCTGGAGCAAATACATTTGAGGGCTAAGCCCTGATGATTGTGAAGGTTAATGTTTGACAGAGAAAATGATAGGGTGCGCACGTCCTTTAGTAAATTACTGGTTAGTAAAATATTTGGTAGGTCATAAAAATATCAGTTGTTCAGTAGATGTATGATGAGATAAACATTGATCACATTGCAACTCAAAAAGGTTAATTTAGTCTATCTTGATAAATTAACTTGTATGTTCATGTAAACAGACTACCGTAGTATTCATTCATTCATTCATGAAGAAGACTGCAGGAAGTAGTCGAAACATGTCAGGTACAAACAAATGAATACTAGTCTGTTTATATGAACGTACAAACTAGTTGATCACATTGCAATTGCTTGTTAAATGTGGAAAAATAAAAATCATGTTTTAATTATTTATTCATTTGTTTTGAAGTATTCTCTCTCTCTCACTCTCTGTAATATTTATTTATATTCTATGTTTCCTTTAATTCATCATTAGATTATGTTCCTTGTTAAATAAATGTATGCATGGATCAATAAAGTACTACTTACTACCTTCATATTATGTTTGTGCACAGTCATCTGTCTGACGAAGGATGAGTCACACATAGAGATTATATTCAACACTATATCAAACTACTTGTAGTTCTGGTTCAATTTAACTGTGGTTTATCATCTACCACAAATCTGTTGGATTATTTAAAAACATGTGGAATACAGAATCTTTTTCCCAATGAAACTTTATTAATTTAAAGACATATCGGGATTTGACAATACAAAGAGTTAGCTATCATTATTAAATGTTCCATAAAGAAAACAAATTAAAGAATTCCTTATAAGAAAATAAATTTGTAACATCTCAACTGTAAGGTTCCATCACATAAACATCGGGTTAGTTAAAATATTATTTATACCAAACCTAAGCTATATATATATACATATACAGATACTGTACATATATAGCTTCATTAAAATCCCCATTATGCACCAGTGGAAAATACATGAATAAAAACCTAGCCAAACAGCACATGTCGCACCATCTCAACACCGTCCAAAACCACAATGCAACATTTTACCAAAGTGTTCTTGAGCATTTCGTATTTTATTACTTGAAAACACGTTACATTCTGACTTTGCTGTGAGCAAGAGAAGGCCACTTCGACCTTCAAGATTTGCACTAAATAAATACAATTGAACCAACAAATGCTGCTTGGTGATCTAGTGACCACTCAGAAGCTTCTTCTCCTCCTTGGCCCCGTTGAGGCTCCCAGCAGTACTCTGGCCGCTCTCAAAGTCCATGTTCATCTTGTTGGCCTGCCGGGCGTCTTCTGCCGTTGGCCACATGGGGCCTGAGAGCTGTGCCGGGTGCCGAGCGGACGTGATCATGTGCGAGCGCTTCCTGGGGGAACATCTGCTCCTGCTCACCAGCAGGTAGAAGACCTCCAGAACGTTGAGCAGCAGGGACACGCAGGCCACCACCAGCATGAAGATGATGAAGATGGTCTTCTCGGTGGGCCGGGACATGTAGCACTCCACGGTGAAGGGACAGGGTTTCTTGGAGCAGGGGAACATGGGGACCATGATGAAGCCGTACAGATAGTACTGGCCCACGATGAAGGCGGCCTCGATGATGATCTTGGCGCCCAGCTGGGCTAGGTAGCTCCCCAGGAGGTTGCCCTTGATCTTCACCTTGCCCTTCTCGTTGGTGTACTTGGGGTGCTTCTGCGTGCTGGCGCACCCGGGGCTGGCCAGATTCTCCCTCATCTTGTTCTCCTTGTGGGTGACATGCATGACATGGCCCAGGTAGATGAGCGTTGGTGTCGACACGAAGATGATCTGCAGCACCCAGAAGCGGATGTGTGAGATGGGGAAGGTCCAGTCGTAGCACACGTTCTCGCAGCCGGGCTGCTGAGTGTTGCAGAGGAAGCCCGACTGCTCATCGCCCCAGACGCTCTCCGCCCCGGCCCCCAGCACCATGATCCGGAACAGGAACAGCACGCTCATCCAGATCTTCCCGATAACCGTGGAGTGGGACTGGACCTTGTCCAGCAGGGAGGATAGAAACCCCCAATCACCCATGTTGTAGGAGAGGTAGTTATTGCTCTCTGTTAAAAGGGATATGAGGAAAAAACAGCGCTTAAGAGTGTCCAAAATTAATCAAATAATCTTCTTGTGTAAGTACTTTTATTTTGAACATGTTTTAGAAGAGGCTAAACAACAAGCAATTAATTGTTAAATAATTATTGTTAAAATAATGTATTTGTCTTTCTGAATCAGTCCATACCTATTTTATTTTTTGACCTTTTTACTAAAAATGAAGAAATTGGTACCTTAATACATCATTCAGTTCAGATTGCCCCTTAAACAAATTACTTTATACCCTCCATGAAATAGTGGCAGCAAGTCAACTGTTACGCACATTATAAAGTACAGCCAATGTCCTTGAGTTGTTGGTCATGAATAACTAGTCAATCACTTCACGGTTTGTAAAATTTATGAAACGTTATATCACTCATGTTTAAACTTATGAATTATATTGGTTTAATATATCTATATATCTTTATAAAGATATGTATATATATATATATATATATATATATATATGTGGAAAAAATACAATTTAATAATGCATGATGGTAATATCAGCTATTTAACATTAATTGAATAATCCAAGCAGAAAATAAAACATGTGAATGTTGTTATTTGTTATCCAAATCTGATCAAAGCCTATCATTAGATTAGTGTAAGGAAGAGCAGAAGAGTTGTCTTACCGGAACACCAGTGGAACAAGTGTGGCCGCGCTGTGCCAGGAACACACTGCTAACTGAGGTGGACCTTGGAGTTTGGTGGTTCAGCCGGCTGGCAGGGAGAGTGCGTTGCAACACACATCTGGGCGCCAGTCAGGTGCTCACATTCACCAAATCAGCAAATCAGCTGCAAACTCAGACAAGAGTTTGCGGAAACACAGGAAAGTAATTATTGACAGGTGTTAATTATAACAGAACGCTTACTTTAACCTCTCGAACGTCCACACCATTTTATTCTCTGCTTCACATTTATCTCATTGTAAACATTATTAAATCCAACCTAATATTTACTATTCTAAAATGATCATAGCATGAAGCATGATTATTTGGTCATTCCATTGGATGACGTTGCATTTCTAGGTACTAAATGTTGTAGCAAGTGGTCTTGAATTGAGTTTTGAGACTTTGTATCAAAAACTCCCTCAGTGTGCTTCTTCAAACAAAAGTACAACATATTTACATATACACATGTGGTGATGTTAATGGCAGGGACCTTGAACCCCATACCACGATAATGTTATGTAGAGAATTGAATCCTTACATTGTCACTACTCATGGGCACCGTGAGCCATTTAAAGTAGTGTCAGCATTTTTAAATTATAGACAATATAAATAAAATAAACCAATAAATCACATTTATTTTTGTAATGTGTACAGACTACAGATATGAAAATCAAAAGTCTGTAAGACCTACAGTATATTGATCTACAGTATATCAGCCAGTAGGTTATGATATACACACAGAAATGCAAAATATTGACTTATATATTTTGATACCTGGCAAACAACAACCAATATTCTGGCAAAGTATTAGCCAATCAGTTACCAGATTAGGACAGGTCATCCCTTAACATCAAACAGCATCCTGAGACTAAAAGAGTGATCTGACAATACTATTAGGGACCGAAATAAAATTGAATCATGAAAATGACCAGAGAATGACACCAGCAAAAAGTGCTGTCATCTATTGACCTCCACAAGTTTCTAAATGTGGACTTCCCCCGTGTTGTTGTCCTCAGACCATGAACCTTTAGCCACGCCGTTCAGCCCCGCCCCCACACCCCCCTTGGCCATGCCGGCCCCGGGCCCCCTGCTGTCCTGGCGCTCCAGGTTGTAATGGTCCTGGATCCTCTGCTCTCGGTTCTTGAAGGCCTTCCTCTCCATGAGCGGCGGGGTGACGGGGGTGACGGTGTAGTCTTGCCTCCGAGCTATGCACTCGCCCGCCACTTTCACACACAGATGAAGCAGCTCCACAATGCTGAGGAGGAGAGACACGCAGGCCACCACCAGCATGAACCATATGAACATGGACTTCTCCGTGGGTCTGGAGAGGAAGCAGTCCACCTTGTGCGGGCAGGGCGACATGCTGCAGACGTAGCGGGCCTGCAGTGTGAAGCCGTACAGGAAGTACTGGCCCAGGATGAAGCCCAGCTCCAACAGGATCCTGGCCACAAGGTTGAGCAGGTAGCTGCGCAGGATGCTCCCCCGCAGGTTGATCTTGCCGTTGCTGTGGCTGTACTTGGGGACCTTGTAGCCCTTCTTCAGGAACAGGTGGGCGTCCTCGTCCAGCTCCGCCTGCCTCTGGATCTTCAGTCTCACCTGTGGAGACAATCATTCTATTCATTCCATTTACATTCAGACACTTTTATCCAAAGCAACTTATATAAGCCGGGTATATAACTGGCAACCTTCCGGTTACCCACTCTACCTCCTGACCCACTGGTTCCCCATTACATCCATGTTTTTCTGTTAGATTAAACATTTTCTGGTGTATCTTGCCACCCTTTCTTGTTTCTTTCTTGTGATTCATCTTCTGTTTGACGAGGCTTTGAGTCCCTAACAAACAGAAACCAAGGGGACTGTAAATCCCTTCACAAAGGAGGTTCTGAAACACTAACAAGGCCCCCATGCCTTGTGTGCCTAAACACACAGCTGGAAACCCCACATGTTCCCCAGGAAAGCGAAACGCAATTATATGAGGAGAACACATCACCTCGGTCCGAACATCCTAACAAGGCTTAGGGTAATGAGGTTGTTGTTCTCTTTAAATCTTTTATTTTTTTGTACATTGTAAACTTGTTCTGTGCAACATGTCTAGCTGTTTGTTAAGGCGCGTTAAGCCTTGTTAAGCTTTGTTTATTTAGCCTTGTTCATTAAGCCTTGTTCATTAAACCTTGCTAAGTCTTGTTCATTAAGCCTTGCTAAGCCTTGGTCAGTAGGCCTGGTTAAGCCTTGTTCAGTAGGCCTTGCTAAGCCTGGTTCATTAGGCCTGGTTAAGCCTTGTCCATAAGGCCTTGCTAAGCCTTTTTCATTAGGCCTTGTTAAGCCTTGTTCATTAGGCCTTGTTAAGCCTTGTTCAGTAGGCCTTGCTAAGCCTTGTTCATTAGGCCTGGTTAAGCCTTGTTCATTAGGCCTGGTTAAGCCTTGTTCACTAGCCTTGCTAAGCCTTTTTCATTAGGCCTTGTTAAGCCTTGTTCAGTAGGCCTTGTTAAAGGGGACCTATTATGCTTTTCGACTTTTATGACCTATAAACGTTGTTATAATGATTGATAGTCATGTTTAACCATACTCAAAAAAACGATGTAGACTTTCGGGAAACTCTTCCTCTCATCTGGGCGCTTTCAGTCTTCTCTGTCACCGCTCCGTTTCGTCCTTCTCCGCCCCCCTCCTGCCAACCCAACTCCGTTGTGATTGGTTACCTTCCTTGGAGCGCGTGCGCGGGCAGATTTCGTCAGGCATATGGGGGTGTGGCAGGAGTACGTCTACGTAGATGTTTCCCGGAAATGTGAACAAGTGAATCGCAATCGCTGTGCCGAGTGCGCTCTGCACAGCCACCCCAGACTGTCAGCAGGGAATACGTCGAAATGCATGTACGGCATTATTTGACACTTTAATATGGTTAAACATGACTATCAATCATTATAACAACGTTTATAGGTCGTACAAGTCGAAAAAGCATAATATGTCCCCTTTAAGCCTTGTTCAGTAGGCCTTGTTAAACCTTGATCATCCATTCCCTTCCAAAGGGATTTCTAGAAGGCTTGGTTCCCATCTTTACTGGAGGAGAAAACAAGGAAGTGGGCAGAGCTTGGACGCTTGGGGCCTCAGAGAGGGGTCGGTGAGTCCACCAGAGGAAGGAGCTTGGACGCTGGGGGCCTCAGAGTGGCGTTAGTGAGTCCACCAGAGGAAGGAGCTTGGACGCTGGGGGCCTCAGAGTGGGGTTAGTGAGTCCACCAGAGGAAGGAGCTTGGAAGCTGGGGGCCTCAGTGGGGTTAGTGAGTCCACCAGAGGAAGGAGCTTGGAAGCTGGGGGCCTCAGAGTGGGGTTAATGAGTCCACCAGAGGAAGGCGTGCGTCACCCGGGACTCGCCTTGCGCTCAGCATGGATGACGTGGAGGACGTGGCCCAGGTACACCAGGGTTGGCGTGGCCACCGAGATGATCTGCAGCACCCAGAAGCGGACGTGTGATATGGGGAAGGCGTGGTCGTAGCACACGTTCTTACACCCCGGCTGGTTGGTGTTGCACACAAAGTCGGACTGCTCATCACCCCACACCTGGTGGACACAGACACACATCAGCTCCCCGCTCCACACTATAACAACACTTATCATCCAGACATTTAGGAATATAATAAATATGATATGTTATATGATGTAACATGATATTATAAGATAGATAAGATCTCAGCAGAGAAATGTAGGTGTTCCAGCAGCCAGCATACATACACACAACACATGTATACATACATATCCCACCTAAACAAAAGCATGAGCCCACAATACCTAGCCTAGGATAGAAAAAGTGGAAAGGATGGTCCATGTGGATAACTATAAGTAGCTGTTACTCAGAGATAACAGTACAAAATGTGTGCAAATACGCAGGTGTGCAAATAAACAGGTGTGCAATAAATACCGGTAGGTATTTATAAAGTAAAATTATAAAATAAAAAATACAGATATATATATATATAAGCATATATAATATCTTATATATATATATATATATATATATAAGCATATATAATATCTTATATATATATATATATATATATATATATAAGATTGATATATATAAGCAGCTCAAGCTAAAGTTTAAGTGAATATTCTTCTGTCCTTACTAAAAAGGGGAGTTATTATAAAGTGCAATTGCAGTAGGTAAAAAAGTATTCTTAAATCTGTCCTTTTTGCAGCTTAGCTGTCGTAGCCTCCCACTACATTATATGATTTTATATAATGTATTGGATTATATTGATTTATATTAATGAATGGTGTGCATGTTTGTGGCCGTGTGTGTGCGTGCATGTTTGATTGTTTGTATGTGTGTGTATAGGTGCATTTGTCTGTTTGTGTGAGCGTGCATGTACGTGCATGCGTGCATTTGTGTTCATGTGTGGTTGTGTGTGTGTATGTAAGTGGGTGTGTGCCTGTCTGTGTGTGTCCATGCATGCGTGGTCATGTGTGTGAGTGTGTGTGTGCGTGCGTGCAAGCAGACCTTCTCTGTGGCGGTGCTCAGCACCAGGATGCGGAACACGAACAGCACGGTGAGCCACACCTTGCCGATGACGGTGGAGTGGGTCTGGACCTGGTCCAGCAGGCGACTTAACAGGTCCCATTCACCCATAGCCGGCGCCAGTTGGCCTGACTGCTTACAGCACACACCAATAAGGTTACTGCTGCTTTCATGGCAACACTGAAGTCGAGCCGCTTTGGCAGTGAATAGATTACTGTTAGTAAAGGGCTGCTTTTATACAGCAAAAAAGTCAACAATTGGGAAGGGCCATTGCATTATCTGTTGAAGGTTAATGTGTTAAAGGTAAGTCAATTAGTCATTAGGAAGAAGTAAATAATGCATTGTCCATAATAACATCAAATGTTATGAAAATCTTACAAGGTAAAGCTGCCATTGGATGTAGGATTCAATGAATTAATAATTGCAACACCCAATCCGACTCAAGGCCTCAGGCATGGGGGCTCAGGCTGCTGGAGACTATCTCTCAGTTACAGCGAGCACTCTGAGCACGGCTCCTCCAAACCTCATGGACCAGTGGCAATGTTGGAACCAAGGAGTTGACCTTGATGATTCAACTAAACAACTTAACATAGAAACTCAGTGCGGTGGTTCCATTCACTGAAGTATACGGGTGTAGTTAAGAAGAGACTAAGCCTCCATGACTACATTCAAATCCTGTTTTAAACAATTGATTGTTCATTTATTACTGATTACTTATTGATTGATGATCTCAATTTCTTACACTTATATCAGTAGGTGACATTATATCAGTAGGTGACATTATATCAGTAGAAGATATTCTATCTGTACATGACATTATATCAGTCGGTGATATTCTATATGTAGGTGACATTAAATCTGTAGGTGACATTACAGTATATCTGTAGATGACATTATATCAGTAGATTATATTCTATCTGTAGGTGACATTACAGTATATCTGTAGGTGACATTATATCAGTAGGCGATATTCTATCTGTAAGTGACATTATACCAGTAGGTAATGATCCTGTTAGGGTGATAATGTAATCAAGTCATCTTTCATATCGCCAAAGACCATGGATGCAACAACCTGAATGACAAGAGTGAATACAGGCGCAAATACAAACAAGGACTTAATAAATAAAGTATAGCATATAAACCATATTAAGAAGGATAAATTAATGAATAATTGAATTAAATGATTATGGATGTATGTCTTTGAGGACATTTCCACTCGGTATGTTCTAACCATGGCTTGATCAAGTCACCTTTGGTATGGCGGTTCGGCTCTTTGGAATACAAGCATTTTTTAAACAGTTCATTTATGACGGTAGCCTACTACTCAGCTGTTTTAAGTGCATTATTCATGAAGTAATTATATATTGTTGTCCACTTACCAATAAATCACCCACTAGAGGAAAAACCAAGTGTCTGTAAGGGAGAGTTGGAGCAGTCTGAAGAGCAGCATCTGAAGTCCCCTAGCCTGGCACCTTATCTGGAAGGACACTGTCGCTGTCCTTCCACACGCAATAACAATCCAAGGGACAGGGTATGATAGGAACAGCATGCAGCAGGTCCAAACACAAGGCCCATTTCTCTGTTTGGATTCTTGGGTTCATATAGTTTAATATAGAGAGGTTTAAACTTTATTCCACAGCGCTGTGTATCATCGTCTATCACCTCTGTCTCTGAGTGGTCTAAATGTTGAACAACAAAAAACTGAAATGGTTTTGCAAAAAACCTTTATAAAAATATCTTCAAAACAAACATATATATTAGTTGTTTTTCCAACATGTTGGTCTATCGTTGAGGGGTACTGCACCTACTTCTGTATTTAATCGACTTGTGTTGGTTGGGCTACATTAGGGGAAGGGGCTAGGACCACCTTGTGCCCTCCCTACCCCGACACACTCTTCAGGTCCATTCACACACCAAGGTAAGTCTGTGCGCATTTCCACCCATAGTGCACCCATCATGATCCCATGGTTGCGATAGGGCTCCGTGTTTAGGCTTTCTCGTGGCCATTCAGGGAGGCTCTAGGTGTCTGGAACGCTCTCTGCAGCTGCAGTCAACGATTTACACTGAGAATAGCGCTCCAGCAGCCTTATGCAAGCCCACATCTCATGTAGGAAGCTCCAGACAGCAGGGAAGGCCAGGAAAAGTGTAACTTACTTCCAGTCTTCCGTGATTTACGGAAACAGAAATCCAAAAAAAAGAAACGGATGGAAAAATAAATCACTACTAAACAAATGGAAGGTTAATATCAAACATTTTTGTTTTCTTAAAATTTCACCCAATAAAACGTAGCTTTTGGGAGGTTAGATTGTGCCCCTATCAAAACCTGCCCAAGCATCCCAAGCATTGGTGAGAGAATTCTAAAAGCTTCAGACGCACACAGAGGCATTTAAAGTAAATATTGTATTTCAAGGTTTTTGACCAACATGTCTATATTTGAATACTATCTCAATTCCCCCTTGGAGGCCAAGAAACTTGGTGCGTGCTGATATCCAAAGAATTGTGTTTATGTATTGTCTTGAGCTGTGGTGCAACATTTGAGTAGTGCTGTGTGCTATAGACACACTGCTAACACCAAGGAGACATTGGAAGGGTAACCCACAAAGGAATGCCTGAAAGGTTGAATTCTGTGGTGCAAATACGTATTTAAATACACTTCATGGCCTCTTCACAGTGCGAGTAGAGTACATGGAAGAAAGTTGGGTCACAACCACAGTCCTTAGAAAATGGTCACGTCCCAAGAATATCTGATATATTGTTACCATTAACATATACTGTCCATCAGGCTAATGAACTTATAGGTCTCCATTATTTAAATAATGTTCTGAAAAAAATAGTCATCTGAAAATCGTGTATCCATTGTTCAATCAGGCGGAAGGATGGATGGATGGCAAAAGCAAAAAAGTAAAACATGTTGAACCAATCAGAGGAACTGTGATGCCAGCGACCAAATCCGCTCAGGGATGTAACTCATGACTCCATGCTGAAAAAGAAGAAAGAATTGAGTTGAATAAACAACAAAGAGATCGAAGAAATGACGTGCATTGTTGTTAAACTGTGGCCTATGTTCATCCTTTTGTCCACTAGCTTGTACAACTGTGATTACACAGGATATATGCTATGGTTCATTGCAACTCAAATGATGCACAGTATATGTTAAACAGAATCTATGATATGGTGGTTCTTTACATCAATTAAGATGTTGCATCCCCTTGTCCACAGTTCTACTATGATGACGTACAGTATATATTATACAGTTATGCACGGTTATTCTTTGCAGATTTAGACGGTTGGTTGATGCAGATCTTATCAGAAGACAATCACATAGAATGGTTATCCCAAAGGCATCATCATTATTGTGATCCTTGGAGTCCTCTCTCTGCTGCCTACCTGCAGCGTGTGGGGCCAGTAGCCTGTGGTGTGGTGGGCCACGCCCAAGGTGGAGATGGCATGGCGGGCGTACACCTCTGCTTCAGGGACCAGCCAGCCCCCCAGGTCCAGCACTGAGGAGGCTTCTCCTACTCTGGAACGCACCTGAGATAAGAGAACAAGGCATGAAGGTGTTCTTACTACAGGGAGAACACCACCCCTTCCCATATCAGCTGCCTGTGGACACACACCTGTTGGTGATGGAGCGCGGTTCATCAGGGGGCACGCACCCTGATGGAGCGTGGTTCATCAGGGGGCACGCACCCTGATGGAGCGTGGTTCATCAGGGGCACGCACCCTGATGGAGCGTGGTTCATCAGGGGCACGCACCCTGATGGAGCGTGGTTCATCAGGGGCACGCACCCTGATGGAGCGTGGTTCATCAGGGGCACGCACCCTGATGGAGCGTGGTTCATCAGGGGCACGCACCCTGATGGAGCGTGTTTCATCAGGGGGCACGCATGGGGGTGATGACAACGTTTGAACCACTAGATAATTTGACCTAAAGATGGCATCTAAAGACAAACATTATGATTTGTCTCACTTGAGACATTCAAAGGGATGATTGAAGTTGCATTAAATAAGGATTGCTCCTGTTTTAAATAACTTTCTTAATTGTCCCATTGTATTATTTATATGCATTGAAATGTTCTTCTGGTTGTTTGACCTGCATTTATCTATTGTACATTTTTATTTCTGTTTTATTTGTATGGTATAATCAGGGAGTCATCGAAAAAGAGAGCCTGCTCTCAATGGCCTTCCCTGAATAAATAAAAGGTTAAATAAATAACACATAATAAAATGAAAACATTGTAAGACGGTTGGCTGGCATCTTCTCCAGATGTTTGAGGCTGGTACATGAGGCTGTGTCCCCAGGCTGCTAGGAGCGGATGACTACCTGGAGTGGAGTCAGAGTTTGGAGGAAAACCCCTCGTCTGCCGTATTCTAGGTGAAGAGCCTGGGTAAACCTTTCCAGGAATCCCTACACAGGTCGGAGGAACAGAGGGAAAAGCATGCGAGTCATCGTGTGGATTTGAACACCATGTTAAAGGTTCCAATAGATACAAATAAAGAAGAGCTTATAGGAAGCCATGTTATACTAGCCTGGGTAGCCCCGCCCATTCTTCCGGCGAATTGAGTTCGTCCTGCACAAGGGTCTGGAGAAGAGCAATACATTTCTTTCTAGTTTCTATACGTTTTTGCGGTAGCCAATCACCGAGCTGGCATTTCCCCTTGGCGCGCCATTGGCTGGTTTAACACAATGACGACAGGGAAGCGATGGCAAGCAGCCAATCGTGTACAGTCAGTTGAACTAGGCCCGTTGATCACGCCTCTTGTGCTGAAGAAAATGACGGCAGCTTCCCCAGACCAACGTGCAATCTACGATTGGCTTGGTCTGGCCAGACTAATGTTATACAGCATCTGGGGGCCATGGATGGGATTATGATGGGTACAGTCCCTCTGTTACCTCACCTGTGAGGCGAACAGTGCTGCACCGGAGGATCGACTGCCTGCACCAGAACACAAATGGACCAGCGCACCGCGTCCCTGCTCCACCATCCCGGGCAGAACCAGTCTGGTCATAAGGGCAGCGGCCAGCACGGCCCTGTTCACCAGCTCCAGCAGTCCCTGCTCTGACGTCTCTGTCAGGGGGATGGGCTCCTCCAGAGACCTGGCCCCACAGTTCACCAATATGCCCACGTCTTTATCCCCCAGAGCCTCTCTGAGGGACTGGATGGCTGCGTCGCCGAGAGCCAGGTCAGCTTCAACCACAGTCACTTCTACTCCATGGCGTTGAGAGAGAGCCTTTGATAGGTCTGTACTCATGGTGCCATCACGACTCACAAAGAGGAGGCTCATGCCCTGCCGGGCCAGTTCCTCCGCATAGGCGTGGGCCGTGTCATCTGCTGCACCTGGGGCCAGAAGAATGCATCACACCATGCAGCAATAGTTTTCAGAATCTGGCATTTATAAGTGAGAGGAAGAGCGTGTTGCGTGACTGCAACTGGATGCCTGGACTCTCCTTATTGTTAACTGGCCAGCACCCCATCTCCAATTAAGAATATTTTGCATGTATGCATGCGTGCATGCATGCATACATACATACATGTGTGTATACATGTATGTATGCAGAAATGTATAAATGCATGTCAATTTTGGCACCCATTACGCTCCTGATTGAGGGTGATTATAGATTTGTATAGATTAAGGGCTATACAAATACAAATTAATTGAATTGGTTACATACCGTGGATGACTGCCCATGCACCAAACCGCTGGGCCAAGGTCCTCCTGTTGGGCATGAGTCGTGGGAGGAAGTGGACCCTGACCAGAGAGCAGCATCTGTGCAACACAGTGCACACCCTGCAGGCCGTGTACAGGGCCCCCACCAGGGCCAGGGTCTCCACCGTGCTGCTACAGGACCGGGCCATCTGACGGTACAGGAGGGAGAAGCTATCCACCGCTGCCATGTTGTGGCTGCTGCCGTCACACAGGTTATCCGCAGCCGGACCCTGAGACAGATAGAAAGACACACAGATGTCTAAAACACACTGTACTGATGCGATGTACTGATGCGATGAACTGAGCCAAAGACTACCAAAGGGAAGTTAAGGTACGTAAGGGAGACACGCAACGCGACACGTTCGAGATTATGTCGCAGCCGGAAAGAATGACTGGAAGGGACCGGTTGACAGCCCGAGAGGACTACAAACCAGTTACAAACAGAACCCCGTAACTCCAGGAATAACTACAACACCGTCACGTGACAGCAAGTTACATACGTCACAAACATGCGACAAACACGCGGAGCCTCTGGTACAAACATACTGATAAAATAAAACACAAACATAACGACACTAGGGACACTACGTGAACCTCGTCGTTTTTCACCGTCTGATTCTTTTACTTTATTAAGTGTTTCAGTACTACCCAGAATCCAACGCGGGAACTGTACACCCCACAATGCAGCGCGGCAGACCAGAGTAGGCTGTGTTTCCATGGAGACGGATCCGTCAATACGAAACGAGACGGACGACAACGTCTCTCCACCGTGAAGGATCTCTATCTTAAGGACACAGATGACGTCATCATAAGAACAGGTACGGTGACGATATCGTAGTGACGTGGATGTGACGTCGTCTCCACGTGCCGGCAGGTCAGCAGAAAGGGGTTATCCCTGGCTGGAGCGCTCTGCAGCCAGGGTTGACAGATAGGGCGGGAAAACTGGCACAATCTGGCAACACTGCACCCTAGCAGAAAGGGGTTTTCGATAAGGCATCCATCATGACGTCACCCTTGCTAAACCTTCTGATCCATCACGTCCTCCTCTAAAGGTAACCATGGTGACATCACCATAGCTAAACCTTGATATTGATCACCTCCTCTAAAGGTAACCATGGTGACATCACCTTAGCTAAACCTTGATATTGATCACCTCCTTTTAGATTTAAAGCACTCAGACGCAGGGGACAGGCCCATAACCCCGTAACCTAACCCCCTCTGATACCCATAACCCCCTCTGGTACCCATAACCCCCTCTGGTACCCATAACCCTGTCTGGTACCCATAACCCCCACTTATCACTCTTTCCATCTCAGGACCAGTATACCCATCGTGTCTCACCTGCCCTCTCCTCCCAGGCCCAGGACCCGACCATGTCCCAGTTCTCCAGCGAGGACGAGGCAGAGCTGCAGTATCTGCTCCGTCAGCTCCTGAAGAGCACAAAGGACAGGATATCTGGCGCTCCGTCCATTGAATGTGCTGAAGAGATCCTACTTCACCTGGAGGAGACCGACAAAAAGTTTCACAAGTCAGTAAAGTAAACACAACGACTATAAGCCATATAACCATACCATTTTTTACTCCTAAAAAACTATTTTCTTCCTGAAAATCATATATTGCGGTAAATATATTTAACTCACTATTATTTATTTTAAAGAATCTCAGCCAAACGTTCCAACCAAATTGTCATTTCAGAAAATGTGCTGCCTTAAAAAATATTGAATCTATGATGGTCTTCTGGTCTCCCCGTCTGTATATCAATGATTACTGGCGGACTATGCTCCTCGCTCTAGCTATGAGCTGGTCAGGTACCTGCGGCAGCATGTGGACCGGTCCCTGGGGGCGCTGGTGGAGGCAGAGACGGAGCTCGGGGCCGGAGGAGACGCTGGAGCCTCCGCTCATGACATCCACGCTGTCACCAGACGGACCAGGGACTCCGCAGAGTGAGAAACCCGGCTCAGAGATGACTGAATATTGAATTAAGTGGTCGGTTATGAAACTAGTATCTTCACATGGAAGCAAGTTCATTCAATGAAGAAACATTTGTTTTTCTGACACTGCTACAATGTGTATGGGTTTATTTAAATAACTCTGAAACACAAATGTGCCCAATGGATAGACCTTTTTTAAGTAAAATATAAATAATGCTGCTTAGATATATTCAAAAATGTATTGTGATTTATTTGTAATTAATTCCGGACCCAGAAGCAGAGGCTTTCCTTTCCCCCCTAAACATCACAATGCACCAATGCATTTGTAACCACCTAATACGCATGTAGTTACACAATAACATTGTACATCCCTTTTTAACACATTCTACAACATTTTGCACAGGGAACGTGCCTAACCGCTACTTAGCATATAGTACACCCCTACAATTTTAAATTTTTTGGGAGGTGTGGGAGGTGGAGGGGAGGACATGCAGCCAAGGACCAGGGCAGGAATCAAACCTGGGTCGCTGCTATCTGGTCGAAGCCTTAAGGGTACGCGCTCTACCCAGTGTGCGACTGGGGCGCCCCCAGTACACCCCTACTTAGCACGTTGTACACCCCTAATTGTCACATTATACACCCCTAATTGTCACATTGTACACCTAGGGCTGGGCGATATGACCAAAATATCATATCCCGATAAAGGTCATTCATATCCCGATAACGATATATATCACGATATAGCACACAATGAATAAATAGTTTAGATAAAATGACCACATGGAAAGGCGTATTTCGTAGCCCCTCTTTTAGGTACGAGCTCACTTTGTCTTGGCTGGTCGTGGGAGTCCTTTTCCTATTCAGAATTGTCACGTTCACTCTCCTCCATGTTTGTTTGTGTTGCCTTCATGTGCCGTGTGGAAGAATGTAAAGCGTCGTCCATATGATGTAAAATATTACCGTAAAGAGTGTGATTTGCGACAAGACGATGTAAACGATAGAGCATAATATGAAACGATAGACATTTTTATATCATCACACGATATATATCGTCATATCGCCCAGCCCTATGTACACCCCTAATTGTCACATTGTACACCCCTAATTGTCACATTGTACACCCCTACTTAGCCCATTCTACACCCCTAACAAGCCTATACTACACAATAACATGTCCATTTCCTTTTCCATTTTTTGTTACCAGATACAAGCAGATGATGCAGACTCTGAAGAACACCATGAGTCTGGTGGTGGAGTCGCTCATCAATAAGTTTGAAGAGGACCAACTGAGGAAAGAGGAAACGTACAGGGACAACCTCCCTGGAGCATCTGAGGGCCGTTTCAATGACAACTGTTCAGACAGCGACTCCTCCTTCAACCATGTAAGTAAAGGAAGCCGTAACACCTGTGGTGCTTACAGGCACTTTGTTTGAATGAGCTGAATGAATCCCATTAAGGGGATTTATATTTACATTAAGGGCATTTAGCAGACACTTTAATCCTATGCGACGGGTCAACCACGCAGGGCAGGACGACAGCCAGCTCGTCAGGAGCATTCAGGTGTGGCGTCTTGCTCAGGGACACCCTTGACCTGTAATCTTCCGGTTACAAGTCAACCTGCTCTACCTCCTGAGCTAAGCCGACCCCTTACTAGTTCATAATCCTAGTGAAGGGGCTGTAGGTATGATTCAAGAGCTCTTTCTATAGTGTTGTAGGGTATACAAACTGGCCTAGCCATCCATCAGCTATTAGTTTAGTAGAATTAACTGCTCTGAGAAAATCTGTTCTGGTGGACTGCACCTGCGTCTGGATGAGACCACTTCAAATGAGACTGCCCTGCGCATCTCTTCACGGATCAGTTCCGTGGATCCCTTCTTTCCTTCCAATCACTCAATGGCGGAGAAACATAGGGAGGGAAGAATCAGAGAGGGAGTGGACATTTTTTGGGTTGTGTATTTTCAAATTCTTGCTTCGCTGTGCACTTTTCAGCTCATTTCCTTACAATTCTGGAATCTCACCTGCACCTTTTAAGGTGACTCCTGAAATGTGTTTGCATCACACGCATCCTATTCTGAATGTCCAACCTCAGTTTGGTATTCGTATTTAAAGTCACTTATGATAAAGTCACTCCAAACAAGAGACTATATCATTGCGTGTAGGTAGAGCGTACTTTTTTACTCCTTGGGTCAGACAGCAAAATGTCCCCTGCTTGTTTTCCATGGCCACCTCTGCCTCTCCTGCAGGGTACATCGTAGTCGGACTGAATGAAGGAAACTCTTTTCACTTTAACAATAACCATTATGAATATAATCAAGTATTTAGTGTTAACAATGGTTGCTTTTTGCCCCCTGGGGACAAATAAAGTTTTTTTGAATTTGAATTTGAATTGAATTTCTTTCTTGATACGTAGCACCACCTGACCCTGACCTGTCACACCCTGTACTTTGCCTGGATACATTCATTGATTTATGGCCAAATGAAGGTCAATTCATGATACACATGCAATTGTTTGAGCTTATGACTTGCTTGATAACACACTTGAACAATGCTGGTCTTCATGTAGTTATCTATTCAGGAAAGTAGGACAATAAAAAAAAAAAGGGACAATTTTTTGTATTGTACTGACTTCCCATTTTTTACTAGCTAGTTTTTGACAACCAAATACTCTCGACTTAATTTATTTATTTCCTTGTCAGAGTTATGCATTCATTAAACAAGAGCAGCTTCAAGCCTTGGCTGAACAACTGGACTCCAGCCAACCAAAAGAGGTAGAAACTAAAATTTGATAGCGGTGTATTGCTTTACTTTGCAAAATCTTCTGATGTACTGGGTGCTTCATGCGGGGACACAGTGCAATGCATTGTGGGTGGGGAACCACCAGCCCAGACAAACTGCCTTGTTATTGTCATGAATGTCAGGTGCGTTGGGAAGCCCTCCAGAAGCTGTGCTGTGCCCCTCCCTCTGACGTGCTGAGCTGTGAGACCTGGAACAGCCTGCGCACCAGCCTGTCTGCTGTGCTGGACGACCGCGACCCTGACCTCAGTGTGAGTGTCGTCCCTGTGGAGCTTGTTTGGTCTGCTGGTTGGCCACATGTCCTCTCTGTTCCCACCAACACATGGCCCAACCCGCGGGGAGGGACGCGGGGCCTTCCTGGGTCATTCACATGACCCTGCCTTCTTCCACTGTGTATCATGTATTTCATATGTTTTACTTCATTTTGATCACTTTAATATTTCATTTGATTCTATTTCATATTTAAACCGTATGCTGACTATTATTTTGTACTTGTACTACATACTGAACTGGACGCACCCAGAATAGTAGTATTCAAAAGAGTAATCTGGTATAATACATCAGGGATGGTGACCAAGAAACTAATTTCATATCTAGGCACCGATGCACTGAGCTGTGTTTAGTTTGATGAAAGACATGTGGGGAGGCAGAACGTATGTTTAACACGTGTTTAATATGTATGAAAGACCGAACGCATGTTTAGCACGTGTTTAATACATATGAAAGACAGAATGTATATTTAGCATGTGTTAAATACGTATAAAAGACAGGACGTATTCTGAACACGTGTTTACTACGTATGAAAAACCGGTGGAAAGACAGAATACCATGCGGGCAGCCCTGCAACATGACAGGTTCTTGCACGTGACCGAACACGTGTCTTGTGCCTTGTAGCAGGAATACACACAGGAAAACACTGCTTACAGTGGGGGATCTTGAGGGCCGCAATCAGGACAAATGGTGATTGCTCAGATCAGTGAAGAAATTGTAAATGGTATGCGAAAGATAATGGTGCTGCTCTGATATCACTCATGAGCTGTCCTGGGGGGGTGCTCGGGGTCCCAAACATCGTCATGCTGGGAGGATCTTTAGCACTAGGTTAGGGCCACAGCCCTGGCAAGGTCCCAGATTCAACTTTGGAAACAGTGTTGGTTTTAATCAGTGACAGTATTGTTTGAATAGGTTACCATGGTCAAGGATCTGAAAATATATTAAATGTAACTATTGATGAGAAGGTCCTTTGTCCTAACTTACTATCTAGATTCCCTGATGTCATTTTCTCCACATCTGTGTCGTGTGTCCCTATGTCTCGGGAGTATTTACTCTGTCCCTCTTCACCGTTAGGTCTGAGTCTTTACTCTGTCCCTCTTCACCGCTAGGTCTGAGTCTTTACTCTGTCCCTTTTCACCGTTGGGTCTGAGACTTTACTCTGTCCCTCTTCACCGTTAGGTCTGAGTCTTTACTCTGTCCCTCTTCACCGTTAGGTCTGAGTCTTTACTCTGTCTGTCTTCACCGTTAGGTCTGAGTCTTTACTCTGTCCCTCTTCAGCGTTAGGTCTGAGTATTTACTCTCTCCCTCTTCACCGTTAGGTCTGAGTCTTTACTCTGTCCCTCTTCACCGTTAGGTCTGAGTCTTTACTCTGTCCCTTTTCACCGTTGGGTCTGAGACTTTACTCTGTCCCTCTTCACCGTTAGGTCTGAGTCTTTACTCTGTCCCTCTTCACCGTTAGGTCTGAGTCTTTACTCTGTCTGTCTTCACCGTTAGGTCTGAGTCTTTACTCTGTCCCTCTTCAGCGTTAGGTCTGAGTCTTTACTCTGTCTGTCTTCACCGTTAGGTCTGAGTCTTTACTCTGTCCCTCTTCACCGTTAGGTCTGAGTCTTTACTCTGTCCCTTTTCACCGTTGGGTCTGAGACTTTACTCTGTCCCTCTTCACCGTTAGGTCTGAGTCTTTACTCTGTCCCTCTTCACCGTTAGGTCTGAGTCTTTACTCTGTCTGTCTTCACCGTTAGGTCTGAGTCTTTACTCTGTCCCTCTTCAGCGTTAGGTCTGAGTCTTTACTCTGTCTGTCTTCACCGTTAGGTCTGAGTCTTTACTCTGTCCCTCTTCATCGTTAGGTCTGAGTCTTTACTCTGTCTGTCTTCACCGTTAGGTCTGAGTCTTTACTCTGTCTGTCTTCATCGTTAGGTCTGCGTCTTTACTCTGTCCCTCTTCACCGTTAGGTCTGAGTCTTTACTCTGTCCCTCTTCATCGTTAGGTCTGCGTCTTTACTCTGTCCCCTTCATCGTTAGGTCTGCGTCTTTACTCTGTCCCTCTTCACCGTTAGGTCTGAGTCTTTACTCTGTCTGTCTTCATCGTTAGGTCTGAGTCTTTACTCTGTCCCTCTTCATTGTTAGGTCTGATTCTTTATTCTGTCTGTCTTCATCGTTAGGTCTGAGTCTTTACTCTGTCCCTGTTCACCGTTAGGTCTGAGTCTTTACTCTGTCCCTCTTCACCGTTAGGTCTGAGTCTTTACTCTGTCTGTCTTCACCGTAAGGTCTGAGTCTTTACTCTGTCTTCATCGTTAGGTCTGCGTCTTTACTCTGTCCGTTTTCGTATGCATCGGGGTAGGGGTGTCCTCGACTTCGATTTCACATAGTCAAATTTGATTGGTCAGACCAGACCGATCTTGGACTGAGCATCGAATCATATACAATTTATTTTTTAAATTGATGCAGCTAAATGACGCCTCACTGTTTTGCCTTTTGTGTGGTTTAAACACTGGAAATTATCAATGATGGGTTTCCAACGCTGTCTAGAGGCGAGGCAGCGACTCCACTAAATGACCGCCCATCTCTACAAATAAAGTAACTCTTTACCACGTAACAACAATGTGTGCATCCGTTCTTGTCAACTGCAGTCAATTTGACAGAAGATATGGGATGTTGTTAGCCTTATATACTATATTATAGCCTAATTGTATATAACGTAATTAATATAACACTGAAATCAAACAGTGGCCGGTATTTGTGGAGATGGACAGCTCCGTACAGAGGTAAAGTTGGTTGCATATTTGATATTCATTTAATATTCATCGTTCTATATTGCACGCAAGCATGAAAGAGCTTATTAGGGAGCTGAGCGAAAGTTGTCTATGTCCAAAAGTATGATTTGGACAAAATGTATTATTATGATTTGATATTTATTAGATATAAAAAAAAATTGAAACAATAACAAAATAATGCACGTGCATTAGTGTGACAATGTCTGTCCTACTTCCAGAACCTTTGCTTTGTCCATGAAATTAGTCATAATTGAATGGAAATAGATATCAATAATTACGCAATTACTTTTGAAATGTTCAAAAAAGACAATGTAAACAAAGCCAAATTTTTCTAACAGCCTCCTTGTTCAAACTTTTTTTGTCAAGAAAATAAGTCACAATTAAATAGAAATCTACATATTTAAATAAATAGGATTTGAAACAATATAATCTCAATAACCTTTGAAGAATTCCATATCTAAAAACAACAAAGCCAAATTATTATTATAACATATTGCCTCCTCCCACATCATTTTGTTGTCACAATTTAATAGAACAAATAGATATAATTTAACAAAATAATGATAATTAGGATTTTAAACAATATAATCTCTGAATCTTTTTTAAAGTGTTTTACTTTATGGACAAAAGGTTTTGGAAGGGGGCCAGATATAAGTCGACACCATTGGCTTAGGAAATTGAAAAGCTATTTCGCTATTATAGTTTTAAATCATACTTATTGATTTATATTGTTTTATTTTAAATTTAGACAAACTTTTCAAATTCAAAACTTTTTTCATTTTGAGAATCAGAGTGGTATGATATGAACACTGATTTTGGCAAAGTTTAAATAATACTTTTTAGTAGTTTAGTCTTAAAGGGTATAAAAATGGAGCCAAATTGTAGATGTTTTTTTCCTGATATTGTGTTTTCTTCTAGACTACCAGTCTAGAATGTGCTCTACTTTGAAAGAAAATGGATGTATAGTGCGGCTGCCATGACACAAAGGGGTTATGAACCAAAACATCTGGACCTTTGTTGAAAAGCTCATAACACAGAAAATTGCACAAAGACCGAGTCCAACTGCCAACCCATCAAAAAAATCATGTTTAACTTCTAGGCTTTTCCATCTGGAGGCCCAGCTGTTGCATCTCTCAGTCCCATCTTCTAAATGGATGCCCTGCTGTTAGACACTTACAATTTTCCTGATACGATTAGACAATAAAAATTGTCATCCAAAAGTCGTTCTATCGAAGATTCAAATAGTTGTTCAAATGTAGTTTTGAGTTCTACTTTGGAGTCTTTATTTCCCCCCTTTTGTGTGCCATGGTTATGTCTGTGGGTTGTTTAATTTATCCCTGTTCATATGTCTTGGTTATGTCTTCGGGGTGTTTAATTTGTCCTGGTTCGTATGTCATCGTTATGTCTGTGGGGTGCTTAATTTGTTCCTCTTCCACTCTTTGCAGGATAAAGTACTCAAGTTCTTTGCAAAGACCTCCTCTTCATCACCATTCAATTTGACCCGAGAGATCTACAGCAGCTTAGGTACACACGTTAAAACTCTTTCCTTTGCTGTAGCCATTATATGCTGTCTTACTCCATCAGAGTTGCGTCTGAAGGCCTGATGGAAGGTAGAGTGCTTCATGAGTCTTCCGTCATATGACGCCCAGTCTGCCTTGATCATCATTCAAACCTGACACACTCCAAATGAAAGCTGTCATTCATAAATCATGACATAATTCTTTGCATATTGATTGTTAGTAGTTTACAGTGAAGTGTAGTGTGAAGTGTATAACATCCAGTCGACACGGCTCTGGGCAACTGATGTGACGATGAGGTTGAGAGACCTTTACTGCCCCATACGGCTGGACGGATCTAATACAATGTAATGATCAAGAGAATGTTACGTCTGTATCTATGTGTAGCCAAGAGTCTGGAGGGATACTTCCTGTCTCACAAGCTCAGCCTTCCCATTGGCTCAGATGGGATTGATGTCACCAGGCCTGACATCAGCCGCCTTCTTAAACAGGTAGAGCATTCACAGTTTGGACATTACTTGGACAAGTTGCAAAATCCCACTCAGCCAATAGTCAATAGTCTAGATCTGATAATATAAACAGTTTGCTAATACAATAAATGCTTATACTATGTTGTAATATAATACTTATTCTATTGCTGATACACTACCTATAATTCAGCTGTCAGCATCAATGTTTGTAAGCTGATACTAGCCACAGAGGCTACAGAGTCTGTAGTCATTCAGATTTTAGTATCCCTACTATTAACTAATTGAATATAAATGAGGAATAGGACTGAGTTAATCAATACATGTTCCTCTGCTTCGTATCTATTTTTAGATGAGGCTGATAAATGACTTCCAGAAGGAGATGCCGTCCTTCTGGATTCGCCACCCGGAGAAGTATGCGGTGTGATCCTCTTTCTGCTTATTAAGATTGATTAGATGTGCTTTGTATCACATGTTGTTATTTCCCCATCCTTTTAGGTACATGGAAGAAGTCATAGAGAGCACCTTCTCCCTGCTGTCGGTGCACCCTGACCTGGGCTTGGCCTCGCCAGGGACCGAGAAAGCACTTGAACCTGTTTACTTGCTAGCCCTGCTGGACATCAAAGCAACCTGGTTCAATAAGTGGATGGTCTGTATGCTTATGTCTTACCAATGAAGTCCATGCTACTGCTGTCTCCGGTCAAAACATTTCCCCAATTCTTTTTCTGCAGCATAGTTACTACAGCAGAGCTGTCATCTTCAGACTCCTGGAGAGAAAATACAAGAGTCTGGTGCGTAAAATACTTCATCAATATTAAATGGTTATCTATGACCCTGTATACAGGTGAGAGAAAACTTCATTCTTAAACCCTTTGTTTAATTTAAATTGGTTCCAGATTCAAAATATGTTAACAGTAAATGCTGTTTGGGTGAATATGAAGGAGCAGTTTATGAGAGTCCCCCTTGATATGCACACACACACATAGGTTACAGGTTTGAACCAAATCCATGGTTTGCACAATCTGTTAGCATCTCTCTTGCGACGCAATCTCAGATCATTGTCAAATTGCAATTTGAAGAGCTTCAAACCGTGGCACCACATCAAGGTTCTGGGTCCCAGGTGCTTAGCGGTCCAAGCAACTTCGCCAACAGCACTGTTCCCTATATGTTAGTGAGAGCATAGCTATGATGGGGGATCATTGGTGTGAGTGAAACGGCCACAGTGCTGATTCTAGCTGGCTAACCAACTGTCAAAAAAAGACATAAAAAGAAAAAAGACATTAAAGATGATAAATTAATGAGTTGGTAAACAAAGTACACGACCTAAAATCGGTCTGGGCTCATGTGGTGTGAGCCTGTAATCCTTTACCGAGAAGACTCTAGGTTTTTGGGGAGAGGACTAACAAACCAACTCCACCTTCCCCCTGGCGGGGGTTTTGCACAGGGCTAGCAACCCTGCAGTGTAAAAAAAACGCTTGCTACAGAAATCTTAGCCAACGAACCAAATGCGGCAAGTAGGATAGATGCACTTCAGGAAACTGATTTGATGACAGATGACAGCCAAACCCATCTGGAAGCTGGCATCTCGAGGGCGGATATCCTCAAACCGAAAGTAACACTTAGAGTAGGTTGCTGGAATGTGCGAACACTCTACCAGACAGGGAAACTAGCTCAAGTCATAAAGGAGATGGAAAGCTATAATTTAGAATTAATAGGAGTGAGTGAAACAAGATGGACTGGTAGTGGAAATAGACAGTTAGCAACAGGGCACCAGATAATGTATTCTGGAAGAACAGACGACCATCATAGTAGAGGAGTAGCCATCATCACAACAAAACAGGTTCATAAATGCCTGTTGGAGTGGAAGCCCGTTAATGAACGGATAATTAAAGCCAGGTACAACTCATCATTCGCAAAGTTGACAGTCATAGTCTGCTATGCACCCACAGAGGACTCGCCGGAAGTGGAAAAAGACATCTTCTACGATAAACTGCAAGAACTAGTAGATGAAACACCTTCACACGATGTACTCCTCATCATGGGTGATCTAAATGCAAAGGTTGGATCCAAAAATGAGGGTAAAGAGAGCACCATGGGGAAGCAAGGTATGGGAGAGATAAATGACAATGGAGAGAGATTAACAGCATTATGCCAGGAAAACAGACTAGTGATAGGAGGAACAATCTTTGAACATAAAAACATCCATAAACTAACTTGGACATCCCCAGATGGTAATACCAGAAACCAGATCGATCATATAATTATCAACAACAGATGGAGAAGTAGCCTTCAGGATGTAGTGGCAAAACGAGGAGCAGATGTTGGCAGTGACCACACACTTGTCGTAGCAAAGATAAGATTAAAACTCAGAAAGACCAAGAAAATAGACCAACGGGAACCAGCTATGAATGTAGCAAAACTAAAAGATCCAGACGTGAGGAAATCCTTCCAAACCCAGGTGAAGAACAGGTTTACAGTTTTACAGAACCAGCAAGAACTAGACCTGTACAACTTCAACAAAGCTCTGCTGGAAGCTGGAGAGAAATGGCTAGGACCTAGAAAGAGAAGAAAGGAGGTCTGGATATCAGACGAAACATGGAGGAAGATTGATGAGAGAAAAGAAAAGAAGAAGAAAATCCTAACAACTAAGTCACACAGACAGAAGGCACAGCTACAGACATTATACAGTGCACTAGACAAAGAAGTAAAAAACAGTGCTAGAGCAGACAGGAAGGCATATATTGAGAAGATCGCAGAGGAAGCAGAAGCAGCTGCCTCAAAACAGGACATGGGCACACTCTACAAGCTAACAAAATCACTTACAAATAGATTTCAGGCAACGGACATTCCAATTAAAGATTCAAACGGAAAAACCATGACAAAAGAGGAAGACCAATTAAGGGGCTGGAAAGAACACTTTCAGAGGGTACTTAACAGAGATGACCCAGCAACTGAGGCAAACATCACGCCAGCAGTAGACCTTTTAGACATAGAAACGGAGCCACCAAATGTAGAGGAGGTAAAGATTGCCATAAAGGGTTTGAAGAATGGAAAGGCCCCAGGAATAGACAGAGTCCAGGCAGAATTGCTGAAAGTGGAGGAACATCAAACAGCACTAGCCCTTACGGAAATTCTCAGGGACATCTGGACTTCAGAAGAAACACCACAATCCTGGAAAATGGGCCTCATCGTCAAATTACCGAAAAAGGGAGATCTGTCAAATTGCAACAATTGGAGAGGAATCATGTTGCTACCAGTCACCAGTAAAGTCCTAAGTCGAATCATTCTAAATCGACTAAGTGACACAATTGACCATTACCTTCGAAAAGAACAGGCAGGGTTCAGAAAGGGAAGATCCTGTGCAGAACATATATTCACACTGCGACAGATAATTGAACAGAGCAATGAATGGAGGGCAACCATCTACATTAACTTCATTGACTTTGCTAAAGCATTTGACAGCATCAACAGAACAGCACTGTGGAAAATTCTAAGTCATTATGGAATTCCCAACAAAATCATCTCTATAATCAAGATGCTATACAGAGACTTTGGTGCCAAAGTTATCTGTGGATCCAATCTCACTGAAGAATTCATTATAAAAACAGGAGTCAAGCAAGGCTGTTTGCTATCCCCACTACTTTTCTCACTTTGCATAGACTGGCTTATGAAAGAAACAAAGGGAAACAACAAAAGAGGAATATCGTGGACATTCACAGAAACTCTGGAGGACATTGATTTTGCAGATGATATTGCTTTGTTAGCCCATCGCCAAAAGGACATCCAAGGCAAAACAGAAGACTTAGCAACATATGGCAAACAGATTGGGCTAAATATCAACAGTGACAAGACTAAAGTCATGAAAATAAACTCAAAATCCAACCAGCCGCTCACCATCAATAACATGAACGTGGAAGAGGTGCAGGAATTCACCTATTTAGGCAGTAAAATAACAACAGATGGAGATTCAGGGGCAGATGTCCAGGACAGGATCAATAAGGCTAGGGGAGCGTTTGCAGCACTAAGAAAAATATGGAAGACTTCAAAGATCAGCATAAAGACAAAGCTGAGGATATTCAAGAGCAACGTCCTCGGGGTTCTCCTGTATGGAGCAGAATCATGGAAAGTGACACAGACCATCTGCCACAAGCTAGACGTATTCCAGACTCGAAGCCTTAGAACTTACTGGGAATATTTTGGCCTAGGACAATCTCAAATGAAGACCTCTACAGTAGAACAGACATGAGACCCCTGTCAAATGTTATCAAAAACAGAAGGTGGATGTGGATCGGACATGTGTGCAGAATGGACCCAAGCGCTATCCCAAGGGTGGCCATGAGATGGACACCACCTGGGACAAGAAAACAAGGCCGACCAAAAGAGACATGGAGAAGATCTGTGGAGAAGGAGATGAAACAACTGGGATGGTCCTGGGGCCAAGTGCAACATTGGGCAACAGACAGGCAGCATTGGCGTTCGTTGGTGAAGACCTTATGTGCTACCAAGCACGAAGAGGACTAACTAACTAAACAAAGCAGAACAAGCAATAAAAGAAAAGGGAACTACATACGCTTTATATATATAGATATATATATATATCAGCAGGGGCGGACTGGGGGAAAAAAGTGGCCCGGGAGTTTCTGTCAGACCGGCCCACTCAATGCACGGCGCGCGGCCCACTAAGTACACGCCGCGTTGCCCACTCAATGGATCGCGCGTATCAAACAGTCAGTGGCCTTCTGGGAAAAATACCCATACACTTAACATTATTTTGGATGATTACAAAGAAATTACATCATATATGTATGTTTGTTTTTTAATAACATTTGGATCCACCAATTTGCCTGGATGGACACATGGAATAAAATGATTATTGGCTATTGTAACACTCCAAGGTAGGTATAGTTTGCTAGATGAATATGCTTAACTCTTGGCTAATATCAGATGGTTATACAAGTATAACTACAAAGCCTTAAGGAATGAATGTCAGCAGAGAAAGACCACACAATAAAGAAACTGGAATCAGAGGGTAGAATTAGCATGAACAATATATTAGAAATGAACAGAACAGAACATACGATGGGGTGTGAACATCAGTGGTATCAGTAATAATAATAATAATAATAATAATAAATTTTATTTATACTGCACTTTATATTCAAGAATCTCAAAGTGCTTCAGAGAAAAAAATACCAAAAAAACTATTAAAAAAAAAAGAAGGGGGAACCTCAAAGAAAGTTTAGCTGAATGCTCTTTTAAAGAGATGGGTTTTGAGGTTCCGTTTAAAAAGAGCTGTAGTCTGTGGAGCCCTCAGGTGGTCAGGGAGGGCGTTCCATAGTCTAGGGGCAGCAGCAGAAAAGGCCCGATCACCCATGGTGCACAGCTTCGTATGTCGGGTTTGGAGGGTGTGAGTGGATCCTGAACGGAGTGTACGTGAGTTTGTCGGGGGGGTGAGGAGTTCCTGAAGGTAGAGGGGGGCAAGTCCGTGAAGGCACTGGTGGGTGAGGAGGGAGACCTTGTACTCAATTCTGAGTGAGACAGGGAGCCAGTGCAGTGATTTCAGGATGGATGGATTTCAGTAGTGTTGCATGCTGGGTGTGTGATTGTTTGTGTGTGTAGGGGTGCTGAAGGTGCATAACAAAACAGTAAGTTACATAACGACGTTCCCGAAATTCAGCCGTGGTGTAGAGTTACAGCCACTCCGAGCCAGTCGCACATTGAGCTTCCCCCAAATGCGCTGTTTTGGTGGCTGTAGCTATAATGCAAATGAGGAGGACCGAGGCGGGTCAAGGAGGAGGGTGGGGGTGTGGCCCTGAGCAGCTTGCAGCCACGGTACCATTCGCTCTGTTTACAGTGGATGTATCGCAATGGCGAGGCTCACACAGCCTTTAGCCGTGTTCTGTAAATATTCTAGAACACACGGGAGTCCTGGAGCTCTATATCAAAATATTATCATATAGCCTACATAGATATCTATATCATATAATATTATAACGGCCAAAAGATGTGTGAGCCGATATTATGAATCTCAAACGACCGCGTTGGGTTCTCCGACGTTCCTGGTTCTTCAACGTCCTCATCAATGTGAAGTAGACTGAACCACGACAAGGAGGAGAAAGGGATCGTTGCCGGGCAGCGCTTAGGCACCTCCGCCTCCGGCGGTGGTCCCTCAGCGGGTCTCAAGCTGGAGACATTCGCCGCTAACAATCCCTTTCTCCTCATGGGTTGAGCGCATGCGTAGAACTGGGTGCCGCGTTGCGTGTATGTATGCAAATCCAAATTCTCTACCTCAATCCGCACAGCTGAGAACACTTCGGCTGTGTAAGAACCAATTTAGAGGTGTTTATTAATAAGGTGGAGATCTTTTCTTACTTTGGACTTCCGAAGTCTGTAAAACACATATTAGAAGACACTTAAAAAAAAATCGAAAAATAGTCACCATGAGTGTGAAGACCGATTGCGAGTAGCAGTATAAAAGTCAGTCAGTGCGATTGTGATTAGAAAGGTATAGCTCTTGGAGAAAATGTGCCACTGTGATGTGACGCTTTGCCGCTGTGATTACCATTGTTGGGCGTGGGCCGGTACATAATAGTATTTTGGGCCATCGGCCCACCGGGTATGTCCCCGGTATTCCCGATGGCCAGTCCGCCCCTGTATATCAGTGGCGGCTGGTCGTTTTTAAAGTGAGGGAGGAAGGACTGCGCGCTTGGTTGCCATTGGCCTGCTTGCACTGTTGGTGTATGGTGGCATAAGAATGTGAGACTCAAGTTGTTTCAGGGTGTTTTGGTGAACTACAAAATAGAAGGGAGGGAGTTATGTGAACAAAATGTATACAAAGCCACCAGTGGCATCACTGTAATTTGAGAAGGAAAGGATGCAAAGCACATTAGTCAAATCAGGCCTACTATTGATTTGTAAAAGTAAATAAAAAAATCTGGGCCTATCATTGTGCCTATTTTTGCCCTCACTGACTGAAGTTATTTAGCTATGTTTATTTTCAGTTACAATTGCTTGTAATGCTACCAGTAAGTCATTGCGTACCTAGCAAACCATGTAGCACTCACAACACTGACGTTGCCATTACTTCTGGAGACCTTGATTTTGGGAAGTGGTCTACCTCTTTCTTTGGTCGCTAACTTAGCACTGTAACTGAATGAATGGAATGCTTTTTGTAATAAGACGTTAACAATGTCCTCCGTTTCCAATGTTTCCATTGTGCATTTAGGATCTCGCTATCGCAGATTTCACTTGCTCTGCGTCTCTCAGACTGAGCACCGCGGCAACGCAGACCGGGTTTGTTATCGACAGCGTTGCCAGATTGGGCAGATTTCCCGCCCAATGATAATTCTTCCAGCCTAACATGGTTAAAAGTAGCCCAATTGGGTGGGAAATCGGACCAATCTGGCAACACTGCTCAACATCCAGGGATCCTACTTATTGGTTCATAGCGCAGACGGATAGATTTTTGCGCGAATCAGACCCCTTAAGGTCCCACCCACTCAGAGGAGGACTTTCCTCCTCTCTCCCATTGAAACCCATGTTATCCACCGGCCGCCAGTACTTTCGGGAAAATGAATGGGAGTCAACGGAGGCGGAGGGAGGACGTTCCTCCCTGAAGTAATTGTCAAAAGGCGATAGGGGGTGCTAATGTCCCTTTACCCAGGGAAACGAACATTATATATTCAAAGGCAATAAAGTAGTCATATTTAAGGGCATTAATTCATTACAATAGTCTGGGCAATCTACATTTTTTATTCTCAACAATGTTAGGGAGGATCTTCCTCCCTCTCCTCAATGGAGAAGCCTCCACTGATATATATATATACACCGGTACGGTACGGTACCGTGACTTCAAAACCGAGGTACGTACCGAACCGTGACTTGTGTGTACCGTTCCACCCCTATTATATATATATATATATTAGGGGTGTAACGGTACACACAGGTCACGGTTCGGTACGTACCTCGGTTTATATCTATGACCTAATATATATATATATTAGGGGTATAAGGGTACACACAAGTCACGGTTCGGTACGTACCTCGGTTTTTAAGTCATGGTACGGTACGGTACGGTATGGTTCATAGTTAAGGGGGAAATAAAAAAAAAAAGAGATCAGCAGCAATGAAAACACCAATAAACTTGGTTATGGCATTTGCATTTCAGAATACCCAGACAGGGGTCGAAATAGCGTCGTAAGCTTGGTTTGCACAGCTGTGGTGATAGTAACACCTGGATGGTGCCTTTTCAAATGCTTGTGCATGTTAAAGTGCTGTACGTAGACACGGAGAGCCCTCTCCGTAGCCGGAGAGCCTGTCGGAGACCCTCTCCGTAGCTTACGTGTGCATCCAATATTTTTAACTATCCGTCGACGGCATGGACCTATTGGTTGACGCAATGGAGACGGCAGGGCAGTTGAAAGTACAAAGAGAACATGTATTTATCATGTCACTGATATTGAATCGTATTATCGTACGGTCGCTCACTAAGCCTCTTCCCTCTTCACCACTCACAGTCAGTGAACGAACAGCGAGTCAGTGACTAGTGGGTCTGGGCTAGATGAATGAGAGAGAAGAATCAGTTTGGTTCGTTCGTGTTAAAGATTCGTTCATTCGAACTGATTCGGTCGCAAACGACCGATCACTATCTCTGGCTTGACTTTGCACCTTAAGACCACCTTGTAAGATAGATCGGACGGCGAATTGCATTGCATATCCGACATCCCGACGGAGAGCTGCTGAGGGGTCTCTGTAATCACGGAGTCGGGATTACGGAGTCGGAGTAGTATACTTTGGCTAAACGGTCCGGGGGGAACTCCGTCTTCAAGTTTTTGAATTCCACATCGCAAAACAAGCCTTTACATTCGCCATATTAACGCTATGTACGCCACATTTACGCAGCGCGGTACACCTCTGTAACCACCCAGAAGTGCCTGTACCATGACGGTTCTGTACAAATACGTGTATCGATTCGTTACACCCCTAATATATATATATATTCAGGCTTCTTCAAAAGCGAAGGAGGAAGATGGGGAACAGATGAAAGAAGGTGAAGAATGTAGAATGAATATACACTACATTCTGTTCATACCTATGAGTGCAGGTTGTGCAGGAGTCATGCTTTAAGTTATTAATAGTTATATAAGTGACATAATAGATGAATTCAAATAAAAATGAAATGATCACAAAATTGTTGACAGAGTATAGTGCAATTTTCAGATTGTTTGTGTATTTTTTGACAAATCTTAAGCGCAACTACAAATACCTTTATTCAGTAACAGAATTCTGACAACTCTTCCAATACTTTAGAGTGAAATGTACCTCCATAACATCCTCTCTGCTCATTACTGCTGGGCCTTTGGCCATCATGGCTTGTGGCTCTGCTATATGATGTTGTGTCTTTACTGGCGGGCCTTTGGCCATCATGGCTTGTGGCTCTGCTATATGATGTTGTGTCTTTCAGATTGTTGCAGCCGTCCAGCAGTGTCTGCAACACCTCTCAGACTGTGAGCACAGATCCCCGCAGACCAGCGGCTCCTCTGCGGAGCCACAGACCAGTAAGAGCCCCCCCAGCGGCCCAGTGCTCACTTTATCCAGTAAGAGCCCCCCCAGTGCTCACTTTATCCAGTAAGAGCCCCCCCAGTGCTCACTGTATCCAGTAGGAGCCCCCCCAGCGGCCCCCCAGTAGTCACTGTATTCAGTAGGAGCCCCCCCAGCGGCCCAGTGCTCACTGTATCCAGTAGGAGCCCCCCCAGCGGCCCAGTGCTCACTGTATCCAGTAAGAGCCCCCCCAGAGGCCCCCCAGTAGTCACTGTATCCAGTAGGAGCCCCCCCAGCGGCCCAGTGCTCACTGTATCCAGTAAGAGCCCCCCAGAGGCCCCCCAGTAGTCACTGTATCCAGTAGGAGCCCCCCCAGCGGCCCAGTGCTCACTGTATCCAGTAAGAGCCCCCCCAGCGCTCACTGTATCCAGTAAGAGCCCCCCAGAGGCCCCCCAGTAGTCACTGTATCCAGTAGGAGCCCCCCCAGCGCTCACTGTATCCAGTAAGATACATCCAAATCTGTCTGACAGTTAACTTTGCTCGCGAGGCTGGCTGAACGGGCGAAAAGGGCGAAAATCTTTTTCAGGGCTCTCAAGTCTCACGCATTCGGCGTGAGACACATGCAATTCAACCCATGCACACGCTCACACGCCACACTTCGTATTTCTCATGCAGAGAAATTACCAGGATAGCGCCCACCAATTTGGGCCGCGTGGAACAGGTAGGAATCGAATGGGTTTTCCGTACGTAGGGTAACCAGACGTCCTCCGGACCCTTACCGGGCATGCACTCTTTTCGGACACTTTTAAAAATTTGTGTAGCGGCATTTCAAAATCGTCCGGGATTTTGGTAAAGCCTCATACATGTTCACATGGAATTAGCGTTGCTTTTCTCTGGGTCGTTCACATTCTAGTTAGACTACGCCCTCCTCTACTCAGTTCTGTTCGCTTTGCATTGGTGGAAGTTAGTAGGGGGAGTGGTTAAGTAGAGCCTTCAGATTGAACGGTTTGACTTACTTAGTTTTTTTTTTAACATTATTGTTTTAGATGGACAAACATTATCAAATTTGTCCTACAGGGGATTGATAAAGTTATATATATTGAACAGAGAGAAACAGTTGGTCATACTTTACACACTTTGCCATAACATTGGCCTACTGAATGCCACATATATTTATTAATTATTGGACTGAATGCCACATAAATATATATAATTATGTTTTTGCACATTTGCAACGTTTAAAAGTTCAGGGAAAAGTATATGCCTCTACTGGTGTTGCTTAAGCAATAGCCTTTTGAGGCAGTGTTTTTTCTGAATATTAGTGTTAAGGGCCAATAATGCTTACTATCATACATTAGTCACCATGTCTGTGGAGGACACATTTGTATGCAGTCACATGTTAATATACCCCCACCCACCACAGACGGGTCCGTCTTAATCATCCACTCAAAGTACGAGCGGTAATCGCACACACAGACATTGTCACTAGTCCCGTCAGTTAAAAATAGTAATCCAATTGTGAAATCGGTGTTGTAATCGGCAGCATACAAGCTAGTTATCTTAAAAAGTAAATAAAGTTTCAGATTTGCTGCGTTATGATGCGTATAGGTTGGCTCAGTAAAACGACTGTTGTAACGTAGAGAAACGGTCAATTTAGTTTTTGGTGAGAAACATGAGGAATACTGTATTGCTCATGTTTCTGTATTACTAACACAGTTGTATAGTGCTCTAATCATTTTAGTATATATAATTATAACTACTAATGTCAATATGTATTAATAATTACATATTTAATTTTAAAATACAATTAAATATTAAATATTTTCCTCATCACTAAAAACGCGTCGTATTTCCACCAATTAATAGAAAAGTATCGTTAGTGGTATCAATAAAGACTCAGATCTTTAAGGAGTATCGAAAATGGTATCGATATCAATAAATATTAATGATCCCCATCCCCATTGTGGCCACTGTATGTGTAAGTACAGCCTATAGATATTATTATGGGAAGGATGCTGATGCTGTTGCGCTGCAATGTTTCACGGTGCTTTCCCTATCTCTGGTCTGCTGCAGGCTCTTCTCAGTGGAGCATCTACACCAGGAGTGAGCTGGAATATGCCTTCTTTGTCCATTCACTCTGTGTTCTGGGAAAAGTCCTGATTTACACCAATGGCAGAAAGCTCTTCCCTATCAAAATAAGGAAACACAAAGGTACGTTTGTGTAATGATCTGCCTAAGCACAAAATCTACTGACCACATCAGCAATAACTTTTATCTACATGGCGCAAAAACAGACGTCAACACGCCTACAAAGTACATAGACACACCTTTCCTTCCTTCTCATGTCCCTTGTCATTTTGGCTTCTTTGTGAAAAGTATTAGTTAACATAAAAATGTGTTTGTGAAACAAAATATTTCACAACCTTTTTGTTGTCCCAACACACGGTAAAATGTTTAATCCTGACAAAAAAAATCTGTGTAACATTATGTTCAAAAAGATCTTTCGGCATGCCTCTATATTGCCCTGTTATTTCACCTTTTTATCTCATTCAGATTGTATGTCCACTAATCATGTTAATGAAGTGCGCCTCATGTGTATTCCCGAGGTTCGGTAGATTGCTTTGTTCTCTGTTCTCCCACAGTCCATCCCGCCACTATTATTTTCTCCTTTTTCCTCCTCCATATCCACTCTACCCTGACCATTCCCATGTTATCTCCTCGGTCTCTGCGGCGACTGTGTAGTGCAAGGGCTGATAACTTGGGCTGTGACAAAGCATGGTACAGTTGTTTCCCCTGCCTTGCCCTCGGACCAAACAGACTGTTCTTTTCAGGCTGCGCTCAGTCCCACACTTGGTAAACGTACTAATCTGGGCTCTTATTGTCCCCGCTGGGGTCCTGCAGATCTCTTCAGTCTGACGGACCTGGTGGTCACACTGATCAACATCATGTACCAGCACCCCCAGCCCCCCCGCACGGACCCCTCGCACACAGGTGGGCCATGAGATACTCACACAACCAGACAAATTCCCACACTCACTCACTCACTCACTCACTCACTCACTCACTCACTCACTCACTCACTCACTCACTCACTCACTCACTCACTCACTCACTCACTCACTCACTCACTCACTCACTCACACACTCACACACTCAAAACCCTTATACCAGAATCACCCTATGCTCTGGCACCTTGAGCAACCCTGCTCTGGTATCTTGATCACTCCTGTTCTGGTATCTTGATCACCCCTGTTCTGGTATCTTGATCACCCCATGCTCTGGTATCTTGATCACCCCATGCTCTCGTATCTTGATCAACCCATGCTCTGGTATCTTGATCACCCCATGCTCTGGTATCTTGATCAACCCATGCTCTGGTATCTTGATCACCCCTGTACTGGTGCTCCTAGCGTATTCCCCTAAAGGACAGTGAAGGTACTGTAGTGTTATCTGGAGGCCCAGGCAGAGAACACGTGGACCCTGTTCTCCTTCAGACTTTACCTCCTCCCCTTGGCGGCCAGCCTTTGCTTTATTGCCTGACGTCATTCCCTTGGAATCAAGGCTCAGCCCATCCCAGTGATCCATAGTGTCCCACTTCTTGCTTGAGTCATGTGATGCAATGTACCGTAAAGTGTTAATTAATCTTGACCTTCCACAATAATCATGTGTCATATTGTTGTGCAAGTGGGAGAAGTTTCTTGGTCCGCGTCACAGCACCCCAAGGGTGAACCCAAGAGGAGGTGGCTGGGTGTGTCTGTGTGTGTTTCTTTTAACATAACTCTGGTACACTTACGTGACAAGTTGACAACTAACACGTTTCCACATTAATGTGCTGCTTCGGTTATTCCTGTTGAATATACCTTTTTTCTGGTCCATATTGACATCATATTTAAACAGGTTCTCATTAGGATCTCAAAAATATGTAAGCAGTCACAACTTTGACTTCCTACATTTACATTTACATTCAGGGCATTTAGCATTCAGCACTTCCAGCTTTTTTTTAAATAGCAAGGAGTGATCTGGAGCCCCTAACCTGCTGTGTCGTCCAGTGTCCCTGGCCCCCAGGAGCCCCTAACCTGCTGTGTTGTCCAGTGTCCCTGGCCCCCAGGAGCCACTAACCTGCTGTTTCGTCAAGTGTCCCTGGCCCCCAGGAGCCCCTAACCTGCTGTGTAGTCCAGTGTCCCTGGCCCCCAGGAGCCCCTAACCTGCTGTGTTGTCCAGTGTCCCTGGCCCCCAGGAGCCCCTAACCTGCTGTGTTGTCCAGTGTCCCTGGCCCCCAGGAGCCTGGTGACGGAGTTGCTGTGGATGCTGTGTGAGCAGACAGAGAGCGCCGCCGAGTGCATCTACCAGAGCCCTGTGATAGAGACGCTGCTGGCACCCCTCATACGCCTACTCAACGGGGAGCAGGTAGCAAACACACACACGCACGCACGCGCCCGCGTGCGCACACACACATGCTCTGAAAGGGTGTGTAGCAAGCATGTGGAATAGTGGATGCAAGTAGTACAGAATACCACAGCACAGTTATTTACGAAAGAGGAGTAGGGCCGCATGGGATTTATTTCTGATTTTAATCTCAGAATTCTGAGATTAGAGTCAGAATTCTGAGATTAGAGTCAGAAATCTGACTTTAATCTCAGAATTCTGATTTTAAACTCAGAACTAAAAAAATTACATATGTGTGATTATTTTTGGAGTTCAGACTTTAATCTCAGATTTCTGGCTTTAAAGTCACAATAAAAAGAGTTCTGACGTTAAATCAGAATTCTGAGATTACATTCAGAATTCTGTTTTTGTGGAACAAGTTATTTTTGTGTGGCGAATGCCCGCAATAACCTACCAGCAACCTAGCGGTAATGTCCTTCTGATTGCCAATGACAGTATATGACAACCCATGAAGTAGCATCATAATGTCTACCCACCTAGCAATGCCCAACTTGTTGTATTACTGTTTAGATCTCATTATCCAAGCACAGATGTGAGTGCGTTCGCAAAATGAAAGGCGTTGGTTGGGTTGACCTGTGTCCGCCATGGCGCAACATGGGAGTAGATGGGTCATTTAGTGTTGGGCAGGGAGGGCTGAGGTCCACCGCGAGGTCACCTGACTCACAGAGCTCAGTGAGCCATTAATCTTTCTTGAGAAACTGTGACCTCTAATCTTATGAGCTTGATTATTTTTGTGTCTAGTCAGATCACACAGACACCCACACACAAAAACACATCCAGACACACCTTCCAAACCGTCATTCATTAGCCCTGGCCGATCTGCTCCCATGGTGAAGGTATGTTTTGTGATTCTCAGGCCAAATTAAAGTCTCCTGCTGGGACCTTAACTCACATAGCAGATGTGTTGGCACGCATCGCCAGCACCGACAGAGGCCTCGCCCTCTTCCTGAATGACAAGAGTCTGGACCTAAGCAGCAGTAAAGGGTTAGTGTGTGTGGCCTTGGTCTTGGTGGAATGACAAATAATTGACAACAAATCATAACCGTTGTTTCAGTAACAAGGTGATATGATAGGGTCTTTAGTAACAAGGTGATATGATAGGGTCTTTAGTAACAAGGTGATATGATAGGGTCTTTAGTAACAAGGTGATATGATAGGGTCTTTAGTAACAAGGTGTTATGATAGGGTCTTTAGTAACAAGGTGATATGATAGGGTCTTTAGTAACAAGCTGATATGATAGGGTCTTTAGTAACAAGATGTTATGATAGGGTCTTTAGTAACAAGGTGATATGATAGGGTCTTTAGTAACAAGGTGATATGAAGTGTCTTCAGTAACAAGGTGTTATGATAGGGTCTTAGATTGATACACCATCAATGGAATATCTAATAATGCAAAGCAAGAGTCTCAAAACCAGGATGAAGTATCCTATTGAAGTTGTGTATACATAATAATAATAATAATACATAGGTTTTATATAGCGCTTTTCTCGGTACCCAAAGACGCTTTACAAAAAACACAAAACAAAAAGGATACAAATGAACAGTACAGTACATACATGCATACAAATACTCCAAAAACAACAATACAGAGAAAGATAGGACAGTGAGAAAGAGAGAGGGTGGACATTTTTTGTCAGGTGTTGTAAGTGATGTTGAAGAGATGTGTTTTGAGATGACTTTTGTATAAGTCTGTATATATATATATATATACAGACCTGTATATAAAGTACCATATATACTATATATATATGTATAGTATTATGTGTACTTGATAATACTACAACTACCTTTCTGCATACCTTCCATTCCTGGTAAAACAGCAAAAATACATAAAAATGACCTAAAAATAAATTGTGTAGTGATATTTAAAATGTGTCTTCCTGTCTTCCTGTCTTTATTTCTTCACTTTGTTCTGTCTGTCTGTCTGTCTGTCTGTCTGTCTGTCTGTCTGTCTGTCTGTCTGTCTGTCTGTCTGTCTGTCTGTCTGTCTGTCTGTCTGTCTGTCTGTCTGTCTGTCTGTCTGTCTGTCCGTCCGTCCGTCCGTCCGTCCGTCCGTCCCTCCCTCCCTCCCTCCCTCCCTCCCTCCCTCCCTCCCTCCCTCTCCCAGCCTCTCTGCTAGCCATGTAATTGTACAGTTCACTCAGCGGTTATTGGACAAGGACCTGCCTTCTCTGGGCCGATGGGAGATGTCGCCTGCTGTTTGCGGGGCCTTCCTCTTCGCCTGCAGGCAGATGTACAACACCTGCGAGGGCCTGCAAGTTCTCCGGCCTTATGGCCTGCACAGCTGCATAGCTGCTGCTTTGAAGGAGGTACCAAGGGTGCTTTTATTCACACAATGCAGCAACACCAGCACAATACCAGTATCAAAGAACAGGACACCCTCAGTGAGTTTCCCCAGCTACACCCTCCTACTGCTAGGGCCGTTGAGTAGACACTTCCAGCTAAGTCAGGGCAAATGTTAAGACTGGGAACTTATTCAAAGCCCTAAATCCAGTTCAAAAAACGACCATGAAGATTATTTTGTATTACTTACATGCATGTTTATTTCCATAAAGTGTATAGACTACCTATACTGGGTAGTTCAAATTAAATATGGCCAATTGTTTACGGTATCAGAACCTTCATTTTATTTTCAAACGTTAATCTGAACTTGTCTTCACAAATTCCCTGTTTTTTGTAATGCTGCAGTTAATAGTACAGGCTAGTATGCTGTTTTGAATATTTCTGATGATATACAGCATGTAAAAAGTATGAAATACGCTCCTTTCTATTCCATCTTCATACTACTGCCCGGACTGTTTCTTTTCCTCTTGTTCCAGGCTAACGCCGTGTCCACCTCCGCCTCCACCCCAGCCTCCACCCCAGCCTCCACCCCAGCCTCCACCCCCGTCCCTGGGCACAGTTCCTCTACCTGCTCCCTGGAGACCATGTGAGATAGGAACACACTCTAAAGGCCTACATATGAAACACTTTGGTGAACGTTAAAACCAAAGAGTAATGTGGGAAGACTAGATGGAGCTCTATTCTAGACACATTTACATTTACAGATACGTTCAGGGCCTTTAGCAAACGCTTTTATCCAAAGCGACTTACAATAAGCACATTTGTCAGAAGAAAGAGGAATAATATATTGCGGTCGGTACAGTAAGGATGTTCATAGGCAAGGCAAGCCAAATTTATTATATAGCACTTTTCATACCCGAGGCAGACTCAAAGTGCTTCACGTAGAAACATTGTCATGAAATAAAATAATAAAATGATAAGGAAACAAAGGCAAAGTAAAGAAAATGCATTGTAGAAAGTGCTCAATAAAATTAAGTTATAAAATAAAAAAGTAAGAGGAAATAAAGGCAAAGTTAGAAATTGAAAGTGCAATGAGTCTTCAATCCCGTTTTAAAAGAGGTCAGAGTGGGGGCAGGTCTTAAATCCTCAGGGAGTTTATTCCACCTATTTGTTGCATGGTAACTAAATAGACACAAAGTCCAAGCACGAACCATCCAGTGTTTCCCCTATATGCCCCTAGCAGCGGCGGTGAAATATGACCGGCGCTGCTAAATTTCTTTTTTTTAACAAGGGTAGAGCTTCACCTTTCTCTTTAAATTACGAATGTTATATTATTTTGCGTATGCAAAATAATATAGCATTCCGTGAGCTACCGACGCTGGATATGCGCTTTATATGCAGGTCAATTCACACACTTGTGAGTAAAGCATATAAACGGAGAGGAGAGGAGAGCGCCTTCTTAACTTTTTAAAAAACGAATGTTATGTTATTTTGCGCTACGGACGCTTCATATCAAGGTCAATTCACACACCTGAGTAAAGCTTATAAACGGAGAGGAGAGCTCCGTATTCTCTTTAGAAACAAATGTTATTTTGCGCTACGCACACTTCATATCCAGGTCAATTAACACAACTGTGAGTAAAGCAACTTCCATAAAGTTGGAAATAAATTGGCAGATTCTGAGTTTGCGGTTCAATAGATCATCAGTGAAACATCGTTGCTACACAATTGAGTGTAGTAACCTAGAGAACCAGCTACAAAATTGTTTTCATCCAAACGAGCTGTCTTTAGCGAACGGTGAATTGCATTGGCTTCTATGAGCTGTCGGCTTTCAGCCGCAAGCTTATGTAACGTCTGCAAAGTGCATAACTGAAAACGACTACAATGGTAACATTTCAATAGCGTTGCCATTATTGAATCCCAAAACCTGTTCCATAGAGGTATGGCCTCTTTATGGTCCTACTACAACCTTAAGTTTTGAAAAATATATCTCTTATTATTTTTGAGGATTTCTTATTTAGCAACAATTTCAGTAGCGTCGCCATTATTGACTAGAGTCCCAAAACTTGATACATAGAGGCATGGCCTCTTTGTGGTCTTACTGCAACCTTTAGGTTTGAAAAATATATCTCTACTTCTTTTTAAGGAATTTCTTTTCATCAAAAATGTCAACATACATTTTTGACATACACAGTAGCGTCGCCGCTATTGACTCTAGAGACCCAAAACTTGTTCAATAGAGGCATGACCTCTTTATGGTCCTACTACAACCTTTGTGATGGGGAGAGGGGAGGGTGTGGGAAGATGCATTGGTTTGCGGCACAGACCTTTTCAATTGTTGCAGTATTTGTGTTATGTGATTTTACTGTATAGGGTGGTTGTTGATATAATATAATTTTTATTAATTAAAGGTAAATAATTGTTTTAAAGATTATACTTGTTCTAAAGATTGTAATATGTTCAGTCGCTCCATATCTCCCCTGCTTATTACTGTGCACAAATGTACTGTATGTACACCCTTCTGTTACCAGCAGACAAATAGAAACCTCCCGGTAGGGTGCGCTTTGCGAGCACAAAAGAAATGTAAGAGCGGAAATAAAAACATTTCACCTCCGCTGCTGCAACTCCATCCTAGGGGAAACACTGCAATCGCTAGGTTAACCCATCTACACAACTAAGTACGACATACAATAGGTGTGTACATTAAGTGCCAGGATGTAAGAAATACAATAAATGTGTACATTAAGTGCCAGGACGCATGTACAAGTCCTACAACAAGATGTCTGTCTGGAGCAAAGGAAGGTCCTTCAGGGCCTGGCGACCAAAATATCAACTCATCTTTCCAAAATGCCCCTGACGGGTAAACCCTCAGACAGTGGCTTTATGTTCCTGTCCCCCTGCCTCCATGGGTTGATCATTGACCTGGGCGTATGTGTAGCCCTGAAGGCGAGCTGCCCCTTAATACAGGCTGTACAAAACAGGTGAAAACACATTCCATCACGCCAGGGTGAAGTCTGAACATGGTTGTCGTATGCAGATCTAGACCTTCGGACTGCGGTGTTGTTGTTTTTCAGAGCGGGTCCGAGCCTTATCTGGGAGGAGACCCTGCAGGACAGTCTACTGCACTTCGCTGCCACGCCCAAAGGCCTGCTGCTGCTCCAAAGCACCGGGGCGCTGGACCACTGCGTGGCCTACATGTACTCACGCTTCATCAAGAAGCTCCAGGTGCCTGGGGCCTTGATCAGGATGGGGCTGTTCAGACAGCAGCCTGTGTGGACGGCATCCATGCTGCTCCAAAAAAACACAACAAAACATTCATCAGTCTTCCAAAGACATACCCCAAGGGGAGAAAACTATTATAATAGTAACAACAGCTGTAAGGTTATGATAGTATACAATAAATAAATAGAAACAAAACCAGAATTAAATATGTATAAAATATATATATATACTGTATACTGTATATGTATAGATAAAAATATTGTGTATTGTCTTTGTGTGATTGTGCGTGTCCGTGTGTGTGCGTGTGTATGCATAACAGGTGAGCCGCTGTGAGAAGTTTGGCTACGGGGTGATGGTGACCCAGGTAGCAGCTACAGCTCCTGGTGTGATGGCCCTTCTGAACTCAGGTCCTCACTCACTCACTCACTCACTCACTCACTCACTCACTCACTCACTCACTCACACACTCACTCACTCACTCACTCACTCACTCACTCACTCACTCACTCACTCACTCACTCACTCACTCACTGAGTGAGTGAATACTGTATTTTTTCAAAAACAATATTATGACTGATCTTGGAATGCAAGTCTATTAAGATGTTGCCTTAGGACAAGTCTAGCGTGTTGTTGTCAGCCAATCCTCACCTGGTGCCGTTTTCGTGGTCAGGCTATGTCCAGGAGCTGGTGGTCAAGCTGTGGTCAGTGCTGGAGTGTGGGAGGGAGGACCTTCGTGTGGTCCATCCCAAGTCCACTCCCATGGATCCCATCGACAGGAGCTGCCTCAAGGTACAGGAACGCAATAGAGTAGAGCTTCCTCAAGGTACAGGAACACAATAGAGATGAGCTGCCTCAAGGTACAGGAACACAATAGAGATGAGCTGCCTCAAGGTACAGGAACACAATAGAGATGAGCTGCCTCAAGGTACAGGAACGCAATAGAGTGGAGCTGCCTTAAGGTAAGGGAGGAACACAATAGAGTGGAGCTGCCTTAAGGTAAGGGAGGAACGCAATAGAGTGGAGCTGCCTTAAGGTAAGGGAGGAACGCAATAGAGTGGAGCTGCCTTAAGGTAAGGGAGGAACGCAATAGAGTGGAGCTGCCTTAAGGTAAGGGAGGAACGCAATAGAGTAGAGCTGCCTTAAGGTAAGGGGAGCTGGAGGAACGCAACAGAGTGGAGCTGCCTTAAGGTAAGGGGAGCTGGAGGAAGGCAAGGCAAGGCAAGGCAACTTTATTTATATAGCACTTTTCATACACAAGGCAGACTCAAAGTGCTTCACATATAAACATTGTCATACAATAAAATAAAATAATAGATAAGTGAAAGAAAACATATGCAAGAAATTAGTAAAATAGAAAGTGCAATGTATTTAAGAGAAAATTAAATTGAAAGTTAAAAAGGCTTTTTAGTAAGTAAAATTGAAAGTGCAATGTATTTAAGATCAGATCAACAGTCACTCTGGAACCCAAGTCGGGACTACAACCCGACCTAAAGGAACTTGGTCCTTTCTCTGGAACTCCAATCCAGATTCTAGGACTCTAACCCAGACAGAACTTGGACACAAACTCAGGACTCTAACCCTTATACAAACTCAGGACTCTAACCTTTATACAAACAAACTCAGGACTCTAACCCTTATACTCAGGACTCTAGCCCAGACCAAAGGCCTTATTCTTATTCTAGGACTCTAACCCAGCTTCTAGGACTCTAGCCCAGACCAAAGGCCTTATTCAACAAATTCTAGGACTCTAACCCAGCTTCTAGGACTCTAGCCCAGACCAAAAGGACAAACAAACTCAGGACTCTAACCCTTATACAACCTTTCTCTCTGGTATCAGATCATGTATTTTTCTGGTAAAAAATAGAAAATAAAGGGAAAGTTAAAAAGGCATTTTAGTAAAATAAAGGTAAAGTATTTAAGATTTAGCAGAAAGCTAAAGCAAACATAAAAGTCTTCAATCTTGTTTTAAAGGTGCTCAGAGTTGGGGCAAGTCTTAAATCCTCAGGGAGTTTATTCCAGCTATTTGTTGCATTGTAACTAAATCCTGCTTTCCCATGTTTCGTGTTTACTCTGGGGATAATTAACAGATTGGTCTCAGAAGATCTTAGAAGGCTTATGTAGTGGAAGCATATCAGTTAAATATTTTGGGCCTAAACCATGTAGGGATTTATAGGTTAGCAACATGATTTTAAAATCAATTCTCTGACCTACAGGAAGCCAATGTAACGATTTAAGAATTGGTGTAATATGTTCAAATTTTTTGGTCTTTGTTAAAACTCTAGCAGCAGCATTCTGAACAAGCTGAAGCTTCCTTAGAGTTTGTTTTGGGAGACCTGTAAGGAGACCATTGCAGTAATCAAGCTTACTAGTGATAAAGGCATGTACAAGTTTTTGTAAGTCTTCGGTGGACATGAGCCCTCTAAGTCTTGCTACATTTTTAAGGTGATAATATGCAGATTTTGTAACTGATTTGATGTGACTTTCGAAATGTAAATCAGAATCCATGATAACCCCTAGATTTCTGGCTTTGATTGAGGTTTTCAGGGACAGAGAGTGAAGGTGTTGGGTTACTTTAAGCCTTTCCGTTTTAGCACCAAATACAATTATCTCTGTTTTATCCTCATTTAGCCGAAGGAAATTTCGGCACATCCAGTCTTTCACTTGCTCAATGCACTGGCACAGCAGATCTATGGGCCGATAGTCATTTGGTGATAGCGATACATAGATTTGCATGTCATCAGCATAGCAATGATGGTCAATATTGTTATTATGCATGATTTGCCCTAGTGGGAGCATGTAGATGTTGAATAAAGAGGGTCCTAAGATCGAACCTTGTGGGACTCCACACATCACGTTGGTTGATTCTGATACAAAGTCGCCAATGGAAACAAAGTAGTTCCTATTTTGTAGGTAGGATCTGAACACAGTAGAATAGAGTGCCAGCTGTACCCAGAACAACCCAGGAGCTAGGTCATCAAGCACGCACAGTCTCATTGTGGAAATCCATGTGACCAGGCAGCGAATATCGTCTGCAGAATGAAAATCAATCCTAACAATAACCATGGTGATGGAACGATGAAACAGTAATAGACGGCCCATTGGCTGTTCCTCCCCAGTCGTTCCTGGCGCTGGTCAACCTGCTGTCCTCCGGGGCCTCGGTTTGGGCTCTGCTGCGGGGCCAGCCTCTACCCCAGAGGGAGGCCTACCCCCTGAGGGAGGTGCCAAGCACCATCGCCGTGAGTCCAACCTCCAGTGCTCAGATTACCACAACAGATGAACCCTTAACTGAGGGAAATTACCAGGAAATCAAATGCAAACATCTTGCATATTCTTTATCATATATCATAGTACACATGACTTAAACATGGAATACATGTCATGATTAAATTACATGAATGTGTGTGTCAGTGTGTGCGTGCCTGCGTATGTGTACACGTGTATTTGTATTTGTGTGTGTTGTGTGTGTATGGGCATATGTGTGTGTCTGTGCAGCTGAGCAGATGATTCTGGAGCTGCCTCTAGGGGGCAGCAGAGGACTAGTGTCTGTATGTCGCTCTGGGACTTCTCTGAACAAATGTATGGTGTATTACCTGGAGCTGCTCCTGGTGGGCAGCAGAGGCCTTGTGTCTGTATGTCGCTCTGGGAATGCTCTGAACAACAACACAGTGCTAAACCAGGCAGGGGACAACAAGCGCATCACTTTAATCATTTCTCCCCTTATTATGATTCTGTTCACAGTATGCATTCCTCACCTCAACCATTACGAATCAGCTCACATACTCTTATTCTTTCTCGCTCTGTCTTTCTCTCTGGCTCTCTATTTTTCCATTTCTCTCTCTCTCTCTCTCTAACTCTCTCTCTCTCTAACTCTCTCTTTGTCTCTCTGTCTCTCTGTCTCTCTGTCTGTCTGTCTGTCTGTCTGTCTGTCTGTCTGTCTGTCTGTCTGTCTGTCTGTCTGTCTGTCTGTCTGTCTGTCTGTCTGTCTCTCTCTGTCTCTCTTTCTCTCTGTCTCTGTCTCTGTCTCTATCTCTGACTCTCCATCTAGGATTTGATGGACAGGCTGATTGCAGTGGATTCAGATGCAAAGATCAACTCCCTGTTTAACTACGAGCAGTCACACACGTTTGGCTTGAGGTGAGATTGGAGATTTTCCTCTTTGTGGATTAAAGGCAGTATTAATGGAAGTCAGATGTTATTTTTTAGTCGTCTTTCGTAAGGCGTATGCATCCTATCGGAGTTTGGCAGGACACAGCCATTCAGGAGGTGGGCTCATCCTCATCATAAAGTGAATGGGTGAGTGAACGTGAGTGAACGTTGGCTAGACTAGAGTTTTGCTTTGAGAGCGCTTAGCAATCTTTTCAAAACAAATCCTACGGACAATCCCCATGCTATGAGTTACACTTAACAATTGAGCAATGTAATTGGACGCAATAAGCAGTTTGATGCCAGTGCCGTCATGTGTCTTAACTATCAAAACTTGAAGTTATTTAACTATAGGTAACCCAGTTCGGATCCAGGAGATCACATTTTTGTAGTGTACACAAATTAAAGGTAAATAAATGCTACATATAACAAGCAACCAGCCTCTGTAGCCTCCAGTAGAGGGACATATTTTGACTTGCTTCTAGGTTAGATAGGATTGAATGTTTGTGAATCATTTTGGGAAGATGCAGGCATATTCCATACCAACATATTAGTGAGACTTACAGCGCCCTCAGCAGTGAGGTCTTCTAGGAGTCAAACACTGAATTATAGATGCCCCTGCAATCGCTGATCCTGCTGAGAGGTGTATGTTCTGCATAGACATCATCACTCCTGCTGCTGTGGTGCCGTCCGTATTCAGATCCACTGCAGTCAATGTTTATTAATGTTTGCTATTTAATAGATGCTTCCGGGCAATGCAAGGCTTCAAGCATCTCCTGCTACTCAGTAATATTCAGCCTGCTGTTGGTCACTCTGATGCTCCTGCCTGAGCTGAGAAATCTATATACTTAAATTATTATTACGGAAATTATATATTATTATAAAATGAAACAGTATTGAAGATTTCTGTTTAGGGTGATACTGGAATTACCGAAGTCAATTCAATGACCTCATTGTCCAAGAATCTCTGCTCCAAAGTAATTAGACACAATAAATACCCTACTAACATAAAGGCATTTTATGAGGTTGAAGTAGATTATATTGTATAATTTACATATGGCTTATATCTTATTTCTTATTTGACTGAGCAGAACTCTGTTACATGCTGTGGAGAACATGCAGGTAATTTTTTCCCCAGGATTACAAAGAACAAAGTAATGCCGTCAGACAAAAAGTTGAATAGTCCCCCCCCCCTTCCCCTGGAGAGTTATCTTGTTGTTGTTTCAAAGCCCACAGCGTGTTGAGGGTCCGATAATCCTCTACGCATGGCGCTGTTTATCAGCACACAGCCTGCAGTGCTGTCCCAGCTAATTGGACTGCTTGTTTTTACCTGGTGAGAGACACTGAGCACCACAGCTGGCACAGTGTGTGTGTGTGTGTGTGTGTGTGTGTGTGTGTGTGTGTGTGTGTGCGTGCACGCTTAATGGTTTGGGTTCCACCAGCACAGAGCCACATCAAACACCGTGCTACAACTTACCACGGGACTTTAAAGAGACAGAAGAATCAGATGACCCACTGCGTTTAGATATTTAGATATGTGTAGCTTTTTAAGTTGAGTTTTTTGTAAGATCTCATCCCAGCTTTACTTCTCTAGGGATTAACAGCAGGCCATCAGATGGATGGATATGATTGCAATGACCTTGCGTTCCTCCCTCAGTTAACTAGTGTTAACTCAGCTGGCTCCGAGGGGGCATGTGAAGGGATGCAGACAGTCCTACAGACGGCTGATAGCGACCGTCGGCATGCTTAGTAAAAGATGGACCATTCACGAAACGACGGCCTTTGTTCTTCAACAACACAAGGCGTGAAAGGAAGGACATTTGATCCTGCACACATCAAAAGCAAAATGGCTACCTGGAGTGTAGCAGCGGCCCACTGAGTGTGTTGTGTGTTTTGTACTCAGTTGAGCTGAGCCTGGCAGGCCCTCACTCCCGCTCGCTGCGTGGGCGTCTGAGGGAGTGAGCGGAGACATCCATCACTCAGGTGTCTGTAGGAAGCTCAGCACGTCAGGGAGGCTTGAGCAGCGGATTGAGCAGGACTGCAGCCGCTACTTCACTGTTGGTCTTTCATATTCACTGTTCTAAAGGGCAGTGAAAAAAGGATGATTAATCCTTTTTTAAATGCCATGTCATTCTGTTCTTTCCTGCTTTTTAGTTTGTACTATATCATTTCTATTTTTGAAATAGAGGCTAAAGAAGTATGATTTGTGTAAAAGGAAAAAAAAGGCCTCAATATGTGCTCATCCCCCTGTGTTCCTTGCCTGGGGGATTAGTTGTTATGGTTCACATTATTATGTGGTGTTGTTTTACACATTGAATGCTCTAGGTTTTAAAGCTACATGGGATGACTTGTTATTGCCACTAAAAGAGTGTTTCAGACCAGGGGTTCTGCCGATACTGCTTTGGTTTATACTAGTAATACAAAACAAACATGCAATTGGAGATTCCCAGCCCAGGAAATTCTGTTATTCTAAATTAATTCAAACGACGGTTGGGCTCGTGTCCGCAGCCGCCCTGTCGGGACCCTTGAGCAAACGCCTTAACCCTACCAACCCCACCTGCTCCTTGATAACATGGCACCCCACTCTGGGTCTCAGACCTAGTGTGTGTGGTGTCAGCTGCGTGTTTCTCTCCTGCGTGTGTTCCAGACTGCTGTGCGTGCTGTGCTGTGACCTGGACTCGTTCCTGCTGTTGGAGAGCCAGTATGCCCTCTGCAGCATGCTCCTGCTCCGCCAGAAGGAGAACGTCACCGAACCGGCCGGAGCTCAGGGGTACAGGCACACACACCACGTCCCAGCTGCGCCTCGTGTAGATGTCTATTGATTAGGGGTGGGAATCACCATACGCTATGCCATACATGACCCGCGATAACCATAATATCACGCTAAAGCCATATTGCAATAATCAATATATTAGATAACGATGCATCAGGACGTGTCTAGCAATGAATTCAAAATGGCTAAGAAATGCAAAGTACTGGATTTGGGTCTTTATTCATGTTCCAAACTGAGTTTCTCAGTTACTCGACATTGGTTATTTATCATTTTATTCAAAAGAAAAAAAAATATAATATATTATATCGATATTTGGCGCTATTGATGAACAGCGATGTAAAGCCAGACATGGTTGGCCATTGTATTTAATGACACAGTAATACGCCGCTTTTCCTCCACTCAACAAAGGCGTCAAAGACGCCTTTGTCAAATTGACCAACTTTAATTTTTTTTTTTTTTTTTTGTTTAATAACCTTGAGATCATGTGGATCCTCTGGATCTCTGCTCCTGCTTATTAACCTTTTTCGCCTGATCAATTATCACCAAAGTCAGACTATTAAGTAGATGAATGATCTCTCATTAATGTTCTGGAATAATTCCATCAATGATTTTTCTATTGTTGGCCTCTGTGCATTCACTTCACTAGAATGTGTAGGCTACCTAGGCCAGATGTTTAAGCCACATACAGTTCACTAAAACACTGAACGCTGAACATTACTTTTGCTAAGATCACTGGTTCAGTCTCCCTTAAGCTCTCAGAGTAGTGAATTCATCAGTATTTCCGTGTTCCACGACGTGAAATGTGTTTAATGTGAATGGAATTTGTGTTATTGTAAGCCTATTATTTTGATATTCAGGGGTGAATCGTTTCCGAAATGCAAGATTAATTTACCTTACAAATTCAATACAGACTAAACAGTATTCATTTATTCTAATCTGTTAATAGAAATTATGTTTTCTTCAAAATATCTTTTGATGCACTTGTAATTGCATTTGCTATTAAAGTACCCTTCAGTCCAACGGCAAACTTTTGTTCCGAATGAGCCAGCTCAGTGATGGAGTCTTACTGGGAGGCCAACGAGCCGGTAGCTGGTAGCTCATAATATTTGTTTAATTTGTGTTTCATTCATATTCGGCTTCAACAAGAGTGATTTTCTATCCAAAGTATTTGGATGGCACCTAGTGGACACACATTTCATGCAGTCATGTTGTAGACTAGTAGAACAAGGCTGCTACAGAGCCATTGAACCCACTGTTTCAGATTCAACCCTATGAGATTTAGAATAAATCACATATGTTGTATGTATGTATGTATGTATACTATATGTTTCTTGTAAGCCTTACCAAATTGATAGTGTCTTTGTCTGTACTTTCATTATGAATGGCTCGACCTTAATGAGTCTATTATTTCTGGGCTTGTAATGTTGTGATGCACCAATTTTTGTTTTCAATGTAGTGATCATATGTTGTCACAACTTAGGCAACAGAATGTGTTCATAGGTACACTTTTAATTAATTCTAAGTGTTTTCTTTGCAATGAAGGCATGAGCTTGGGGTTTTTAAGAAAGAAGAAAAGAGGCCAGTTTCCAATACAGTTGAAGTGCTTCACTGTTAGGGTTGAAGTGCTTCTGCCTTCACTGTAACGGTGCAAGTGCTTGACTGTAACGGTTGAAGTGCTTCACTGTAACAGCTGAAGTGCTTCTGCCTTCACTGTAACGGTTGAAGTGCTTCTGCCTTCACTGTAACGTTTGCCACCAGTCGCTTCATGCAGAAGTGGTCCTGAAAGAACTGGTGGTTGCCTCACCTCCAGCCAAACCTCCGCTGCCACCTCCTGCCACCTCCTTCCCTCTTCTACTTCCCTTACTGCCGTGTCACCATCCCGGTCCTGCTCCTTGTCTTCTTTCGGTCTCTTGAAGCTATCTGATGTTCTTGTTTCCCACATGATTCTGCTCTTCTCAGTGTGCTATTGAAGGGACGCCCTAGAGAGAGCTGTCTGAGAGAGAAGCTCTTAGAGACTAGCAGGCTAGCCACAGAAATACCTCAGCAGAGAACAACCTCCTGTTAGATCACTGTCCTTCCTGTAATCAAACCGATTCACCCACCGGTCTCCTTCCATGTATCATCAGGAACACGGTGCTGCTGTGTTGTAACCTCTTGACCCTGTGGCCCCTGTCCCCTCAGGCAGCTGATCCTGGACCGCCTCTCCGTTGAGAGGAACCACCTGCTGGTGCGGGTGTGTGCGGTGGGAGGTCCGTCTGAACGCAGGCTGCCCCCCCGGGCACTGCAGGAGGTGGGCTCATCCTCCTCTTCATCACATTACACTTCCATCAAACACCTCCCCCATTAAACAGGAGTGAAGCGCTACGCATGAAGGAATATGGATAACCCACCAGGTTATCAAAGAATTGTGTTTCAAACTAGCTTAACTTACCCTGTTTGTAGCCGGTCTGACACACCTGCGCTGGCGAATGTGCTGCTCCTTCAGCCCCAGTGTAGCTGGATAGCTAACCTCTTGCTAGATCTCTTAGTATTACAGCCCCACTGTTTCCCACTGGAGGAATGAATCCAAAGAGTTGGAGTCGTTCCGCAGCAGATAGCCACACAGCGCACTGGAGTGCGATCACACATGAGATGACCTTCATGTGTTTGGACATTTCTTGTTCAGAGCATATGATATGCGAGCCGGCCTGTTTGCAATATCGCATGCAAACATTATTACGAGATCAAACAAAACAACATTATTAATAGCTACCGTTTAAAACAGGCAAGGCTTTGTTCCACACTGCTGTTGTGGGAGATGTGGAGCTTTGTAATGTGCTGTGTTCTGCTAGATGTTGTACTGCCGACTAGTGACTTTAATGTTGCATATCAAAAAATGCCTTGAGAATACCTTGTTCTTCCGACTGCGCCAGCCTTTCCCCGCTCCCCTTCCCTTCAAATAACACATCTTCAATATTCTGGGTAAAGCTAAGACATAAACAGTGTTGGATCAGGTTGTTGAGAACAGAGACTGAAACTGGGGCTGGGTATATTATTACTCCCATAGTGAAATGTATGTGAGATCATTTAGATGCTGGTACTTTTGCGACGCTACCACCCCAGCCTACCAGACCAACAGGCTCAACAAAAATGCAATGTAATTTTCTTTGGTAAAGCTCCCGCTACTTTATGTGATGCTGTTAAGTGGAGCTCTATTCGCTAGCTCCCTGCAGTGTAGCCAGTGCCAGGACATTGTGCCAGTACAGGCACGCTTCCAGTTCAGGCCTTTTGGCTGACAACTTGAAACCGTCTGTGCAGTTGGCTTGAAATGAACATTTACCAGACGCTTTTATCCAAAGCGACTTGCAACCATTTATACACACATTCCCACAACGAAGGTGGAGTCAGCCATGCAAGACGACAGCCTGCTCATTGGGAGCAGTTAGGGTGAGGTGTCTTGCTCAGTGATACCTCGACACTCTGCCAGGAGGAGCTCGAACTAGAAACCTTCCGGTTACAAGTCAGGCCGCTCTACCTCCTGAGCTACTGGTTGTGTTTCTGAGATTGTGTTTATTCTTATGAATGCCGGCACGGGGGACTTGGCTTTCCTACCCCATGCAGTGAGACATGTCCACAGCCTGTCCAAACCGTGCAGTGAGACATGTCAACAGCCTGTCTTACCCGTCTAACACCTCCTTTATAATTGGCTGACTCATTAATTCCCTCACTCTCCACCTCAAGCTGGTGTGTGGTGAGCATTCTGGCGCAGATTGGCTGCTGTGCATCACCCAAGTGGGTGCTACATACTGGTGGTGATTAGGGGGTCCCCCCTTCACTGTAAAGCGTCTTTGAGTGTCTATATAAATTCAATCCATTATTATTATTATTATTAACCCGTGCAGTGAGACATATCACCAGCGTGTCTCACCCGTGCAGTGAGACATGTCACCAGCATGTCTAACCTGTTGAAACTGTGCAGTGAATCATTTTAACAGCAGGTCTAACCCGTCAAACCCGTGCAGTGATACTACAGTGATGTCTACAGCCTTTCTCAGCCGTTTAGTGAGACATGTCAACAGCCTGTCTAAACCTTGCAACAAGACATGTCAACAGCCTGTCTTACCCGTGCAAACAGACATGCCAACAGCCTATCCGACTTGTCTAACCAGTGCATTGGGACATGTCTACAGCCTTTCTCACTTGTGCAGTGAGACATGTCACCAGGCTGTCTCACCCGTGCATTGAGGCATGTCACCAGCCTGGCTCAACAATGCATTTTGACATGTCACCAGCCTGTCTCACCAGTAGAGTGAGACATTTCACCAGGCTGTCTCACCCGTGCAGTGAGACATGTCAACAGCCTGTCTCATCCTTGCAGTGAGAGGTGCCGTTTGTGAGGCAAAGACGAGAAAGGCCAAAGAGTTTTTGAGTGCTCTGTGGCGCACATATGTCAACTTGGGAAAGAGAAAGAGGATGGTGTAAAGGGGAAGTTCGATTAGCAGTGGCTGTTAACACATTCGTAAGCTCAAATTCTCTTGATTGACAGCCCATACTTAGCTCTTCATGGCTCCCAGTAACCGCTCCACAATCGTTTTTGTTTATTTTCTTTGTTTTTTGTGAGACCCAACCAGTATCATATATGGCATTCTGCAGCCATGATTGACAATATCTTGACTCTGCTTATTTACGAACTATGAACTCATGCAACCTCGTGAACTGCATCATGCGGTGATTGATAACACTGAAGTGTTGCCAAGCTAAGACATGGCAAGAATTTGTGTCACTATGATCTGACATGGTCTCATGTCAGAGTTACTATCTTGGTTACTATCTTGAAAGAAGAAACAATGGTGTAGTCTGAAAATAGCTATTAGGGGCCACAGGGTTTAGGCTAGTAGTCCAAGTGGTTGAAGGAGAAACTGCAATGTGGTGATGGGGAGGGGACACTTTACCTCATGTGCCCCTACATGCGCAGATTCCTAACAATCTATGAGCATGCACTTTTAAACATGTTACTGTTGTGTTTCGAGTTTGGAAATACTTACTCATTTGTCCCTAATCTCACGTGCGTCCTAGTCCGAGTAGACTAGTTTGATATAGTTTTATATTTTGCAGAGAAGCCCGACGTGGCTTGTTTGTTGAGTGAATAAACAAAACCTTATGAAGAGGTTTAGTCTGTGTGTAAGTTGTCATGTGCTCCTCCAGGGCCCAGACCCCTACCCATGGCCAATGTTCCTGAGCTACCCTTCAGCTCCCCCACAGTGCTACACCTTGGATGCTGCAATGCTTCCTCAAAGTAAACAAGGTAAAATACTGACTTCAAAATGCGCACGCACGCACGCACGCACGCACGCACGCACGCACGCAAACTAGTGTGAGCTACTAAACTACTAAGTAGTTTGTTTTACAAACTGCCTGTTTGGCCCCTTGGGGGCAATATAGATGTATTCTTCTCCCGCTCAAAAAACATGCAGGTTGGCTCTGGGTAACACAACCTTTGCATCCAGATGAATTATCTGAGTGTGTGATTGTTTGTTTTATAGATTCTGAGATCAGTGCATTCTTGGCGTCTGGTATCCCTGCGAAAGATGAGGGCTGGATGGCTGCCTGCCGCAAACAGTACTGCAAAGCCATGAGCACCACGCCCTCCAGCCTCACCGGGTCGGGTACGTTGGACAAAGAGATGGACTGTTATGGAATGGGTCACATGTTTAACATCTAGAAATACTGTACCATCAGATAAGGGGTTTTGACAACTGTTTGATATATTATTCCACCTTATCATTAAATCAAAAGTAATATCATGCTTGCATTAGTGAACAGAATCAGTAACTAAGCGATAAAGCGTCTTTGTTTCCTAATGCAAGGTGAAAGCGTCTTCGTTTGGTGAAGAAGAAGCACTGTGTTCATCAGGGGTCCCTCCTTCCAGGGATGATCAGGATTGGAATGGGTGCCATAACTGACACACATACATACAAATATAGATTGTGGTAACCCGATTCTGTCGTGCCCCGCCTCCCCCAATCAGTACACGTCTCTTTTGCGAAAACAGCCGACAACGGCGCATTTATTGAATCTAAATCATAAAAAATGGGAAATCTCCCGTCCCGGCAAAACTACGAATCAAAGTCTGGGCTCCGTAAGCCTCTGTGGACGTTCCGGTCTCACTCTCTCTCACACGCTGTTCTGGTCTTGGGATGCGGCGATCCGTCCGTGTGGCTCGTCGGCCTCCTCGGGGACAGGTCTTTGGCGTAGTTGTCCGTCCGGGGAGCGAATCTCGGTCCGGTCCGCGATCCTATATTGGACCCACACGTTCTTCTGTTAGACAGTCTCCGCTTCCGTTTTTATACCCCTCAACTGCGTTTGATCGCCTTCCTCCATCGCAGGTGTTTCCCCTTTGCGTTGAGTTGGGCCACGCCAATGCGGTCCCTGGCGCCCTCTGGGGGAAAAGGGTGGTAGACCGCCTGTATCACCTGCCCCCTGGGCTTCCAGGGCAGCTGTGTCGGGGCCGGGTTGCCACAATATACAGGCAGAACTTTCTGAATCAAAGGCGGGTTGCTGGTCGGTTAACCATAGGGAGAGTCCAGGCATCCAGTCGCAGTCACCGCAACACGCTAATTCATGGACAACCAAGGTAGTTGATGTCCCTTTGTACATGTTCATTGAGTCAGACTCTGGGTTGACCACATGAAGAACAAGCACCACAACACTGCGTGTTCTGAGCGTGTATGTTCCTGAATCATGTCAACGTTTAGGACAGTGAGAGCCTTTATGGTGGTTTTCTTCCTCAGTGCTGTCTCAGCTCCTGGAGAAGGTGGTGTCAGTCAACGCAGCAACCCAACCCTTCTTCCCTCCTGCTCACTACAAAGGTTGGCTCCTACTCATTGCATCATTAAATACACGCAATACTTAACGCTATTTGTAAGCAAATGCTACTTCAAATTCTTCAGACAATAGTACTTATTGTAAATTGCTTTGGATTAAAACGTCTGATAAATGCCCTAAATGTAAATGTACAGACAACGTAAGTAACACTTGAATTCTGTGTACGGAGTCGTTTTAGGGAGATGGAAGAATATTATCCAGATTGGAAATATCTGAACTGAACTGAATATATATTGGATCCTTTTATTGGGCTGTATTTTAGTTACTTGTTTTCTCTATATTCATTGAACCAGTTCGATTTTACACTGAATTCAGATTAGTCGTGAGAAAGTAAGTACATGCTCACTTTAAGGGCTTGGATGTGCAGTCATTCATTTTGATACACAGGCAGATTGTTGAATTTGTACAAATCTCAACAATATTTGCATTTCTCTATTGATTCTTGAAACGTATTGTGGATCTCTTAGGTCAGGTTTTCAATCTAAAGGTCTTGTATGCACCAGGGGTATTCTGCAGTCTACCTCGGGCGAAGCTGATCCCAGATCTGTTCTGCATGCAGAGCTAGTTCATAAAGATGATATCACAATGGCTGGGAATTGCCTTAAAGAATAAGCCGAATGATGAGTAATAAATAGTCGGCATGCTTTTCTGTGGTGGAGTATATTTGTAAATGAACTCTCCACACTGAAACAGAGAAAGGAGTCCCTTAAATTATAATAACTCGTAATGCAACAGCACTCGGTCTTACCTCAAAAAACCCATGTTCCCTGCAAAATGAAAAGGTTATTAGGGAGAAGTTTTCAAGCAGAACTAATAGTGGGTGGGAAACTATCAACCTCTCAAAATAAGAACCAGCCTTGCCTTTTACTTCCAGCCAATGGTAAGTGAATGAGAAAGTATAAGACTGAACGTAAACACGCAGCCACCCTTTTGATGAGTCTGAAAATCAGAAGATATTTTGAGGGGTTTTACTTTAAAGCAAATAGAACTGAGACCTTTGCAAGCTGCTAAGCAGATGCTTTGTTATCTATAATTAATGGTGCGCAACTTTAACAGTTATCCATTTATATATGTTTAAAGCCTAACTACCCAACTCTTTTTTATACCCAGCTCAAATATAGTTTTGGCTTTCAGTACTGGCGTCAATCTGCTGGTGATTATTTTTGATCGTACACAAGAGACTGTGTTACTATTTGATATTTGGACTTCAATCAGAAAATCCTTTTGAGGTTAAATTAACAAGCAGGTCTGCGTGATGGTCCACTCAGGCTCCATTAAGGCCCACAAACACATATTTGTATTCCTACTTTTTTAAAACATGTGCCAAAAAGAGTTTTTACTGAGAAAACGTTCCTAAACGCTGTCCTTAACCAGCATACAACTAAACCATGTCCTTAACCACAACACACCTATGCATAAACAATAGCATTTCTAGCATAACCCTAGCCTTGTAGCTACAGGTTAACGTCTCCTTGGTGTAACCCTTAAGGTGTGGTATCATGCTTTTTGGACTTCTCCCTTTGCTTTAGACTGTTATGTAATAAAGTTTATGAATAATTAAACAGTGACTGATGGTACATTGTGAAATAGCCAGGGCAAACTGTACAGATGTATAAACTCTTAATAGCCATGTACCAGATGGCCGTTTGTCTGCCGTATGAATCGTGGGGATTCTTTATCAAAAGATTTGTTAAAGGGACTCTCACCTTTGTTGCATTTTTACACTTTTTTTGGATAAGGTTAAAATGGTATTAATAAGGTAATAACACTCTAATATGCAAGACAGACCCACCAGGAGTAAAAACAAACAATTATTTTACTCTCATAATATTTAGTGAAAAATTCTTCGGACCGAAGGACCATATTGGCCGACAGACCTGTCTGTTTGCTGCATGGATATATAAGGTTTTCCGTCTGCTTCTTGTGGCGCATTCGGGCCCGCGTCATCAAGGCGCGTCCTCAACTAGAGGGTTTGTTTTGATTCCACGGCAGACAGTAGCGAGTAGCGACCATAGCGACTGACGATGGCAGACCAAAGTGGTCCACGGCGTACTGAAACTGCACCATTCAGTCCGATTAGGGGACTCATCTCGGACTCAGACTCACAGAGTTACCCTCCTCTGGAGCCTCAGGAAGACCTCCAGACTGTTGGCCACCAACTGCACCATTCAGTCTGATTAGGGGACTCATCTCGGACTCAGACTCACAGAGTTACCCTCCTCTGGAGCCTCAGGAAGACCTCCAGACTGTTGGCCACCAACTGCACCATTCAGTCCGACAAGGGGACCCGATTCGGCCTCAGAAGCCAAGTGGTCCCGCTCCCCTGGATGATTCTCAGGACCTCCAGACCGTTGGCAACCAACCGCACCACTCAGTCCGATTAGGGGACCCGTTTCGGACTCAGACGCGAAGTTGTCCCGCTACTCTGGAGCTCCAGGAAGACCTCCAGACCGTTGGCACCCAACCGCACCACTCAGTCCGATTACGGGACCCATTTCGGACTCAGACGCGACATTGTCCCGCTACTCTGGAGCTCCAGGAAGACCTCCAGACCGTTGGCACCCAACCGCACCACTCAGTCCGATTACGGGACCCATTTCGGACTCAGACGCGACGTTGTCCCGCTACTCTGGAGCTCCAGGAAGACATCCAGACCGTTGGCAACCAACCGCCACACTCAGTCCGATTACGGGACCCATTTCGGACACAGACGCGACGTTGTCCCGCTACTCTGGAGCTCCTCTAAAAATAACGCTCAGTTTTGTACTTAATAACGTTTTGTAATAACGCTTAGGGGGTGGGGCATTGGAGGAAGGCGGGATGATTTGAATGTGCTGTAATTCTCAAATGCAACAAAGGTGAGAGTCCCTTTAAGGTTCAAAAGATTTGTTGCAATGCAAATACATCCCATTGCACATCATCCCTCGGACACTAAACTCACCAATCATAACATTCTGACGTTTGATTTGACCTCATAGAAGTTTAGTTTCAGAGATTCATATTCCAGGAGGCTCCTTTTTATTTGAATGACCAACACTTAGGGCCCTATTTTAACGGTCTGAAACGCAAGTGGGAAGCGCAAAGCGCAAGTAGCTTTGTGGGCGGTTCTACGGCGCTACCGCTATTTTACAGGCGGATAAATGACACTTGCGTCGCGGCGCAAGTGTCAAAAGGGTTGGTCTGAAGCAGCCTAGTTACCCGTAGGTGTGGTTTGGGCGTAACGTCCAACAAACCAATGAGAGTGCCAGCTCCCATCCCCTTTAAGAGCTATGAGCGCATTTGAATCGGACGAGTTGATATTTTGACAGCGCGTCTGCAGTCTCCGAGACAGATGCACATGAATTTCAAACTGCAAATGGCTCAGTTTATTGCCAAATAATATGGCCTAATTCACACATAGAATAAGGGGTTTTCTTCCACAACTTCAGAAATACTGAGTCCTCAAATAAATTTCGGCAAAGAAAACGTATATGATATAATTAAGCAATAGATCACGCCAGGCTGTGGTATGTGCTCATTATACCACTGTTAAGGGGCGTTGTCCGGCCCCGACGCGCAGCGGAGGGCCGGCGACCCCCTTCACAGTGGTAAGTGATCTATTGCTTTTATGTGATCTATTGCTTTTATACAACGGTTACTGTTATGGCGAAACGAAAGTCATAGACACACTACATTTAAAAAGAAACAAAGAAAGTCAAAGTAGCCGTTTTGTTAAAGAATACAAAAAAGTAGTCCCTCCTGGCTGCCGCTATGCATCGACGGTCGCTATGCAACACACTTTAGCGTCCCTCCGAGAGAAGGCTCGGCTAGAGCGGTTCGCCGGCAATTTATCCTATGGAGCAGTTCACTCGCCGTGTGCCTAAGCTTTCGTTAGTCTCTCCATCGCCTTGCTCACTCCCGGAGTAACAACATTTACACCCTCTCCATCATCCAAAACATGTTTTACTTTGTAACTGTTTCTACTTCCAGGCGCGGAGTGATATGCTAACTTTCACAAAATGATCGGGCGTCATAGCAGTTATGTATATGCTCATTATACAACAGTTGGGAACCAATCAGATCGCTGGATTTAGGTCCCCCGTTGTATAACATGATATGCGGTAACTGTGGTTCTATTTAATGATATACGCAATACATTATAAACATTGTTTCTTATCAGTATTGTATGCTATCCTAATATGCATGTGTCCCCGCGTTAATAGACATTGCCATTGATTGTATTATGCTTTACGTGTTTAGTTTGCGTATGTTTAAACAGAGCACACACGCGCGCGCGCATTCATTCATTCTTTTTAACACTCACTCGCGGTAAAACAATGTTTTTCACGATCAAATACTCATCAATCCTAAAAGTTATGGGCATGTAGGCCTACACGATGTCTCTGTCAAGAAAATATGTGTTTGCTGTACGGTGTTTGCAGATGCATTGATTTAAAAGTACAACTTATTACCCCTGCATCAGCTGTTCTTTCCCAAATAATTTACCAAGAATGTGCGGCTAGGTAGATGTGTATGCGCGAGGTGCACAAGCAATCCGTATGCATCGCATGCGCATGTATGCATGCGCCCCTAAAATAGCATCTGAACAACGCGCCACTGACTTTAAACCAGGTATTTCCTGGTCAGTAGCGCAATGGTATTCAGAAACGGCAAAATACCGTTTGCGCCAGAACACGCCTCCTCCTTCCGCCGAACCACCCCTTGGGGCGCATGATCAATCCCTAATTTACCGGCGAGTGGCGGTGGTGGGAAAAGAACGCTCTGCGCCAGTTGTAAACTAGCAACGACGCATGCGCCAGTGACTAAGTCACTTGCGCCGGATGCAAGATAGGGCCCTAAACCAGGTATTTCCTGGTCAGTAGCGCAATGGTATGATTCAGAAACGGCAAAATACCGTTTGAGCCAGAACACGCCTCCTCCTTCCGCCAAACCGCCCCTTGGGGCGCATGATCAATCCCTAATTTACCGGCGAGTGCCGGTGGTGGGAAAAGAACGCTATGCGCCAGTTGTAAACTAGCAACGACACATGCGCCAGTGACTAAGTCACTTGCGCCGGATGCAAGATAGTACAGTACAAAAGTATTTTGCTGTGACATTGTGTCTGAAACAGAATGATCTGGAAGTCCCCTGTGACAACAGCCCGCTACATCAGGCCAACAAAACGTTTCTGTTACATTTACTGGACACCACCTGTGGAGACATGCATAGGAGATACTGTGGGCCCTATTTAACGGTCTGAAACGCAAGTGAGAAGCGCCAAATGCAAGTAGCTTTGTGGGCGGTTCTATGGCGATGTTGCTATTTTACCGGCGGATAAATTACTCTTGCGCCCGGCGCAAATCTAAAAAGGGGTGGTCTGAAGTAGCCTAATTACCGGTAGGTGTGGTTTGGGTGTAACGTGCAATAAACCAATGAGAGTGCCATCTCCCGTCCCCTTTAAGAGCCATGAGCGCATTTGAATCTGACGAGCTGATATTTTTGGCAGCGCGTTTGGAGTCTCCGATGAGACAGATGCATGACCACATGAATTTCACACCTGAAATGGCTCCGTTTATTGCCAAATCATATTGCCTAATTCACACATGGAATAGCGTTTTCTTCCACAACTTCAGAAATACTGACTCCTCAAATACATTTTGGCATTTTTATCAATTATTCATTAATTATTTCACGCATACACACACGCGCGCCTAACACTCACTCGCGGTAAGACAATGTTTTCTCACAATCATATACTCATCAATCCTAAAAGTTATGGGCTTGTACGTCTGTGTCAAGAAAATATGTGTTTGCTGTACGGTGTTTGCAGATGCATTGATTTAATAGTACAACTTATTACCGCTGTATCAGCTGTTCTTTCCCAAATAATTTACCAAGAATGTGTGTCTATGTCTAGATAGATGAGAGAAGCAAAGTTTATGTGCGAGGTGCACAAGCAACATTATGCATACGTCCTTAAAATAGCATCTGAACAACGCGCCAATCACTTTAAACAAGATATTGCCTGGTTTGTGGCGGAATTGTTTTCTGAAACTGCAAAATAGCACCAGGGAACGTTTGCGCCAGAACACGCCTCCTCCTTTTGCCGAACCGCCCCTTGGGGCACAAGATCATTCCTTAATTTACAGACGCGTGGCGATTGAGGGAAAAGAACGCTCTGCGCCAGTTGAAAACTAGCAACGAAACATGGGTCAGTGTAGAAAGTCAATTGCGCTGGATGCAAGATAGGGCCCTGTGACTCCACTTTCAAAATGAAGCCTTGCAAATGTAACATGTTGACAGATGCAAGGTCGTATGGACTGACCATTCCCTATGCTTTCATTATGAGCCTTATTCTTACATCTGGGTACAGAAGACTTCAGTTAAGATGTTTTTTTTGTTGTTTTACAGCTAAGGACAGCAGTGTGAAGAGGGTGGAACTGTCAGCTGTTCAGCTGTTGGGCATCAACATCTGTGTCAGGTATGTAGCTGCACATCACTGCTGTTATCAGTTCAGCCGGGAAATCAGAAACAAGGAAAGGTCAACATCATTGAGCTCTTAATTTTCATATTCTTAACAAGCCAGTCTGTTTGACATTAGAATTTGTATTCATTGTAGTCTAATTTCCTGTTAATAAAAGTGTTTGCCATACTACACCGCAGTCATTCTCAAAAATAATAGCATTTAGGGCAGTTTGTGTATGATATTCATGGGTACTGCATGCTTTATTCATGGCATTTTATTTCAAACACGTTGATATGATGATATCCATATTATATCAATGATATCCAGGTCTATCACTACTTGAACTTGGACTTTGTAGATGTTATATTCTTCATTTATATTGTTCTATTACTAAATTATATACTGTATATATACAGTGTGTGTGTGTGTATATATGTGTATATATATATCAGTGGAGGCTTCTCCATTGAGGAGAGGGAGGAAGATCCTCCCTAACATTGTTGAGAATAAAAAATGTAGATTGCCCAGACTATTGTGATGAATTAATGCCCTTAAATATGACTACTTTATTGCCTTTGAATATATAATGTTCGTTTCCCTGGGTAAAGGGACATTAGCACCCCCTATCGCCTTTTGACAATTACTTCAGGGAGGAACGTCCTCCCTCCGCCTCCGTTGACTCCCATTAATTTTCCCGAAAGTACTGGCGGCCGGTGGATAACATGGGTTTCAATGGGAGAGAGGAGGAAAGTCCTCCTCTGAGTGGGTGGGACCTTAAGGGGTCTGATTCGCGCAAAAATCTATCCGTCTGCGCTATGAACCCATAAGTAGGATCCCTGGATGTTGAGCAGTGATAATTCTTCCAGCCTAACATGGTTAAAAGTAGCCCAATTGGGTGGGAAATCGGACCAATCTGGCAACGCTGTCGATAACAAACCCGGTCTGCGTTGCCGCGGTGCTCAGTCTGAGAGACGCAGAGCAAGTGAAATCTGCGATAGCGAGATCCTAAATGCACAATGGAAACATTGGAAACGGAGGACATTGTTAACGTCTTATTACAAAAAGCATTCCATTCATTCAGTTACAGTGCTAAGTTAGCAACCAAAGAAAGAGGTAGACCACTTCCCAAAATCAAGGTCTCCAGAAGTAATGGCAACGTCAGTGTTGTGAGTGCTACATGGTTTGCTAGGTACGCAATGACTTACTGGTAGCATTACAAGCAATTGTAACTGAAAATAAACATAGCTAAATAACTTCAGTCAGTGAGGGCAAAAATAGGCCCAATGATAGGCCCAGATTTTTTTATTTACTTTTACAAATCAATAGTAGGCCTGATTTGACTAATATGCTTTGCATCCTTTCCTTCTCAAATAGGCCTATGTCACACTTCCTGCTTCCGGAACGCGTAGTAGGGTAATCCAACTTCCGGTCGCGTCTAGCAGCAACAACAATGGCAGCTCCCGTTCGCAGTTGTTCTTGTAGTGTACCGTGTTGCTCTACATCAGGACGTATACAGCCATACATCAGCTTCCACGCTTTCCCGAAGGACATACTAAATCTTGGTTGAGATAATTTTTTGCCCAGTACTGTCCTAACGTGCGAGTGATTCTAGACTGCACAGAAATCAGGTGTGAGGCACCCTCATCACTCACCCGGCCTCCAGTCAGAAACATTCTCCCACTACAAGAATACCAACACCTTCAAAGGTCTGATTGGCATTGCTTCATGTGGAGTTATCACCTTAATTTCTAAGCTGTACACTGGTTCCATATCAGACAGAGAAATCACACAGCAGTCAGGAATCCTCAGTCTACTTCAGCCAGGAGATGCATGCATGGCTGACAAAGGCTTTGTCATCGACAAGATGCTTTCTGAAGTTGGGGCCACCCTCATAATGCCGCCATTTAAAAGAGGTGCCAGGTTCACCAGTGAGTATCGCCCAATTTAGAATCTTGGTGGAGAGGGCCATCAGAAGGGTCAAAGAATATCATATCTGGGACACGACCATTCCTCTGACTCTTTCAGGCTCTGTCAATCAGCTGTGGGTAAATTGTTGCTTGATGTCTAACTATCAAGGTCCTTTAGATGTGAAGGGTGATGTCCCAGTGTTACACATTAAAACACACATGACGTCACATGACTATTTTCAAACGTTTATTAATGTTCTTTGTTTACATTTAGCAGAAAGAAATTAAAATGGTGTTTGTGTCCGTCCGTCCTTTTCAAATGTTTATTTAATGTTCGTTTCCAGTTCTTTTTTTTTTAAATATAAATTTACATATATACATATTTACATTTAACAGAAAGAAATGAAATGTTCTGTGTGTCAGACAAGGCAACTTTATTTATATAGCACTTTTCATACACAAGGGCAGACTCAAAGTGCTTCACATACAAACATTGTCATACAATAAAATAGATAAGTAAAAGAAAAAATATGCAGAGAAATGAGTAAAATAGAAAGTTAAAGGCATTTTAGTATTAAAATAGAAAATAAAGGCAAAATTAAAAAAGCTTTAGAAAGTGCAATGTATTTAAGATGTAGCAGAAAGCTAATGCAAACATAAAAGTCTTCAGGCTTGTTTTAAAGGTGCTCAGAGTGTGTTACCTTAAACAAATGTTCAGGAATGTTAGTTTCCAATTCTTTGATTACATATTATAAATCAAATTTACATATATACATAAATATTTACATATATACATTTAACAGAAATAAATAAATGTAATGGGGTGTGTGTATCCCTCGGCCATATTTACTTGGCATTCAGGAGGTATGTGTCCATGTATGTGCTAAAATAAAACACCTAACCCAAACCTTGGGTTTCCTGACCACAAGTTGGTCAGTGGGTTCCGGGCGAATCCCCTGGAGCAAAAAGAAAAAATATGTCAGCACATAAATCATATTGTCAGTGTAGCAACACTTAAGTCAGTGTTAGTCGCGTCTGTCTATATACAACAACTTCGAATACTATTATTGAGTATACTATACAGGATGTTTGGCTAGGCCTGAGGTATACACATAAACCTGTGTCCTTGGTCCACGACTGCAGAACACTGGTCCACGACAGAGGTGTTGGCACGCTTTTCTCCCCTGTGAAGTGGTAGTCATGTGTCTGGAAGAGCAGATATAAAACAAAACATGACAATCTGCAACAGCAGACATGAAACAAAACATTATCATCTGCAACAGCAGATCTGGAGAAAGAGAGAGCATTTTGGAACAGCAACAAGAAACAATAATAATAAAAACACACACAGACTGAACATGCAACTGGATCTGTGAAGGTCTGGAACCATGCTCTAGGTCTAGGCTATCCATTATGCTACATATTACGAGGTGGGCCTGTTGTTTGAATCACAAAATGTAAATCTAATTAAAGTGGTCAGAAAGGTAGGCCTAAGTAACAGTCCCATTGATTCACAAAAGACTGAAAAGCGAGATAGAGTTTTATTTCAGACTCAGGCCTGACTTCCTAGCACTGTAGCCTGCAGGGTGTGAGGCTCATCGTTTTTCTTCTGGGAACAGTAGCAGTTCGCCCGAACTGCTACTTCCAAATTAACTAAATCTGACACTGCAGTAAGAGAGGGAAAGATTAACACACCATACAGCAAAATGTATGGGCATTGGTAGCTTATGACAGCCACCCAGCCACTATGTTCTGACAGTAGCCTGGAGCTAATCTGACATACTATCGACACTTACATGTACGGTAGTGGCTACCTACCTATACCAAACCTCTTGGGGTTCGTCAGGCAAAGTTTCAGAGACACTCAAACTAAATATGTATTCCTACCAGTGTAAATAATATTTTGCGATTAATTAAAAAGGATACGTTTTAACTGACATGTACACTTAGTGCTATCTGTCACAGTCAAGCTACACAGTGTCAACAGATTTGAAACACTTACCTATGTAATTTAAAATGTACTTCTCCCAGAATAACTTATATCCTTTGCGTAGTTTAGATGTTTCGACACGTAAGTGCTGATTTACTATCCTTAGGACGTCGTCGTAGGACAATTTAGGTAGGTTGGAGAGACTTGGTCCAAAGGTATCGATCTGCCTCCGCCATGGTAAACAGCTTAGCTAAGCTAAGCGGAAGAGCAGTTACCCTACTCCGCGAGCTTCTTCCGGTCTTCTATTGTTCCGTGACATAGGCCTATTACAGTGATGCCACTGGTGGCTTTGTATACATTTTGTTCACATAACTCCCTCCCTTCTATTTTGTAGTTCACCAAAACACCCTGAAACAACTTGAGTCTCACATTCTTATGCCACCATACACCAACAGTGCAAGCAGGCCAATGGCAACCAAGCGCGCAGTCCTTCCTCCCTCACTTTAAAAACGACCAGCCGCCACTGATATATATATATATATATATATATATATATATATATATATATATATATATATATACACACAAAATTGATCCCCCCCTCAAAGTGATCAATGGCACTTCACTAATATACCATATAAAATACCTAAAATATAAGTATTATAATCAATGTAAAGTGCTGAAATGTCAACAGCCTGAAATGTCTATAGTGTCATTTTCATGTGAGAACAATAAAATCCGAAATGGACCACCGTAAGCACTCTTGTTGGTGGGACAATAGATGTCATTGTGGACAATATACCAAGATCCTGGTTCTATTAAAATTGATACCAATTCTTTTTTTCACAAAAAAATCCTAGAATTCTAACTAAGAATGATACTTTAGGTCGGATCGAGGGCAACTCTCAGCCTCAGCGGAGCTCAGAATCCCAGGTTGACTCAATGAACAAGGACCAAACCACCCAGACTGACAGCTAACGTTTCGCCTACTGAGGCTATGGATGAAAAAAGGTTTCATAGAAGACGAGAGACAGCAATTGAAAAGGCACTAGATAACAGTGCAGCTCTGTGGATAAATCACAATGAGAAGAGTTTAAAAGTAACTGAGAATTGTGGACAGCCTAGAAGGTCTGCCAAAATAACCTGTCTTTCAAAATGAAGCCACAGCTGGTGGAAGTGCATCATCTTAATGGTGTAAACTGTCGATGTATTCTGCATTATTAAGCCTTGTCGTTAGATGCTGATATTAATTTGAGAAAAAATAACGGCTCAGCTAGTGGACTGTATCAAAAGTTCAGTGTTCTTATTGATGAGAACAGAACAGTGTCAAACAAAACATGCCTAATCATCTAAATTAGGATTCCCTATGACAAGGAATCAAAAAAAAAAAACCCAGTGCATGACTGCACTGGGTGGACCATGACATCCTGATCCAAAGCCTTCATAGGATGGCCATCTCTGAAGAAATGTTGCACTTTCCTGCTCCAAAGCCTTCATACTACTGCCATCTCTGAAGGCATGTTGCACTTTCCTGATCCAAAGCTTTCCTACGACGGCAATCTCTTAAGACATGTTTCCCTCCCGGCTTGTTGGCTTTGCAACTGATGGGGCCACTGCTATGATGGGCTGATACAGAGGGGCAGCCACACTCCTACATGCGAAAATAGACCCCATCCTGACCGTTATTACCTGTTTCAACAACAAGTGACAACTCGCGGTCCATGATGCTGTGAAACACTTTGAAACACGCCATTTTCAGATGTTCATTGATTCTCTATAATCATCTTTCTCTCAAAGCCCTGAGTCTGCGGCTTCTGATATGGGGAAGCACGCTCACAGGATAGGAAGAGTGTTTGACTGGCTGTCCTCATCCTACATGTCTGTTACAGCTCTCTGGCAGAGCTATCCAGCCTTGGTCAAACTCTTTGGAGCCTTGATCCAGATGGAAATCCAGATGTTCCATAGAGGGGGCCAAATGTTGGGTGTTCATGGTAAAATGACACAATGACACTCTTTGGTGGATAGGCCGTTGGTAAGAGATGCGCTGGCGCGTCTGCAGGCCTTGTCCCTGTTTCTGCAGAGGAGAGAGGCCACAGCACCAAGGGCCAATGGTGTGAGGTGTTACACTGAGGACTCTGAGATATATGAGGCCAGCTGTGGTGTGAGGTGTTACATTGAGGATTCTGAGGTCTATGAGGCCAGCTGTGGTGTGTGGTGCAAGATGCCTGAAGGAGGAATTTAAAAGTTTCCGGAGTGTATGTGTCTCGGCCTAGCGACAGAGATTATTGGAAGGCAGAGGTCTTTCTTGAAAGATTTTCTATTTCCCTGGCCGACAACATTTAGCACAGGCTGAATGACGGCGGAATTAGTACGGCTGCAGCGGCTCTTTATCAGTCCAGTTCGTCAGATAGCCATCTGATGAGGACAAGTGCATCCTGTATGGGGACGACAAGTCTCCTGCTTTTGAGGCCGCAACCAGTCCCTTACCCCTCGAGGAGTTCTACCCATTCAAGTGTTGGTGTCACAGAAGACCCAATTTTGCTGCTCCATGCTACAGTGTTCACCACTGTCTCCACACTCCCAGTGTCAACTGCCTAGTGCCTAGTGGGATTCAGCGCAATGAACCATATTCCCACAGAAGACAGAAACATTAGACCCTCTCCACCCTGAACCGCCTACTGTTCATATCAGTAAATGGACCAGGGGTTGATCCTTCCCTGCCCAGCGATTGGCAGAGATGTGGGTGAAAGAGGGGCCACATGCTTCCGAAAAAGACGACGGGGGTCTGTCACCAAAGCAGTTTTAGTATATAGCATATAGCATTGGCCTACACTGTAGCATTTTTTATTTTACTTTGATGCCACCTTGTACTTTTGGATTGAGATTATTCATTCATTCATAAATAATTGTTTCTGCATGCCTGGCCGAGTGGCACTGTCTATGGTATTGGAAGGGAGGTTTAATTCTTGCATGTTTTTTTTTTTGTGAATGATCGTAGCCCCTATGCGTCCACATGAGGAAAGTTCAAGTCAGGCTATTAGATTGAAAATATTGTTGTATGTTACTTGATGAGTTAAATAAGAAAAACATATTAAAATATTCCTGCAAATGCAGTGAAGAAGTTCAAGTTCTGAAATGCTTGATTTATTTTCAGCAGTAACCGCCCCCCCCCCCCCCCCCCCCCCTCAGTTTTCAGAGATCACACACTGTATGTATGTATGTCTATATCTATATCTTTAGATACATAGATATATGTATATCGTACATCAATATATGGAGCACACATAAAGATTGAAAACTAGGATATCAACTTTCACATCTCGTGTAACATTCTATGAACGCATTAAAGCCCATTCACAACCTACGGTAAATACGGATAGGAACCCTTTCATTCGGTCCCGGAGGTCGTTTTGTCTGTCAGTGGGTCCGTCGCCTCTGAGCTTCCGTATCCGGAGTGCTCCGGTTGAAGCGGAGCAATACCAACGGAAATCGAGGCGGCAGTATAGGGTCAGAAGTCCAACCAATTGCAAAAATAGAGAGAGTAGTATAATATCTGATATGTATATATATATTGTATTTAACGTTTTATTGTTCACCTGCTTTGGCAATGAATTGTAACTGGTGATTTAAAAATGGTGCAACATTTTGAGGAGAGAATCTGCGGGTTGGTGAGGGGTGTAACATTCCACCGCTCTGTAGGCCTACACTTTTTGCGTCTTTTTCTTTTGCCGTTTTCGGATGACACAAAGCATTATCATCTCCTCTACAGATGCCATGTTTGCGATTGTCGATGGCGGTAATTTGTGACACGACAGTCACTGCCCTCTAGAGAATGTATTGCGTAACATCCATAACAACGCTGAAACCGGACGGAGGTATGAAGGGTAGTCCCGGAGACAATGGTTGGTACGGACGGACGAATTTCGTCCGAATCCGGAGGTATGAATCGACCCCTAAAAGTATTTAGACTAATGTGAAAATGAGCTTTGGGTAATAATGAACATGAATGTGTTCATAATGTGTGAACTCTTCCCCAGGTACGGACGCTCCCTGGGCCTGCTGAAGGACGAGGGTACAGAGGAGCTGGCGCTGCTGCTGAAACACAGCCACCTCTTCCTGGCTGCACAGCGAGCCACAACACACCCCAGTATCCTCACTGCCACCGCCATGGACTCAGCCACCTGCCCCACACATTGGGAGAGGCACGGGAACTGGCCAAACTGACCGAGGTCAGAATTCGGACCAACGGCTGTACGCCTTTGGCCAGCAGGCCTTGGTTGATTATTTTAGACCACAGGCCTTAGAGAAAGTCAGTGTATCTATTGGCACTAACGACTGCCGTCTCAATCTACTTTCAGCCATTCGTTTTAAAGGGATGATATCTTGCTTTTTTTACTTTCCATTTTCTTCAGACTGTTGTATGCCGTATGTATACATGTTTTACGTCTGCTAAACTAGAAAAATCTAAGTCGGAGTCAGGGGGAGTATTGGCGTCCACCGAGAACCCTCTCAATAATTGGGTGACGCCAGACGGGGCTGACGTCACCCAATTAACATTCCGGCTACCCGCAATGTTTACAACTCTTCGGGGGTGGGAATTAGCAGACACACCCACAAAGCGTTCAACCAATCGCAACAGAGTGGGCATGCTGACTTATCACAGCAGATTGGTCAGCCATTTACCGCTGACCAATCACGAGGGGGGCCTTAAAGCGACTTGAGACAAAACAACGTTTTTGAAAGATGCCAAATTAGTTTTGCAGAAATTAGAATAATAAGGGGTATTTTTAACATACAGGCATGTAACAATATTCTAGTAGGACCCCCAAATGCAATTATTAACCCTCAAAAAGCATGATATGGGATCTTTAATTGTACCCACCGTGCAGCAGCCATTACTGAAAACTCTTGTAACTCAAGCATTAAAGTATCTCCTTGTTGCTTTGGCCCTTCTTAGGGTTGACCTTGGTGTGTCTTGTTCCACTGAAAAGCCCTGTGGTGCTTCTGTGAGGAATGGAAGGGGAAGTCTTCTAAGTATGGGCTCTCTTCTTCTTAGTTGTCCATTATAACACGAAACATAGACTGAGAGAACATAGTTACAGCTGATGTAGATAATGTTGTTTGTAGTCAACCCACATAATAATAACGCGGTGGGTTACAAATAGCAGTATTTTTGGTTCATAGTTTTGGTTTGAAAATATAAAAAGCTAAACTCGGTATAGGACAGAAGAAACTATGTTTGTCGAGATGTCCATTGAGAAAGTCCTATTTTAATTACCTATAAATATTACAATTCAAATTAATATAAAACTGGTCGTTTTCAATACTACAAATAGGGATAGACATTAGGGGAAAAGTCTACTTACATTATTTATGATTGCCTGTGCCATAATGTTCACCACCATTTGAGCGTAACAAATGTCTAGCGGTGGTGTAATAATGAAGGGGCCGCTATTGCAAACACAGAAGTAAGCACTCAAGTAAGCACTCGTAAATAAATGTAAAATACATAACCACAAGTAACCTTTGTAATATAAGCAAAGGTAGAGGACATGATAGCCTCATAGCCTCTTAATGGATGGTGGGTCTATGTTTTCTGTCCCCTTCCAACGCCTGATTAATAATGAATCTAGCTTCATTATTTTGACATATATGATGTGTAGCGGGCCTGTGGGTGTGGGGTTTCTACGCCACCAAGTTGGACAGATACAACGACACAGCACACAGAGAGCAGTTCAAAGGGATGGGTTATTTACCTTGTAAACTAAACCCCCAGGGTGGGAAAAGGCTCATCTACCTCCTCTATGTATGTCCATGTATGGTAGGCCAGACCTACCACTCACCTCACTCCTCCCTGCAGTCTGCCACAGATGTTTGTTATGAATACCTAGTCACTGTTGGCCATGTTTTGTACAGCATAGTAGGATGGCCGTTGGGAAGCAATTTCATGCTAATGTGTGGGTTAATTAGAAGTCATTAGTTTCCATGCCCTGAATACACCAGAACATTATTAATTATTAACAACAATGTTCTTATTCACGCCTACAATCACACCGCTAACACTTAATAATACTCTCATTTGTAAGCCATTACCAAACAGTTAACTACAGATACACAAAAAAACAATAATTTATATTAAAATCGCTGTAGTTTCAGTGCAGTGTAATTACCTCCACATTCATGACATTAAACCTGATAGTACTCGCTGTATCTTGCCCTGAGTTCGTGAACCAGTCCAAAAATGATGAATAATACATTAAGAAACAATAATGCAGTGCCAGCAATGCCCCATTTCTGTTCTCTAATGTGTAAATTAATTAGGCATTAGCTTCACAATAGCGTTGCAGACTAATATTCCAACGAAACCGGCTACATATCAAGGTCAAGGTCTAGCACAACAACAAACACTCGTCTGTGTTTCATGCTGTGGACTAAGATTGGATTTCCTATATTGGTGTCTATAATCCTCATTTTATTTTATTTAAAGTTTGGTCAATAGCTTTTCCTCACCTAAAGCCACACATCCTCAACCCTAAGCTCCAGCTGCCGTCCCAGATCTCCACCCGGGCCAGGACTGGCTGGCCGCCACCCTGTTCCTCATGATGGCGGGCGACGGCGAGCGGGCGCGACGCTGGCTGGTGGACTTCTCTTCTCTGCTCTGCTCCGCCTTCCTCTGGCCCGCCCGCATGCACAGCTCTGTGAGTACTGACCTACCGCTGGTGGGCTCTGTGAGTACAGACCTACCGCTGGTGGGCTCTGTGAGTACAGACCTACCGCTGGTTCGCTCTGTGAGTACAGACCTACCGCTGGTTGGCTCTGTGAATTCAGACCTACCGCTGGTGGGCTCTGTGAGTACAGACCTACCGCTGGTGGGCTCTGTGAGTACAGACCTACCGCTGGTGGGCTCTGTGAGTACAGATCTACCGCTGGTGGGCTCTGTGAGTACAGACCTACCGCTGGTGGGCTCTGTGAGTACAGATCTACCGCTGGTGGGCTCTGTGAGTACAGACCTACCGCTGGTGGGCTCTGTGAGTACAGACCTACCGCTGGTGGGCTCTGTGAGTTCAGACCTACCACTGGTAGGCTCTGTGACTACAGACCTACCGCTGGTGGGCTCTGGTCCTCAGGGGAACATTATGTTCATTTCCGTCTTTTGAAGGAGAAAACACAGTTCCTTAGGAGGTAGAGAGCTTGATGCAGTTATGGCAAAAAATAACTGGAAGTTAGGGACCTTTCTTTCAAAACGGAATCTGAATCCATGCAGAAATGTTGCTAGGCAACGTACCAAAGTGTGTGGGCGGGACTTTAGAGTCTGACCAGTGATTAAAGATACAAAGGGTTTAATAAGCAGCACAGTTGGGTGTCTACCAGTGTCTTGAATGTGATGTTGGCACCAATTGGAACCCAGTGAAGCCTAGTAAAAGGGATGACATTTGATCAGTACCAGTTCTTCAGTATTCTGGATGTCTGTTGTCCATTTTGTTGGGCCTTTGAATTCGTGACTCCTGGAGAACGGTTACTATACTGCGGTTGGATCGTTCACATAGAAATCCTTTCAAAATATCGATCTTCCTAACCTTTGTGGTTCTCCAAAACTGTATCATCTTATATGCGCCCTACTCAACTTGATCTGACTGTAGAGGGGGGTTGCTGTCTGACGGTGGGGGAGGGGGGGCAGTCTTTTACAGGTAGACCATTTATGCTTATTTCATATAGGCTGTCAGACTGTGGACCTGCAAGTTTAGATTATTTTATACTTTTGTATGATATAAAAGATATATATATGTATATATATTAGGGCTGTCAGTTAAACGCGTTATTAACGGCGTTAACGCAAACCAATTTTAACGACGTTCATTTTTTTATCGCGCGATTAACGCAAATTCATATTTGAAAAAAAAAAAATATATATATATATTTCTTTGGCTCAAAAAGAAGAAGCAGTAGCCTGACTTCTATGTTCAAGGCAGTATGTTTGTATGTTCATCGTTTAATTGCACTATAGGCTTTTTTTTGTATCTTCCTGCTTTGATCAGTATATGCCAATGTTGTTATCAATAAAAAAACATTTGCACAAGGCAAGCCGATGCACTTCTCCATGTCGATAAGAGCATTAAAATGGGAACAATTAATGGGACAAATAAATCAAGGGATATTTAGCATAGAAAAAAGATTTGCGATTAATCTGAGTTAACTATGACATTAATCACGATTAAATATTTTAATCGCTTGACAGCCCTAATATATATATATATAAACATATATATATATATGTATTTCTTGTTGGACGTCATAGTTAAGGCCGTAGGTATGTTTTGCTTTGGCGGCCGCCTAAGGTGTTAAGTGCTAAAGCCTGAGTTCCTAGACCCCTGGCTCAACTACGGTACCCCTAGACCCCCTGGATCAGTACCCCTAGACCCCCTGGCTCAGTACCACTAGACCCCCTGGCTCAGTTCCCCTCAACCCCCTGGCTCAGTACCCCTAGACCCCCTGGCTCAGCTACGGTACCCCTAGACCCCCTGGCTCAGCTACGGTACCCTAGACCCCCTGGCTCAGCTATGTTAAACTAGGTCCAAAGGGAGAACCTATTGTTTAGTAGATTCACACAAATCCATGTTTAAATGGCCATTTTCAATGTGTAGGCGAAGACACTTTGACGAAGGGTCTAAATAGAAATCGCCTATCAGTTAAATTTACTTTAGGTTGCTATTAAATTGTTAGTTAAGGTAAAATACTGACAATGAGGAAAATAATAAACTTGGAATACAAGATTTATGTATATGACAATTTCTAGTTGTTTGTTATTGTTATCTAATCCAATGAGACTACAGGCTTGGTGGGAGTTGTCTCAGAGCTAACCTGACCTGGACCAGGTTTGCCCCAGATTGGGCCTTCAGCATGAGCCTTCAGAAGGCATGAGCCTCCTGAAATCTGGCTTCCCCTGATTCTGCCTGAACATGTTAATCCAGCCTCTTGTAACAGACATTAGTGTAGGTTATTGTAGCTCACCTGTTTGACCTTGGTGTTATTGCTCACTCATCCAACACAGTCTCACTCCCTACTCGTCAAATGTGTGACGCATGGCCAAGGATCCCTGGCGTCAATTTCCGACGAAAAATGGGTACCTTTTTCGTCGTTTTTCAACGCCAGATAGACATTCATGTTAATCCCTCACCGTCGGATATAGACGAAAGGAAATCAATGTCTATCAACGGTGATGCCGTCACGTTATGCAACTATTGTCGATTGATTTGTTTGACAGATTCACCATTAAACATGTTTCTGATGACATTTCTAGTGAGAAATGTACTTTTTCCTTGAATAATCTTCAGTCAGTGAATGTGTATGATCTTTAGTTTTATAGTTATTAGGAAGATTTAATCGTCTCGCTCGCATGTTTCAACGACGTCAGGTTGCTAGGGACGCTGCTTTCGCTAAACTAGCAGCTCACGTGTTTCCTGCGTTTGTGTTATTAAACCGTTACTTTATGTAACTTTTAATGATATTGTAATAACCACAGGCGAGGTATTGAGCGAAGTAAGCTTGATAGCAGGTTTATTGGATTCCACAAACCCCCGGAACCCCCTCTCAGAAGGCCCGCCCCTTCCTCCCAAACCCTGTGACGTGAAACACGTTTATCTGAGAGCCAACCCAGTCGCCAAAAGCATACGTTGAAAATGTACGTTTTCGTGAACACTGGATTACGTCGCATTTCAACATAAAATAGCGTGTTAGCACACACACACACACACACACACACACACACACACACACACACACACACACACACACAATGCATTTCGCTGCTAAAACAACAACTTGGGCTGCTTCTAGGACATTTTGGGTGGATTTTGAACGGTATGTGGGCAGGACGTTTTTTGCAGGCAGGACCTGGCAACCCTGCGCTGTTGCCCGAGGTGCAGAAATGCATGGATTAAAGTTCTCCGTTGCTACGACGGATTTCCGTCATTTGGAGTTCACAGAGGCCACTTCACATCTCCGATAACGTCGGGACAAATTTACAAACAGGCGTCATTTGGATAAACTAATCGCATATTAAGGATCTAAATAGGTACTTTCTCGCATAAAAAAATATTAAAACTTAAGAAAGTGATGTATTAACAGCACTGAAGCGAGAATTAAAACAGCTTTACCGCTACCGCTGCCGCGAAATGCATTCTGGGAAACTTGCATACTGTATACTGCGGTGCAGTCGGTCTGCTGTATACTGCATACTGAATCCCACATTCAGTATGCAGTATACAGTACATACTGCGCAGTATGTAGTCGGCAGTACGTTAGTATGCAGTTTCGAACATGGACATAATACACGCGTGTATTATGTCGTCATACGTCAACGCCGGTAAAATTGTCAAATTATATAGTGAGTATTTAAAAGGTCTACCGTTAAAATTGACTGAAAACACAAGCATTTTAATGTACATCCCGATTATATATTAAATATATATTAAATATATTTAATATGTTTAAATGTGATCGATAGTGTTTAATTGTGGTCGATAGTGTTTAAATGTGGTCGATAGGGTTTAAATGTGGTCGATTGGGTTTACATGTTTAAATGTGGTCGATAGTGTTTATATATGGTCGATAGGGTTTACATGTGGTCGATAGGGTTTACATGTGGTCCATAGTGTTTAAATGTGGTCCATAGTGTTTAAATGTGGGCGATAGTGTTTAAATGTGGGCGATAGTGTTTAAATGTGGTCGATAGGGTTTACGTGTGGTCCATAGTGTTTAAATGTGGGTGATAGTGTTTAAATGTGGGCGATAGTGTTTACATGTGGTCCATAGGGTTTACATGTGGTCCATAGTGTTTAAATATGGTCGATAGTGTTTAGATGTGGTCGATAGTGTTTACATGTGGTCGATATTGTTTAAATGTGATCGATAGTGTTTAAATATGGTCGATAGTGTTTAAATGTTCTTTTCCCTCACTCTCCACCTCATCCCTAACTCTCCACCTCAAGCTGGTGTGTAGTGAGCGTTCTGGCACCGATTGGCTGCCGTGCATCACCCAAGTGGGTGCTACATATTGGTGGTGGTTAGTGAGGTCCCCCCTTCACTTTAGGCGTCTTTGAGTGTTATTAATTATTATTATTCTTCATGTTTAACCTCTGTTTTCCTTTTATTCCTAGTCTGTTTTACATAGTTTTGAATGATGACTATATGCTCTGTAAGGTGACCTTGGGTGTCTTGAAAGGCGCCTCTAAATTAAATGTATTATTATTATTATTATTATTATATACAAATGTATATATATACACACCATTTTCGCGCCACATCCTACGTCTCTTTGTTGTGTTAGTGTTGAGTGTCAGAGCGAAAGTTAAGCTAGTATGAACTCCCTTATAATGATTGACGGCTCTGATGTATCGGATATTGATAAAACACAAAAAAATAAATGGAGATGGGCATGGCTGACGGAAACGGGGAACGATGGCAAGCCTTACGGTTCATGGTGCAAAAAAATATGAGACAAGCTTTGCAAAAAAAAAATCTTAGAGTCTAATTGAAAAGACAACAAAAAAATTGCAATAGATGTAAAACAGTATTGGTCGAGCATTTAAACGTGATGGCTGCATTTGGTGCTGACGTCTTATACATTTGTATTTCTTAAGCAGGTGTCAAGTAACCTAACCTGGAACATGTTTCACACACTGCACGTGACTTGGCTGTAGCGCGAATAAAATTTCAGTCAGAAGATTTTTTTTCACTTTAATCCCTGGAAATGCTCCGGAACAGATCTGGATCCACCATGGCCAAAATAATTGTCATGAATAGCATAAATAGATTCATGCATTATCATTCAACTTGAACATGTGTGTTTTTACAGTATAGAGTGGTGGAGGGATGACGTATGTTGGCCAACCCGGAAGTGAGCGTCGACCTGGGTTTCCCTTGACAAAAAGCCAACGGGTTTTTCCATTGGATTTTGGATTATTGCAGAAAAATTAGCATCTTTGAAGCAACTCCACAAAAACTGAAAATAAATAAATAAATAAAAATAACTGTGCTCCAAAGAACGAAATGTAAACCAATGCATTCTGAATGGGAGTGTTTCTCCGATTTTTCCATGCTACACAGAACGAAATGTAAACCCATGCAAATAAAGACTTCATGGTCATAATAATTTAAATATCATTATTCTCCTCAGTGTGTAGGGTGGTATTCTATTTTTTTCAACGGGGCTGCATCCAGTCACTTGACAGTCATGGTTGCTATGGTGGTTGCTATCGACCAGCCCCTCTAATCCTTACATGGCTCTAAAAACCACGCGGCAAAGGAGCTGCCGTCCATTGTGTTGTTTTTGTCGTAAACTAGGGTCCGATGGATAAAAAGTAGACAGATATTCCAAGGTATCCTTAAAAGGCAGCTTGGATGTTTTTATTTTCTGCAGTTTAGACTTCTTCTATAACCTATTTTTTAAAGCAAAACACCAAGCTCAATGGTTTAACGAGGCAGGGTTATTTGAAACAATTTATTCAATATATATTTGTGAGAGGTCATTCCTTCTCCTGAGTTTGCTTCCTATTTATGTCTAGTGTACAACCCTACTGTCCACAAGCATCACCCCCCCCCTCCCCATATGGATTTGGAGAATTGTTGCCACGTCCCAGTGGTGGAGGTATCATATATATGAAAGAGGAGCAATTAGGAGGCCGAAGCCCTAAAGGAAGTGATGCAATAGGTGACTGGGTCGACAACATTTAAGTAAACTGTACTTTGAGGTCTCTTATATATCAAAGGGGGTCTCAAAGGACGCATACGCTTCAACCTGTGGCTCCAGCCCTACAGGAAATGACTCAGCAAGTGCTCCATCTCGTTGCACCTGCACCCAGCGGCTCGCTTGCAAGATTTTGGCCTGAAGTTCTTCCCAGACCTACACCCTAGCCATCCAACCTGCATATCTGAGAATCAGGCCTCTCTTTAATAATGACAAAAAGTTATGAGAGAAATACACATTAACTTTTGTCTCATAAGCGGAGTGGTGCCGGCTCCTTTTGACCTTTTGACCCCAGACTTCTGGGGGAATAGCTGAATCAATTCATTAGTCAATCAGAAGCATGTAAATATCTTCCCGGTGGCGTAAGAGGGCGAACAAGGTGTCCATCAACATCTACGCTTCCAGGCGATTGCAACGGTGCCACACATGAGCATATTCGAACATGTTTAATGGTAGTAATTAGCTGTCGAAATTGGAGGCCTTAATCAATAATGAGCAGCTATTGATTTGCTTCCCGATAGAAATGTGTGACAAATGACATGTTATTTAGCATCTACACGTTGAGCTGAGTCCAATGACACCCAGCATGACACTCTAGCAAATGGTAACATGTATTTTACATGGTACACCTAGGTCTAGGACATGATCTCGGTGTAGCAAGAGGGCGAGCTTGATCTCATTGGACTCAGCTTAACGTGTAGATGCTAAATAACATGTAATTTGTCAAAAATCTCCATCGGGAAGCAAATCTATAGCCGGTCATTATTGATAAAGGCCGCCAAAATTGACAGCTAATTACTACCCCGAAACATATTCAAATATGATCATGTGTGGCACTGTTGCAATCGCCTCGAAACGTAGATGTCAAAGGACACCTTGTTTGCCCCGTTACGCCACCGGGAAGATATTTTCATACTTCTAATGGATTGATTCACATTTTAAGGTTCTCGGAGTGAGACGTTAAGCGGCTGCAGCAGAAGTTTTGAGACGAAAGATGATATCAAGACATTTATAGAATATTCCCATTCACATTATGATTCTTCGTCATAACATCCGACCAAACATCCTTTACAGTCACCGAGCGAGGATTATGAAAGTCCAGGCCCCCCCTTCCTGCACTCGGGGTCCGACTGGGCCAAGTTTCGGGCAGGAAGGGCAACCCCTTCCTGCCCTCGGGGTCCGACCGGGCCAAATTTCGGTGCGGGGGTCCCAGTTAGGCCTTAGAATAAGGTATTCAAATTTCAGGGCGGTAGGACGTTCCTATCTCAAAGAAGTTTTTCCACCACATTCTGAACCATTAGGTCTTGCAGGTAACACTTCTGAGGGGCTTTGTCCAAATGACAGTCCATTTGGGAAAACTTTTTTTCTCTAAGGGCTAGAACTCCAAATCTCGGATATGTCGTTCTCGGGGCCCCGGGAAATGTGTGTCAACATTTTAGCCTCCCTAGCTATCTCGAAAAGGCCGGAAAAGGGGCGTGACCTCCAACAGTACAGTAAATGTAGTTAGTTTCTATTCCCCATTTTTTGTGGGATGGAGGTGTACATTTGTGGCTTAAGGTGTGTAGACACAGCTGGCCTGTGGCCACGTTTTTGAAGTCTGGGGTCAAAAGGTCAAAAGGAGCCGGCACCACGCCGCTTGTGAGATAACAAAAAGTTAATGTGTATTTCTCTCGTAACTTTTTGTCATTATTAAAGAGAAGCCTGATTCTCAGATATGCATGTTGGATGGCTAGGGTGTAGGTCTGGGAAGAACTTCAGGCCAAAATCTTGCAAGCGAGCTGCTGGGTGCAGGTGCAACGAGATGGAGCACTTGCTGAGTCATTTTCTGTAGGGCTGGAGCCACAGGTTGAAGCGTATGCGTCCTTTGAGACCCCCTTTGATATATAAGAGACCTCAAAGTACAGTTTACTTAAATGTTGTTGACCCAGTCATCTATTGCATCACTTCCTTTAGGGCTTCGGCCTCCTAATTGATCATTGTAGTATAATTGAATGCCCTCTTTCATATACAGGTCCTTCTCAAAAAATTAGCATATTGTGATAAAGTTCATTATTTTCCATAATGTAATGATAAAAATTAAACTTTCATATATTTTAGATTCATTGCACACCAACTGAAATATTTCAGGTCTTTTATTGTTTTAATACTGATGATTTTGGCATACAGCTCATGAAAACCCAAAATTCCTATCTCAAAAAATTTGCATATTTCATCCGACCAATAAAAGAAAAGTGTTTTTAATACAAAAAAAGTCAACCTTCAAATAATTATGTTCAGTTATGCACTCAATACTTGGTCGGGAATCCTTTTGCAGAAATGACTGCTTCAATGCGGCGTGGCATGGAGGCAATCAGCCTGTGGCACTGCTGAGGTCTTATGGAGGCCCAGGATGCTTCGATAGCGGCCTTAAGCTCATCCAGAGTGTTGGGTCTTGCGTCTCTCAACTTTCTCTTCACAATATCCCACAGATTCTCTATGGGGTTCAGGTCAGGAGAGTTGGCAGGCCAATTGAACACAGTAATACCATGGTCAGTAAACCATTTACCAGTGGTTTTGGCACTGTGAGCAGGTGCCAGGTCGTGCTGAAAAATGAAATCTTCATCTCCATAAAGCTTTTCAGCAGATGGAAGCATGAAGTGCTCCAAAATCTCCTGATAGCTAGCTGCATTGACCCTGCCCTTGATAAAACACAGTGGACCAACACCAGCAGCTGACATGGCACCCCAGACCATCACTGACTGTGGGTATTTGACACTGGACTTCAGGCATTTTGGCATTTCCTTCTCCCCAGTCTTCCTCCACACTCTGGCACATTGATTTCCGAATGACATGCAAAATTTGCTTTCATCCGAAAAAAGTACTTTGGACCACTGAGCAACAGTCCAGTGCTGCTTCTCTGTAGCCCAGGTCAGGCGCTTCTGCCGCTGTTTCTGATTCAAAAGTGGCTTGACCTTGGGAATGCGGCACCTGTAGCCCATTTCCTGCACACGCCTGTGCACGGTGGCTCTGGATGTTTCTACTCCAGACTCAGTCCACTGCTTGCGCAGGTCCCCCAAGGTCTGGAATCGGCCCTTCTCCACAATCTTCCTCAGGGTCCGGTCACCTCTTCTCGTCGTGCAGCGTTTTCTGCCACACTTTTTCCTTCCCACAGACTTCCCACTGAGGTGCCTTGATACGGCACTCTGGGAACAGCCTATTCGTTCAGAAATTTCTTTGTGTCTTACCCTCTTGCTTGAGGGTGTCAATGATGGCCTTCTGGACAGCAGTCAGGTCGGCAGTCTTACCCATGATTGCGGTTTTGAGTAATGAACCAGGCTGGGAGTTTTTAAAAGCCCCAGGAATCTTTTGCAGGTGTTTAGAGTTAATTCGTTGATTCAGATGATTAGGTTAATAGCTCGTTTAGAGAACCTTTTCATGATATGCTTTTTTATGCTTTTTTGAGATAGGAATTTTGGGTTTTCATGAGCTGTATGCCAAAATCATCAGTATTAAAACAATAAAAGACCTGAAATATTTCAGTTGGTGTGCAATGAATCTAAAATATCTGAAAGTTAAATTTTTATCATTACATTATGGAAAAGAATGAACTTTATCACAATATGCTAATTTTTTGAGAAGGACCTGTATATGATACCTCCACCACTGGGACGTGGCAACAATTCTTCAAATCCATATGGGGAGGGGGGGGGTGATGCTTGTGGACAGTAGGGTTGTACACTAGACATAAATAGGAAGCAAACTCAGGAGAAGGAATGACCTCTCACAAATATATATTGAATAAATTGTTTCAAATAACCCTGCCTCGTTAAATCATTGAGCTTGGTGTTTTGCTTTCAAAAATAGGTTATAGAAGAAGTCTAAACTGCAGAAAATAAAAACATCCAAGCTGCCTTTTAAGGATACCTTGGAATATCTGTCTATTTTTTAACCATCGGACCCTAGTTTACGACAAAAACAACACAATGGACGGCAGCTCCTTTGCCGCGTGGTTTTTAAAGCCATGTAAGGATTAGAGGGGCTGGTCGATAGCAACCACCATAGCAACCATGACGGTCAAGTGACTGGATGCAGCCCTGTTGAAAAAAATAGAATACCACCCTACACACTGAGGAGAATAATGATATTTAAATTATTATGACCATGAAGTCTTTATTTGCATGGGTTTACATTTCGTTCTGTGTAGCATGGAAAAATCTGAGAAACACTCCCATTCAGAATGCATTGGTTTACATTTCGTTCTTTGGAGCGCAGTTATTTTTATTTATTTTCAGTTTTTGTGGAGGTGCTTCAAAGATGCAAATTTTTCTGCAATAATCCAAAATCCAATGGAAAAACCTGTTGGCTTTCTGTCAAGGGAAACCCAGGTCGACGCTCACTTCCGGGTTGGCCAACATACGTCATCCCTCCACCACTCTATACTGTAAAAACACACATGTTCAAGTTGAATGATAATGCATGAATCTATTCATGCTATTCATGACAATTATTTTGGCCATGGTGGATCCAGATCTGTTCCGGAGCATTTCTGCACCTCGGGCAACAGCGCAGGGTTGCCAGGTCCTGCCTGCAAAAAACGTCCTGCCCACATACCGTTCAAAATCCACCCAAAATGTCCTAGAAGCAGCCCAAGTTGTTGTTTTAGCAGCGAAATGCATTGTGTGTGTGTGTGTGTGTGTGTGTGTGTGTGTGTGTGTGTGTGTGTGTGTGTGTGTGTGTGTGTGTGTGTGTGTGTGTGTGTGTGTGTGTGTGTGTGTGTGTGTGTGTGTGCTAACACGCTATTTTATGTTGAAATGCGACGTAATCCAGTGTTCACGAAAACGTACACTGTCAACGTATGCTTTTGGCGACTGGGTTGGCTCTCAGATAAACGTGTTTCACGTCACAGGGTTTGGGAGGAAGGGGCGGGCCTTCTGAGAGGGGGTTCCGGGGGTTTCCTTCCGGGCGGGAGTTTTGGTTGTTGTAGTTTTCCGGTGGAGCTGTGCCTGCCTGTCCGATTGTGGAATCCAATAAACCTGCTCTCAAGCTTACTTCGCGCAATACCTCGCCTGTGGTTATTACAATATCATTAAAAGTTACATAAAGTAACGGTTTAATAACACAAACGCAGGAAACACATGAGCTGCTAGTTTAGCGAAAGCAGCGTCCCTAGCAACCTGACGTCGTTGAAACATGCGAGTGAGACGATTAAATCTTCCTAATAACTATAAAACTAAAGATCAGACACAATCACTGACTGAAGATTATGCAATTAAAAAGTATATTTCTCGCTAGAAATGTTATTAGAAACACGTTTAACGGTGAATCGATCCTAAAATATTGCATTTCCCATTCAGATAATTAAGATTAATAAAGATCATACACATTCACTGACTGAAGATTATTCAAGGAAAAAGTAAATTTCTCACTAGAAATGTCATCAGAAACACGTTTAATGGTGAATCTGTCAAACAAATCAATCGACAATAGTTGCATAACGTGACGGCATCACCGTTGATAGACATTGATTTCCTTTCGTCTATATCCGACGGTGAGGGATTAACATGAATGTCTATCTGGCGTTGAAAAACGACGAAAAAAATTGACGCCAGGGATCCTTGGCCATGCGTCACACATTTGACGAGTAGGGAGTGAGACTGTGTTGACTCATCATACAAAGCTCTATGAAACTGTTTATAATAATAAAATAATAATATATATTTTTTTTATATAGCGCCTTTCAGGATACTCAAGGTCGCTTCAAAAGAGTCGGAGGCAAGTGAGTGAGCAAAATGCTCAAGGTGCTGGGTGGGGTCGTGAGTTAGAGGCCATAGGCCTCAGAGAAAAGGTGTGCTTTCGTGTACTTTTTGAAAGTCTCCACGGAAGGGGCACAGGGGAGTCTCGTGCGGGGAATTTCCGGTGGTCCTCATCAGAGGACCTGAGGGACCGCAGGGGGGTGGAGGAGGTCGGAGAGGTAACGGGGGGCCAATGCATGAAGGGACTTGTATGTGAATTTTGAATTTCCACATTAAATTTTGAATTTAATGCGGAACTTGACTGGTAACCAGTGGAGCTGCATCAGGGTGGGGGAGATGTGCTGCCAGGGCTTAATGCCAGTTAAGACCCTGGTAGCTGAGTTCTGCACATATTGCAGTCTGTCCAGGGTTTTAGAGGGGAGACCGGTGAGTATGGCGTTGCCGTAGTCCAGGCGGGTAGAAATTAAGCAGTGGATCAGGGTTTCAGTAACCGAGTCTGAGAGTGAGAGTCGGAGTCGGGCGATGTTCTTCAGGTGGTAGAATGCAGATCTTGTGACGTTCTTAATGTGGGACTGGTATGATAGGGGGGGGTCCAGGATGACACCCAGGTTGCGGACTACGGGTGATGGGATGATGGAGCAGCCATCCACTTCCAGGAGTAGATCACCAACCTTCCTGAGCAGTGACTTGGGGGCCACCACTATGAGTTCCGCTTTATTGCTGTTCAGTTTGAGGAGGTTGGAGGTCATCCAGGTTTTTAGTTCTTGCAGTCAGTTGATGAGTGGACCAGGCGGGAGCTGAGTGGAGGGTTTGGTGCTGATGTATAGTTGAGTGTCATCAGCATAACAGTGGAAACTGAGACCGTGGTGACGAATAATTTGGCCAAGGGGGAGCATGTATATGGTGAAGAGGAGAGGGCTGAGCACAGATCCCTGCGGTACGCCATGATTGACTGGAGCCAGGCTGGATTTGGCATCTTTCAGGGTGACATATTGTTTGCGGTTGGAACGGTAGTACTGAAACCAGGAGAGAGCTGAGCCCCTGAGGCTGATGAGCTCAGCGAGACGGGTAAGGAGGATGGAATGGGTCAAAGGCTGCAGAGAGTTCGAGGAGGATGAGAATGGAGATGAGGCCATTGTCGGCGGCAGTGAGAAGGTCGTTGGGGATTTCAGTGAGGGCGGTCTCAGTACTGTGTAGAATTCTGAAGCCTGATTGGAGGGGTTCAAAGAGCTCATGGTGGGACATGTGATGGTGGAGCTGGGAAGCCACTGCTCTTTCCAGGATTTTACTTAGGAAAGGAAGGTTGGAGATCGGTCGATAGTTATTTGGGTCGTCAGGGTCCAGACCAGGCTTTTCAGGGTGGGAATAACTGCTGCTATTTTGAAGCCTGAAGGCACCACACCGGAGTCCAGTGAGCAGTGGATGATGGCGGCAATAGAGGAACAGATGACAGAGAGGCAGGTCTTCACCAAGGTGGTAGGCATAGGATCCAGCTTGCTGGAAGAGGGCTTAGCCTTGGACACCAAGTCAAGCACCTGGTCAGAGTCCAGTGTGGTGAAAGAGGAGAAACAGAACTGCAGTGTCAGGCAGTAGGGGTGTCGGCACCAGGATGGGGGGGAGTAGAAGAGGGTGGCGTAGACTGCTGCAGAAGGTGGTTGTGAATGGATTCCACTTTGTTTTGGAAGAAATCCAAGAACCTGGAGCACAGGTCTACGGCGTCAGTGGGTTGGGGAGCATCGGGTGGGCGCATGAGAGATGTCTTAAAGCGCCTCTCAAGCCGGCGGCCAGCTGCCTTCCTGAGGCGGAGCTCAGGAGTAAACCAGGGAGCGGGGCATGAGAAGGAGACCAGTCGAGTTATGTGAGGGGCGACTGAGTCCAAGCTGAGGGACAGAGCAGTATTGTAATGTTCCACCAGACCATCCACGGTCCAAGGTGTTAGGAGGGGGGGTGGCCAGGTGGGTCGCTAGGGTAGAAGACATAAGGGATGCGCACACCTGTTTGGTTTTCCGGAATGTGATGGTTTGATTACTGGGCTGACTGGGTAGGGGCACAGGAACAGAGAATGAGATAGCAAGATTGTCAGATATAGCCAGGTCATCACACTGGAGATGACAGGGGCTGATTCCAGTGGGGCACACAAGGTCAAGGGTGTGCCCTTTGGTATGAGTTGGATCAAGCACATGTTGGGCAATACTAAAACAGTCCAATAGTGACATAAAATCAGAAGCAAAGGGGCAGTTAGCGGAGTCCACATGGATGTTAAAGTCACCCAACAGAATGGTAGATGGGTACAAAGGGCAGATGGTGGCGAGCAACCCAGAAAGCTCTGACAATAAGTGGGTGGAGGCTTTAGGGGGCCGGTAGATAAGAAGAACTTGAAGCTGTGTAGCACCTGCCAGTGCAAAATGGAGACACTCAAATAAAGTGGAGCTAACTGGGAATTCTTTGACCTGTTGAGTCCTGCTGGCTCTGCCATGTCTCTGTCAGACATAGGAAGTCAAGCTTTTTATCCAAAATAATATCATAAATGAGTAGGGCTTTGTTATTTAGTGAGCGAGTGTTCAGTAACATGAACATGGCAGCCCTGTTAGTGGAGGCTACAACAGGGGTCACAGTGCAATTGATGCAGAGCAGGGGGCGTGGTTTGTTTTGATGATGTTGCTGCAGTGAAGCATGACACCTAACTGCGGGGACAGCTGGAGTAGTATTCATGTAAACAAACTTATGTCGGGCAGCCCTATGCACATAGTGGGGGCGACAAAGAAGGCAGAGAGATCTGATGACCTCGAGGCAGTTCGGAGAGGAGAGAGTGCTGTATTTGAAAAGTTCAGCTGCAGAGTATTTGTAGAGTCATGGCGCGTCCGGCTGGGAGCGTTAAGCCGGTTTCACACCGCCGTGCGGCAACTTGCCCCCTCCATTCATTTCAATGAAGGAAGGGCGGCAGAGGGGAGGCGGTTACAAAAGCGGCTGTTGACCAGGAAGAGGTTGCCGCCAACGTGAACGCGCACAGATTTTGCCCTACCGCTCAGCTTTCCCTGTGTTAAAACTCTTATTGGAGGTAGTCCACAGATCGTCTTGGGATGAATGGAGAGTAGTCGCAGATTACACACGCCAGCGTCCTCTCAGCCGTCCTGAGACATCCTGCGTGGGCAGAGACTGTCACAGCAGTTTTAATTGCATTTTAAAACCAATGGGGCAGAATCGCTGTCTACCAAACGCTCCTGCCTGGAAGAAAGGCATTGAATCTGATGGAAGGGCCATTCTGGGAAATTTCTGTTGCAAATATATTTGCCACATTCATTCCCTTAGAAGAGTTAGTTGATTGAATGTTACCATTTTAGCTAAGTTCATTTGTACTTGCTCTTTACTGGTTATTAATGCATGAATGGGAAAGTGCACATGAGTGGAAGCAGCAGTAAATGCTACTGATGTGTAATATTGATTTATTAATTGTTACCTTCTATAGACTGAATTTAAATTGATTTAAATATTTCAGTGAACAGGTGAGTAGAAAACATTAACAGCATGAAATCCTTGTTCAGCATTATTAGCATAAGTACCATGACAACCAGCAAAAACAACAGCCAGATGGTTTTGCAGCTCATTGTACAATACGATGTTCAGTGCCATACTTCAGGTTAATACCCTACCTCAAACACAACATTACTTTATTGTAATGCTGTTTTATTTAACTAATTATCCAATATCCAATGCCCTTGACAGGTATAGGTCTTACAAATAACAATGTTAAATAACCATTTGTATCATTTACAATATGCTGTAGTTAAACTAAATGAATTTGTTTCCTAAAACAATGCTGTTAAAGCATTGTGTTATCATTGAGGGTAAATTTTTTTTTGCAAACATACATTTTCCGAGTGAATATATGGGTCAGTTTATACATGTTTCATCAGAATCTGAAATGGCCTTAGTGTCAGGTCAATTTGTAGCCTCGTCCTACCAGACTCTCGTACTTCATTTCATTTGCACAGAGAGTCTGGAACTACTCAATTGCCAAACGTTAACTCACTTGAAGGCGGGTGTCTGTTGAAGTTTAAAACTATTGGATCTGCCCAGTGCCACTCTGGATCTACCATATAACCATTCGCAAACGTTTGGCCGGGAATCACATTGCACACAGGCTGTAAACAAACCAAATACCGTCCGTGAAGATGTCTGTCAACGAGAGCTGACTTTAATGTCATTGTTCTCAGCCACACACATTCGCTGATTGGACACAGAAAACCCCTACACTATAAATATATGACCACTACTCTATGAACTTATGACCAATTCATTATGAACCTATGACCACTATATAATGCACTTATGACCCCTACACTATAAACGTATGACCACTACACTATGAACTTATGACCACTACATGATGAACCTATGACCACTACATGATGAACCTATGACCACTACATGATGAACCTATGACCACTATACTATGAACCTATGACCACTGCATGATGAACCTATGACCACTACATGATGAACCTATGACCACTACATGATGAACCTATGACCACTACATGATGAACCTATGACCACTATATGATGAACCTATGACCACTACATGATGAACCTATGACTGCTACATGATGAACATATGACCACTACTAACCACTGTGCTACAGCTTGTCAGCGATGCTTGTGACTAAAGAAGAAATCAAGGAACAGTAAGGGCTCCATAATGAGCTATAGTATCATTGTAAACCGCAGTGGAGGCCTCCAGGAGAGGGAAGGTCTTCCACGATCCCAGCGATCGCGTCTCATTATGCAGCCCCTCATCAAAGCCTTTTAGGATTCCCCCTCAGCCCTCTGCAAGCCCGTTGTCTTCACCGTGTATAGTCAGATTATGTACATTGCAACGCTAGCTGCAGGCTACCTAAGATGCTAAATTTTGTTCAAAGCAAGGAAAAACAAGCGGTTATTAGGTTACAGAACATTTACTACGGTTTGAGGCAACATGATTCCATTAGGAGACTGCCAACATGAGGAAGAATAACACTGCAGATAGGGTTCCCACAAATAGATGCATGCTACACACATCACACTTTCATCATAGGTTAACATCAACTGGTTACTGATTTGTATCTTTGCAATTTTCAATTTTGGGGAAATGTGAAATTGTCAAAATTTATGCTTCGACTGGAAATGTTATAACATTGCTAGAGTCCATTTAGTTTGACAACACTGGTCGCATATTTTCTATGGTCCAATCCAGAAATAACAAGAGCACTACACTGATCTGTTTGTTGTGTCAGGTCCATCTACCGGCCCCTGTGGCGGCCTCGGGGATCCCTCCGGTCTACTGGTGCACTGCTCACTACGTAGAGATGCTGCTCAAGGCTGAGGTCCCCCTGGTCCACTCTGCCTTCAGGATGTCTGGCTTCACCCCGTCCCAGGTGGGCACAACGTCGACCAGAATCAGTGTTTCGGTCAAGAGAAGGAAACACACTAGAACCACACTAGAACCGGATCAGGGGGTTTCTAGAACCACACTAGAACCAGAGCAGGAGGTCTCTGGGCTGTTCCCTCACCGGGCTTACCTTCACCTTAACCCCTTCTGGCCCCTGACAGCTTTCCCCTCGTTTTGGCGGCCCTGTGAGTGGCCCCTGACAGCTTTCCCCTCGTTTGGGCGGGCCTACTGGCTCTGCTCTGCTCACGCCTGCCTGAAATAGATTTACCGCCCAGTATGAAGCTGATGGATGTGTTTCTGTGGTGATTCCAGATGTGCCTGCAGTGGCTGAACCAGTGCTTCTGGAACTACCTGGACTGGCCTGAGGTCTGCCACTACGTGTCCACCTGTGTGCTCATGGGCCCCGACTACCAGGTGTACGTGTGTGTGGCCGTGTTGAAGCACATGCAGCCAGACATCCTGCTGCACACACAGGCCCAGGACCTGCAGGTCTACCTCAAGGTGAGTCAGAGACCACACAGACCACCACACCTCACCTCCCCGTGCTGTACGTCCACTCAGGGAGTCTGTCAATATGGAGCTGTACGAGGGCTGGGGGGGTCCTTTGCATGGGTGGATCTTATTTTTCAGGTCAGACACATCGTTGAATGATCGTCTAATCATATATCATATATTTATTTAAATACGTGGCTCAATGATCCCTGATTTTCTGTGACTTTTGCGTGGTTTAAAAGTAAGCTATGTACTGTCTGTTGCTAGGCTCTCTCATTCAAAGCAACAAAGGACGCAGTTGGATGTTCTCCCCACGAATGCCGGTGAAAACCGGTCTGGTTCACGTACTAGTTATTTTAGTTTTAGTAACCTTACGTTTATTCAGTTATGTCTTTTAATTCTAACAAAATGTTCGCACAAGTAACATGATGTTAACTTGCTGACTTACAATATTTGGAAGTGTCTATCCAAAATGCTGATACACACTCACAAGCACATAACGGAAAACACAAACACAAATGCAAGCGCCACAACACAAAAGCTAAAAGCAAAAGCTACAACAAAACAGAAGTGAGCGCATACGGATGTTGACAAAAAACAGACTTCTGTATTATTGCCAACAGGTGTGGAAGAGGGAAGTTCTTGCCCTTTGTCATAAGTTTTATTGGAGATTACAAAGTATTGTCCTTATTTGTTGATTCAACCTGAATTCTGAAACAGCATTCTGTAGTTTGTGTGGCAAGAACATCAAATTCTTGTATAATGCCAGTATGCCTTTCAAAAGTCAAGGTAACGTTCTATTTCATTCCTACTGACCGCCAGAGGCGGTGCTTTAGCACTGGATGTTCCATCTCGCGCATGCGCAGGTCGAGTAATTATACCAAAAAAGTCACCTGTGACACCTGGGTGACCCGAGAAAGTCTATATATTCCGGAGTCACCCGAGGTTCTGTTCCTTGTATTTTCTCGCGGTAGCGTACTAGCAGGACACACAAACATTGTTTGTTGTAAGAGATACCATATTAGCTTGTCGCAAGTAGCCTTGTAACCCAAGGGTTGGTGCCTCGATTTGACTTCGTCCACCAAGGGCTGCGACTTGCAATTTGTTTGATTCGGCAGGGGTGAGTAAAGTGTGTAGGCTACGCGTAGTCGACTATCCGTCGGCTAGCGCAGCAGCTGATTTCACCTTTCTACCCTTTGCTTTAATTTGCTTAGAGCATTAATTGGCGGCTAGTTTTCAGTCGCTGTGTTATTCTTTCGGTCTCGCACCGTTTCTCGGGTGCGTTCGCCTAAGACCGGTTGCTCATTTGTATGCGCCAGTGCGCGGCTTGGGGTCCAAGCCGCCGTCACTGTATTTATTTAGCCAGTTGCGCTCTTTGATTAATCGCCAGTGAGTGGCTTGGGTTTCCAAAAGCTGTCACTGTATTTTCCTGGCGCCGTCACTCTATTGTCGGGCGCATTATTGCTCGGGTGCACTCGCCTGTAGCTTGATTGCCTAGCCTGCGCTGATTGCTCTCCGGTGGGCTGCTTGGATTACCAAGGCTCGACGTCACTGTGTTGTTGCCGGGGTGTCGCGTCGCGTCGTTGCTCGGGTGCTCTCGCCTAAAGCTTGATTGCCTAGCCTGTGTTCATTTGCTCTCCAGTGGGCTGCTTGGGTTTCCAAGGCTCGCCGTCACTGTTATTGTCGGAGTGTTGCGTCGCTCGTGTGCTCTCGCCTGTAGCTCGCCGTCACTGTTATTGTCGGGCTGTCGCGTCGTTGCTTGGGTGCTCTCGCCTAAAACTCGATTGCCTAGCCTGTGTTAATTTTCTCTCCAGTGGGCTGCTTGGGTTTCCAAGGCTCGCCGTCACTGTTATTGTCGGAGTGTCGCGTCGCTCTGGTGCTCTCGCCTGTAGCTTGCCGTCACTGTTATTGTCGGGGTGTCGCGTCATTGCTCGGGTGCTCTCGCCTAAAGCTCAATTGCCTAGCCTACTGATTAATATGCTTGCAATTAATTTGCCGACATGCTAAGCGCCCATAGTTGTGTCGCCTGCATGGCCTCCCTGCAGGCGGAGGATGGCCATGACCAGTGCCATGCGTGTCTCGGGGTTGAACACCTCAGGGAAGCAGTGTCAGATAACCCGTGCATGAACTGTAGTTTCATGCCTCATGCACTGAGGCTAGCTAGGTTGGCTGTGGTGGAGGGCAGACCAGGGTTGCCCCCTTCGGGTCTTGGTCAGATTAAAGCCCTCCTACAGAACCTCCAACCAGCTCAGGGTGTACCAGCCGCGGCCCCTGCGGCTGCGCAACCCACTTATACAGAGGATGACATGCTGTCTACAGCTGCGTCCTGTAGCCTCTTTGCAGAGGAGGAAGAGCATGCGTCCCTTGCCTCTCAGGCGTTCTCTCAAGGGTCTCTGGGCTGCTCGGCTAGAGGTCAGTGCCGCGACACTGTTAGACCAGCCGTGCGAATGGCCCTGGCAAGGCTGGGGTTGGATGAAGCTCCTGTTTCATCTGCACCTGTGAACGCCTTTTTTCCACAGGCCGCTCAACCTTTCGTTTTCTCTTTGCCCCCCTCTGAGCCGTACATCGCAGAGCTTCATAGATGCTGGCCAGATTCAAGGGCTCTCTCCCAGCACACTAGTGATAGCCGAGGTCTGGCAACTATGGCCAATGCTGATTCTTATGGCTTGGACCGGTTAGCTCCGATTGAGCCTGCTATAGCGTCCCTGGTTGTCTCCCTGGACGAGGCTCTGAGAACCGATGCGCGCTGCCCTCGGCCCCAGTGCCGGATTACAGATGACCTCCTTACCAGGAGTTACAACATTGCTGCCCGTGTGGGACGTCTTGGAAATTCGCTTTCTCACATCGTTCTGGCGCTGTCTCAGACTATACGGGGGTCAGGTGCTGATCCTTCAGCACAGACCCTCAGTGATGCTTCACTGCAAACTTTTGCGTACATGACTAGGGAGCTAGGCAGGTTAATGTCAACTGTTACGTTGGCGCGCCGCCAGGTTTGGCTGGCGCAGTCACCCCTGTCGGAGGTGTGTCAACGGACCCTCCGTTCTCTTCCAGTGGTCCCAGGCCAGACGTTTGGGCCAGCTGCTCTTCAGGCCCTGGAGCGAAGTGTACAGGTTGGCCAGGCTAGCCAGCAGTTTGCTTGCTTATGGCGTGCACCTCTGCTTCATTCTAGGCCGGTGGCCTCTGCGGTACCCCGTGCCAATAGCTCTCAACCACGTTCAGGTGGACAATCGAGGGGCCAGCACTTCTCAGCACGGGCTGACCAGCGCCGTAGCTCTGCGCCACGGGTGGCATTTCAGGCACCAAGAGGTTCGGCGCCCAGTCGCCGCCCCCCCCCCAGGTAGGTACTAAAGTCCAAGGGCCAGTCGTCGGACGCTTTTCTCAGCAGCACCTGAGCTACTGGCAAGAGCAGACCACAGACCCTTGGATAGTGTCCACGCTATCCAACGGGTACACACTCCAATTCCGACACCGGCCCCCAACTTTCAGCGGGATCAAGGTTACCGTGGTTACCAATCCCGACAGATCCCTGGTCCTGAGACAGGAAGTAGCCACCCTCCTTGGGAAGGGTGCTATCGAAGTAGTAGAACCACAAGAACAGCTCGATGGGTTCTACTCAACCTACTTTCTGGTACCGAAGAAGGATGGCGGGTTTCGCCCCATTCTGGACTTGAGAGGGCTGAATCAGTTCCTCAAGGTTCTTCCCTTCCACATGCTGCATGTTGCGGACGTCCTCCAGGCTATCGCTCAGGGGGACTGGTTCGTATCAATAGACCTGAAAGACGCTTACTTTCATGTCCCTATTACCCAACGTCACAGGCGGTTCCTCCGCTTTGCTTTTCTGGGCAAGGTGTACCAGTTCAGGGTTCTTCCGTTCGGGCTGTCTCTGGCCCCGCGTATGTTTACACGGTGTGTAGCAGCAGCCCTGTCACCATTACAGGCCACAGGTATGGCGATACTGACATACCTGGATGACTGGTTGGTCATTTCCCCAACTCGGGAGCAGGCGGTCAGGGACACAGCCATGCTCCTCAGCCATGTGGACCGGCTTGGCCTTATGGTCAACTTTACCAAGAGCAACCTTACACCATGTCGGGTTGTGAGCTATCTGGGGCTGGTGCTCGACTCGGTGGCCATGCGAGCCTGCCTCTCTCCAAAGTGCGTAGCTACCATTTTGCAGCTGCTACAGCGCTTCAGGCGGGGGAAGTTGCTGGAATACAGCCTCTTCCTTCGACTGATAGGTATGCTGACCTCAGCATCCATGGTGGTCCCACTAGGCCTTCTGGAATTGCGTCCCCTTCAGATCTGGGTAAATGGTCTCCACTTGGACCCCAAGTGGCAGAGACACAAGATGGTCAGGGTGTCTGGGCGGTGCCTTCGGGCCCTCAGACCCTGGAGAGAGAGGGCATACCTGATTGCGGGGTCGCCCTTAGGGAGGATAGCTTCCCGGCGGGAGGTTGTGGAGACGGACGCCTCCCTTTCCGGCTGGGGTGCAGTATGGCAGTGCAGGACTGTCAGAGGCCAGTGGGATGCCCAGCAGAGACTGGAGCATATAAATGTGCTGGAACTCCTTGCGGTGTTCTTAGCTCTCAGGCACTTCCTTCCAGTTCTGAGGGACCGACATGTTCTTGTCCGGACAGACAACACCTCCACAGTCTACCACGTCAACCATCAGGGGGGCACCAGATCGAGGCAGAGCCTGCGGGTCACGCAAAGGCTCCTTCCGTGGGCGTTCCCCCATTTTCTAAGCCTGAGGGCTGTCCATGTTCCAGGTGTCCGGAACACAGCGGCAGACCTTCTCTCTCGCCAAGGGCCACCCCCCGGAGAGTGGAGACTCCATCCGGAGGTGGTGGGGATGATTTGGGACAGGTATGGCAGGGCAGTGGCGGATCTCTTTGCTTCCGAAGAGACCACCCACTGTCCCCTTTGGTTCCCCTTGACGGAGAGGACCAGTCCCCTAGGGCAGGACGCTCTGGCTCATGCTTGGCCAGACAGCCTGCTTTATGCATTTCCCCCAATTCCCCTTTTACTGGCAGCGCTGGACAGGGTCCAGCGTGGCTGTTACAGCCTACTTCTGGTGGCTCCACATTGGCCAGGAAGGCCATGGTTCCCACCATTATTGAAACTCCTTTACGGAGAGCCTTGGTGCCTCCCAGAGAGACAGGACCTTCTGTCTCAGGTAGGCGGACGCATATGGCACACGAATCCTGGCCGCCTGCGGCTGTGCGTGTGGCCCCTGAGAGACGGGACCTGCTGCTGACGTCTTGCGACCAGTCAGTGGTCCGTACCATTTTTAGTTCAAGGGCACCCTCCACTAGGTTGCTCTATGCAAACAGGTGGAAGTTGTTTTCCCAGTGGTGCGTGGCGCGGGGCGAAGTCCCGGAGACTTTCTCAGTGGTAGTGATACTACACTTTCTGCAGTCTGTGTTGGACAACAGAAGAGCTGCGTCTACCCTGCGCGTTTATATGGCCGCGATCTCGGCCACTCACGCAAGGGTGGATAACCAGACGGTAGGGTCCCACTACCTGATCAGGCAGTTTCTGAAGGGGGCCCAGAGGCTTCAACCACCGCGATCCCTGAGGGCACCATCATGGGACCTGCAAGTAGCTCTGAGGTCCTTATGTCTACCCCCATTTGAGCCACTAAGTCAGGCAGACCTGACGCGGCTGTCCATGAAGACGGCATTTCTCCTTGCCATCGTGACTGCAAAACGGGTCGGTGAACTCCATGCCTTGTCAGTGAGCCAGGCGTGTTTGCGCTGGCACGCAGATGGGTCAGGAGTGGTGCTCTGGCCGAACCCATCCTTCCTACCCAAACGATTGTCTCCCCATCATGTAAACCAATCAATCGAGTTGGCTGCTTTCAATCCCCCAGGCTCTCCAGGGGGTGCAGAAAGAGTGTCAGACCTGTTGTGCCCGGTGCGGGCGCTTAGGGCATATGTTGAAGCGACAACCAGCTTGCGTAAGACAGATAACCTCTTTGTCTGTTACGGGGGCTGCAGGAAGGGGGCTGCCCTGTCGAAACAGAGACTCTCCCACTGGGTTGTGGATGTGGTCTTGAATGCCTATAGGGCACAGGGGCTCCCTGTGCCCTTGGCCGTTAAGTGCCACTCTACCAGGAGTATGGCTACATCATGGGCTGCCTTGAAGGGGGTTCCACTTCCGGACATTTGCTCCACGGCTACATGGTCCTCATCATGTACGTTTGCCCGATACTACAGGGTTAATGTCACTGCTCCTCATCCTGTGGCGACGGCTGTCTTGTCGACGGCTTCGAGCCCTTGATTGAAGTGAGCACTCTTCGTGACCTTTTTGGTATTAGTCATCCAGTGCTAAAGCACCACCTCTGGCGGTCAGTAGGAATGAAATAGAACGATAGTTACGTATGTAACTACGGTTCTATGAATTCCGGATGACCGCCAGAGTTCTCTGTCACTCAGACTTCTCAGATTCCGCGAGAAGATCCAGTTGGAACAGAACCTCGGGTGACTCCGGAATATATAGACTTTCTCGGGTCACCCAGCTGTCACAGGTGACTTTTTTGGTATAATTACTCGACCTGCGCATGCGCGAGATGGAACATCCAGTGCTAAAGCACCGCCTCTGGCAGTCATCCGGAATTCATAGAACCGTAGTTACATACGTAACTATCGTTTTAAAGCTTACCTGTTATTTTATTTTGCATAGCCTATCCACATTTGATCAATTATCAGGATATAATAATATTCAGCCAGCAATAATAGGCAAACCTGTTCGTTGAACTCTGTTGTATTGCAGCTTTTGTTGTTGTGTTGTGGTTTTCTGATAGTGTTGTGGCTTTTGTGAAAGTGTTTTCCTTTAATGCACGCGTGTTAAAGTAATTTGCAAAGCGTTTTGGATATGCCTTTGGTTAGACACATCTTGGTGAAACGTAGTTATCAGATGTCAAAACTATCTAATTATGACAAGCATGCTGAACCTTGTTATAACATTGGTACATTTCCATACACATTACAGTTTTTACCACTAAATTTGATTCCAATTGTGATGGTTACTGACATGCGCGTTCAAAGTGTTACGTTTCAAAATGTTCCTGCTAGCTCTACAACAGTACAGGTTAAGATCTGCGTAGCCAAAGAGGCTCTAGTGTGGAGATACCACACATAGACTGACTATAATACAGATTCAACTGACTTTCCAGATGTGTATCACTGACTTTTTTCACACCAAAAAAGCCCCTAAAAAGACCGTCCACATTTAGATGCAGACAGTTAATCCATTCAAGCTTCTAGGTTATCTGTAGTCCGTATCTGCAGGGACCAGCCAACAAAAAGATTTGTCTTGTGCCAGGTCCTGGTTTGACAGGGCACGTTGAGGAGGGGATCTTCAGAGTGAAGAATGGGGAGAGAGAGAGTGAAGCAATGTGTTGCGCCCAGCTCTACAATGAAATAAGATTTTACCCATTTTGAAGATCCCATATCATGCTTTTTTAGGGTTGATAATTGCATTTGGGGGTATAACTAGAATAGGGTTAAAATACCTCCTATTATATTCATACTGTTAATTTTTGCAAAACCAATTTCAGCATCTTTCAGAAAACGGTCTTTTTTGTATCATGTCGCATTAAGGCCCGCATCCCGAGTAGCCCAGTCTGCTGTGATTGTTCAACACACACAATCTGTTGCAATTGGTCGAAGCAGGCTATATGAGGAGCAGGCCATACACATGAGGAGCAGGCTATACACATGAGGAGCAGGCTATATGAGGGGCAGGCTATATGAGGAGCAGGCTATATGAGGAGCAGGCTATACACATGAGGAGCAGGCTATACACATGAGGAGCAGGCTATATGAGGAGCAGGCTATACACATGAGGAGCAGGCTATATGAGGAGCAGGCTATATGAGGAGCAGGCTATATGAGGAGCAGGCTATACACATGAGGAGCAGGCTATACACATGAGGAGCAGGCTATATGAGGAGCAGGCTATATGAGGAGCAGGATATGAATGAATAAGGTTATTATCTATCAACTTTATTTATTTCTAAGTATTTAATGTTTTCTGTCCTTTGAATTGAGCCACATGTGAATCAGTCTGATCGAGCTGATCACAGACCACAACGCTTCTAAAGGGCATCAAGACACTTTGAAAATTAAAACGGTTCATTGGCAATCTATTTTGTTCATTTAAATTAATATAATTGTAAAAATTTGAAGCATGCTTTTTATTTTGTATCCACCTTACAGTAGCTGGTGCATCAGCATGCGTGTGTGTGTGTGTGTGTGTGTGTGTGTGTGTGTGTGTGTGTGTGTGTGTGTGTGTGTGTGTGTGTTTCTGTGTGTGTATATGTGTTTCTGTGGGTGTGTGTGTATGTGTGTGTGTGTGTGTGTGTGTGTGTGTGTGTGTGTGTGTGTGTGTGTGTGTGTGTGTGTGTGTGTGTGTGTGTGTGTGTGTGGGGGGGGGGTTGGTTACATTTTACTATTAGTAGTGTTTCTCAGTAAAAAAAATCCTGAATTCATTGTTTGTATCTTGTGTTTGTGCGTGGATGCATTCCTTGCATATTACCATGAATCATTTTTATTTTAAATGTCAGATGTCTTTGTCATCACGTTTGAGGACAACATAAAGAGTTCTGGATGTTTCTGTTCTGCAACCATATTAGGAAAATTTCTGCTATTTCTTTACTTTTCACACACAAATGAGTAGAAACCGTATCCCAATCACTCTCAGGCCCTCATCTGTAGACGTTCTCCTCACTTTACACTGTTTTCCAATGAAAGGCTAATTTTGGGAAAGTAAATATGATATACTTAATAGCAATACAAAAATATGTGCATGTATGTGTGTCACATTTCATATTTATTTTGTAGCCTTAAGTCAAAATCAAATTGTTTGTTGTATTCTAATCACTTCAATAACTTCTATCATAACTATTAAGAAGCATCTAAAATATGTGTTCTAGCAGTAGCCAACAAATTCCACATAATTGACCACAATTATGAAAGTATTATTGTAGCAAAAGTCTTAAGCACCTGTAACTGCAGATGTTGTATGCGTACACTAAAGTCACGAATGTGTAACAGTCAATTTGAAGTCCTAAATATTTATTTTGCATGTGTACTCTAAAGTCACAAATGTGTAACAGTACATTTGAAGTCGTAGATACTAAATATTATCAAGTGTACAGGTGCACAAATCCTATCCTGTGCATCACAACTTCAAAGAGTCATGCAATTGACACTTTTGCTACAATCATTGCAGCGCAGTTGGTGCAAAACACATTTGCACACCCGTGTTTCATTATCTAAGAACATACCCAAAATGTGTGCATTCGTAAACCCAAACGTGAACTAATGGTGCGGCCACACCAAACGCGTTACTCGCGTTGGATAACGCGAGTAACGCGCCTAACCTGACGCTTGATCATTGTGTGGTGGTTACTCGGTTCAACGCTTCCAACGCGTCAATGCGCCAACGCAGCTAGATGAGTCCATGTCCATGCAAGTGAACAGAGCGTTCCCTCTTCGTCATAACTATCAAACCAAACATCCTTCACATTCACCGAGCGAACATTATGAAAGTAAAATGCACATTTCTCGCTAAAAATGTTTCCATAAACGCATTTAATGGCGTAACTATGTTACTATTTCCACCCAGAATAAAGATAGTTGTCGGCCGTGGCTGCGCTGGAGTCCGAGGTAGGAACCCCAAACGCCGCTGTGTTTGGGTCATAGAGTTTAGATCGCGTTAGATTAAATAATCTCTGATATAAATAACAATAATCGGGTTAAATAACTTCACATGGTGTGTCTGGTGTGTTTCCAGCATTCGTAGTGTTGATCAGCAGAGAAATAGTCTGCCAAGACGTTGAGGTTCCAGACACTCTGTCCATGCAAGTGAACGGAGAAGGGTCCAGCTGCAGGCAACGCCCATTTGTGTCTGCAGTCGGATGATATTGAGTGAACGGAGCGTTCCCTCTTCGTCATAACTATCAAACCAAACATCCTTCACATTCACCGAGCGAACATTATGAAAGTAAAATGCACATTTCTCGCTAAAAATGTTTCCATAAACGCATTTAATGGCGTAACTATGTTACTATTTCCACCCAGAATAAAGATAGTTGTCGGCCGTGGCTGCGCTGGAGTCCGAGGTAGGAACCCCAAACGCCGCCGTGTTTGGGTGATAGATCTTAGATCGGGTTAAATTAAATAATCTCTGATATAAATAACAATAATCGGGTGAAATAACTTCACATGGTGTGTCTGGTGTGTTTCCACCATTCGTAGTGTTGATCAGCAGAGAAATAGTCCGCCAAGACGTTGAGGTTGCTTAGCATCCAGACACTCTGTCCATGCAAGTGAACGGAGCGTTCCCTCTTCGTCATAACTATCAAACCAAACATCCTTCACATTCACCGAGCGAACATTATGAAAGTAAAATGCACATTTCTCGCTAAAAATGTTTCCATAAACGCATTTAATAGCGTAACTATGTTACTATTTCCACCCAGAATAAAGAAAGATGTCGGCCGTATGCTTCTGTCCAAGCTCACTACTCTCTGCCAGTGACGTCGGGTCAAGCTCCACGCTGATTGGCTATCGCGGCTAAGCGCCACGCGTTGGAGCGTTGAAAGTTCAGATTTCTGAACTCCGGGCGTTGGTGCGTTGGGCGCGTTACTGCGTTTACGTGCGTAATTACGTGCGTCTGTCGCGCGTAACGCCCCTAACGCGACGCTTCATCGCATGTAACGCGTCTACGCGCCTATACCAATGGTTCCCTATGCAAAAATGCCGAGTTTGGACGCCCCTAACGCGAGTAACGCGTTTGGTGTGGCCGTACCATAATACATAAGCAAGTTGCACATCTGTGAAAAATTTCCTCACAAATAAAATGATATAGAACGCTATGTTGATTCAGCATTTTAATTAGCAAGCAAGTCCATCGTTACAACTGCTCGAATCTGTTCCTGCAAGTCTCAGTTGTGGGTGTATGTGGGTACATGTGTAGCAAAAGGGATTTGTGTCCATATGAGGCAGAGCGTCCGTGGGCGGGACATAATTGCAGCAGTAACCAATGAAAGTCGCCGGAAGGGGGTGCATTTTTCAAACTACACTGGGACCATCCAAGCAGACCATTAAAATACATTCAAGGCCATTTGCGGCATGTTAATGCAACAATTTGGTCCCGCCCACGGTCACTCTGCTTCATACGGATACGAATCACTTTTGTTACACTTGCACCACGTAGACGTGTTGCAAAGGTATCTGCAAGAAAAACAACAGCTGAGACTCGTAGCAGCAGATTCAAGCAGTTGTATCGATGGACTTGTGCTCTCTCATTAAAATGCTCATTGATCATAGCGATCTATATAATTTCAACTATTGTGCATGCACCTGTAACACAGACTTGTGAACTCGTAGACCCTATTTAGTGTTTACAATGGTCTAAAAAATATTTACGACATTAAATGTACACACATTGTTACACATTTGTGACTTTAGAGTACACATGCAAATTAAATATTTAGGACTTCAAATTTACTGTTACACATTTGTGACTTTAGTGTACGCATACAAAATCTGCATTTACAGGTGCTAAAGACTTTTGCTACAATAATACCTTCAAACACAATAAGCCCTAATCTCAAAGCACACAACCCAGAAAGGAAGTGGAATCATGTTGTTTTTTCACAGAGCAACAGAAGCGTTTCCCTCGCTTGGCATCGGACTCAAGTCGATTTGGGACGACATGCAAACATGTTGTTCCATGTCTGTCTGGACATGGCTGTGTGCTTTTTTACTTCTCAAATGTCCCTGACTCCTTTTATACATGATATATATATTATATAAAGTCCATCCCAGGTCATGAATAACTGAATGGATTATTGATATGTTATTCCCTCAATCCCATTGTGAGCTCCCTGTACAGCGATTAGGGAACACAAAATAATACCTAAATATAGTCCACAATAACGTGACACGGAAATACTGAGATATTGAGCCTTGCAGTAAATCTAAATGTGTAAAATTTACCTTGAATATGGAAAATCCATTTGGAGCCGGAGTGGTAATAATAATAATAATAATAAATGAAATTTACACAGCGCTTAATATGGTACTCTAAGACGTAGGTTGGCATCTGCTCACAATTATGTGTTGATATGGTAACATATGTCGAAAACCTACTGTACTGAAAAATAGGTTGAGTTATTACATATATCTATATGTATACAGTATATAGATATATATAATATATATACATGATATGTCTTTCATCAGGAGGAGCCCATCCTGGGCTTCAGATTCCAGGACCATCTGGAGTTCATGGGGCAGCTGGAGGGAAAATACGGCACAACGGTGCTCACAGACATGCAGCGCATCACCACGCCCGCTGCGTAGACCCCCACAGACCACGCCCGCTGCATCAACCCCCACAGACCACGCCCGCTACATAGACCCCCACAGACCACGCCCACTGCATCAACCCCCACAGACCACGCCCGCTGCATCAACCCCCACAGACCACGCCCGCTGCATCGACCCCCACAGACCACGCCCCCTGCATAGACCCCCACAGACCACGCCCGCTGCATAGACCCCCACAGACCACTCTGCTAGGAGACAGCTCTGGGAGGGCCGATGAAGCCCTGTAAGAAAAGCCTTTCTGCACTACAGTCCACAAGAGTCTCTGCTTCACAGGGTCAGCGTTCCTCCTGAGGGGAACTGGCTGGACATCGCTCCAATAGTCATAGTTTTGATGTAAAACATTGCACGTTAACATTGAGTATCTTTAGTAGAAATATGTATTAAGTGATGATGTAACGTTTTCGTAACAAAATCATTGAGTTTTGGTTCTTCTATGAGGTTCAAAGTATTGTAAGGTTTTTCCATATACCTTAATACTGAATTATTTGTAAAGTTTAATATAAGATGACACGTTGTTTCCTCCTATTTCCTTGGACCACCCTGAGATGAGCATTTCAATAACAAAACTTAATTGATCACGTAGACGCATCTTGACGTCATGTACGAGATTTTGAATATGAAAGTGCAATCTTATTTGTAATGAAGTTGTCTTTTAGAACGCGTCATCTATTTGAAACAAATTGTGCACCAGACGCCACAGCTCAGGTGGACAATAAAGAGGATGGCTGACGTATGCGGTTTTCATGCTGTTGTTTGTCTTCCGAAGCCTTTGTGCCTCCTTCCAAATATGGTGGTAACATCATTTATGCCTGAGCACAAAACAAAACACATTTGTGTATTGCACAGGACACACAGGCAGTTTGTATGAAAGTTATCCTTAGCTTATTATTGTAATCTATTATCAGAATCAGAATCAGAATCAGAATTCTTTTAATGGCCAAGTATATTCACACATACAGGAAATTTACTTGGTGTGGTTGGTACATAAGACATGAGACATAACATAACAACAAAAAAACATAAACAAGAACAAAGGCAAAATAATCCGGTTTGATTCGCAATAAACTAAATTAAACACTATTAAAGACTAAAAACAAACACAGAAGTGTGCACCAACACACCGAAGCAGCCATACGAGGCGCCATCACCATAACAACCTGTTATGTTATCTGCCTGTTATCTCAGGCAGTACTCCACTTCTCACATGGTCAACCGAACATGAATAATCAATGATCATTGATTCACTGCATCCATCCGTCTGCATCGGACTACCAACTGCTCCGTGACAGAGCTCACTAAATCTGAATTGTTGTAATGTTTGCCCCGATAAGGTCAGCCCCATTTGATTGCCATTTACAAATGGCTTTCCTGTTGGCAGTCGGCTGACATTTGGGGGGCTGTGTGTTGACAGAGCCGTCCCACCCTCCTCTCTCTCTTCTTTGGGGCCACTTAAATTCTAACACCAACCTGACACACTTTGATGGGAACTTCCACATATTACTCTTCAACCCAGTCTCACGGAAATACGTGGCACTGTCACATCATTTAATCTATTCATTCGATCTGGGACACGTTATTACAATTTTTTCTTGCCAAAAAGCACAAACTTCTAACAATATGACAGCTTTTGGCCACCCGTTTCTACTTTCACCTTTGATTCTGAGAAATTGTGATTCTTTCAGCTGCTTCATTTCTTCTTTTTAGACTGAGCTAGAAATTTTTGCTTTTGGCACGAAAAAATTGAAATTACGTGTCCCAGATCACGAATGAATAGATTAAATGACGTGACGTGACAGTGTCTCGTATTTCCGTGAGACTATGTTGTACTCTTCATCTCACATCTCAATTGACAGAAGGTCTCTAGGATCGAGGATGATACTGAACACAGCAGGAACTTTCACTGTGGAACATGTGATATCGTGGATGATGGATATCAAGCCCTCTATGGCCAAACTAATTGGAAATATCCTCTTTAATTCTATGGATGTAATAACGCTGTTTCTGTTTCTCACTTTCAGAAGTTGCCAATATTGTGTTACTGTCTGACGTACATTTTAAACAATAAATAGGCTGAGGCTCTGCTGATCTGACTGCCCACCTGTCCTTTTATAATGAGTATCTGGAGAAACAAACCTATGGATTACCAGGTGACCTGACGCGTTCCGGCCTTATGCCCTGAGATGATCAGTTAGTGCTTCTTCACCTTCCATTTGTTTTGGCCCCCTGGCTCAGACTTGAGTCCTTCATCCACTGTGAGGCTGTTGGTTTAAAACGTCTTCTGTTCAAAATGACTCTGAAATCCGTGATTATAGTCGTTCACATATCCAATATTTTGATCATCTGGGTCTCTGCCGGGCCATTAGACTTATTGTTTTGAATCTTTTTAGGCTTCAGAGATGAGAAACACTTAGTGTCAGGCAGGATCCAACATTTTGTATCCTAACAGCGATTATACGTTCATGTCTTTGTCAATGCAGCACTCAACAAAAAGACAATAGTTTTACTGAGTGTGAAGAGCCAAAGGCTAATGTATTTCATGATAAATATGGAAAAAAAAGTGTCCATACTAGCCATTAATACATAAATAATATCTCAAATGCATCAGAGCTATTCTGTTCTATTACTGCAAAATACCGGTATAGGTTGGCTCCCAAGGCCTTAGTAATCCTACTAGTCCTCTTTACAGTTTATCTGAGAATTTGAAGCGTTAAGATGAGCTTGAATGTTTGTTTCCTGTCCTGGTGTTATTTTAATCCTCAAACTTTTATATATCATATATCATTATTCGGGGTCTTGTTCGCGAGTGAGGGTACTATGGAGCGTGAGATTGGCTGGAGAATCGGAGCAGCGGGGGCGGTATTGCGTTCGCTTTACCGCACCGTTGTAACGAAAAGAGAGCTGAGCCGCAAGGCAAAGCTCTCGATCTACCGGTCGATCTTCGTTCCTATCCTCACCTATGGTCATGAGGGCTGGGTGATGACCGAAAGGACGAGATCGCGGGTACAAGCGGCCGAGATGAGTTTTCTCAGAAGGGTGGCTGGCGTCTCCCTTAGGGATAGGGTGAGAAGCTCAGCCATCCGTGAGGAACTCGGATTAGAGCCGCTGCTCCTTTACTTAGAAAGGAGTCAGCTGAGGTGGTTCGGGCATCTGGTAAGGATGCCCACTGGGCGCCTTCCTTGGGAGGTGTTTCAGGCACGTCCAGTGGGGAGGAGACCTCGGGGAAGACCCAGGACTAGGTGGAGAGATTATATCTCAACACTGGCCTGGGAACGCCTCGGGATCCCCCCGTCAGAGCTGGTCAATGTGGCCCGGGAAAGGGAAGTCTGGGGCCCCCTGCTTGAGCTGCTCCCCCCGCGACCCGACCCCGGATAAGCGGATGACGATGAGGATGAGGATGAGGATGTATGTGTACTTATTTACAAGTATGTATGTGTACTTATTGTGGCATCCCGCCCCTGAAGCCTCGGCCTTCACGGTCCCGGGGGACCGTGAAGGACGGGGTGTACCACCCCCACCCACCAGCCGGCGACGGAGAGCACCGGGTCCTTCCCCCCAATCAGCGGGATGGGGGACACCTGGCGGCTGGGAGGAGGAAGGCCCGGAGCCCCTATAAGAGAGGCAGAGACACGCATGGACGGGAGAGGCAGAGACACGCACGGACTGCAGAGACTCGAGGCTCACGGAGACCCGAGCGCACCCATGTCCTGTTTAACCACTGAAATAAACGCCGAAGTCGGCTTAAACCAACCTTTGCTACGCGTTTCACTGAATCCCGGCGCATTCTTCATTCCCGGATACCACATATGGTGGAGAATGCAGGCAACTTGAGCGTTCCCGCTACTACGACCCCACCATGCAGAACCCGGACGGAGCCGCAGCGGTGGCTGCCCAGCAACACCAGCGGGAGACCTCCGAGAGCCTCGCCCTGCTCCGCGAAGCGGTTCTGCGGCTGACTCAGCACGCCGTCCGCGCTGCGCCGACCGCCGCCCCGACCAGCCGCCTCACGAAGCTGGCACCGGAAGACGACGTGGAGGCTTACCTCGAGGTCTTCGAGCGGACCGCACAGAGGGAAGGCTGGCCAGAGGAGCAGTGGGCGCACATAGTGGCGCCGTTCCTCACCGGACCCGCCCAGCAGGCGAGCCAGGACCTGCCGGCGGACGTCGCCGCCAGTACCCGGCGCTCAAACAGGCCATACTGGCCTACTATGGCCACAACCTCGCGGCGCGCGCGCGCGCGCGCAACACGCGCAGGATTGGCGGTTTGACGCGCAGGGAGCTGTGCGCACCCAGATCGCCCAGCACAGCCGGCTGGTGAAGCGGTGGCTGACAGCGGGGGAGGGCCCCAGCCCGATCGACCGGGTGATTATTGACCACACCCTGCGGCGACTCCCGCCGGACGCCCGCCGCGTGCTGGCCCACCATCACCCTGCCACCGTGGATGACCTGGTCCTTCAGCTGGAGAACTGGCAGGTGGCCCAGCTCCTGAACGCCGGTCCCGCCCCAGCCCCACGGCGCGCCGAGACCCGCCAAGCCCCGAGGGGACCCCCCATCGGCAACCCGGCTCCCGGCGTCACCCCACTGAGCGGAGTACCGGAGAACCGGGAGGTGCGGCGCTGCTTTGGGTGCGGCCAGTACGGCCACATCGCTCGCTATTGCCCGAGGGGACGGGATGTGTCGATGCCGTCAGCGTACGCGGACCCGGGGGCGGACAACACGTGCATGTTGGCGACCTGCTGGACGCAGGGAACATCTGGGAGTCCGACCATCCCGGCGCGGGTGATGAACCAGGACACGCAGGCCCTCTTGGACACCGGCAGTGCGGTTACCCTCCTTCGCCCCGACCTGGCGGGCGGGAAGGCCGGGGACCCGATGGAGGTGGCCTGCGTCCACGGGGACACCCGGACATACCCCACGTGCCACGTGGTAGTCCGCACCACCCATGGGGTATTCACGATCCGGGCGGGGATTGTCCCCCACCTACCGGTCCCCGTGTTAATCGGGAGGGACTGCCCGATTTTCCACCGGTTGTGGGACCCGACGCGGGAGCTACGGAGCTGGAGAGGCCCTCCCCGCAGAGGGGCGCGGGGGGTTCGGCAGGCCTATGGGGCCACCCGGCGTCCATCGTCCCCGGGGGAGCTGACGGCGGAGGACGAGGGATCTGAGGGGAACGGACCTTCCCCACCGGGGACCCCGGCGCGCACGGCGAGAGGATCCGTCCGGAGCGAGACACCGGAATCTACCCCCGACACCACGGAGACCCTCACAGCCTCCGAGCAACCAGACCCACCGGAAGACCCGGAGAGCTCCCCCCTTACTGAGTTCTCGGACTTCTTACCAGAGGGGGGGGGAGGCTCGTCCCGACCCGGCCAGTTCGCCACCGCACAGCTCCAGGATGAGGCCCTCAAGCACGCCTGGAGCCACGTCCTGGTTCATGACGGGCAGGCCCGAGACTCGGTGAGTCACACACCACACCCGCACTTCAGCACCAGGGGGGGACTGTTGTATCGAGTAGCCTCCGGGGAGGGGGGAGTGAGGGAACAGCTAGTGGTGCCCCGTTCCTACGTCAGTAAAGTGCTTTTTATGGCCCACACTCACCTCCTGGGGGCCCACCTGGGCATGGACAAGACCCGGGAGCGGGTCCTAGCCAGGTTCTATTGGCCAGGGGTTAAGCGGGATGTTGAGCGCCACTGCCAGGGATGCCCCGAGTGCCAGCGGGTAGCCCCCCGGGCCATCGCTAGACACCCCCTCATTCCCATGCCCATCATTGAGACCCCCTTCGAGCGTTTGGCCTTAGACATCGTGGGCCCCCTTCCCAAGACCAGCCGGGGCCACCGCTATATCCTGGTGCTAGTTGACTATGCCACCCGTTACCCCGAGGCCCTCCCCCTGCGCGCCGCCACCGCCAAGGCAGTCGCCCGTGAACTAATGCTCCTTTTTAGCCGGGTGGGAATAGCGAAGGAGGTGCTCACCGATCAGGGGTCGTGCTTCATGTCACGGGTGATGAAGGAGGTCCTCAGGCTCCTGCAGGTGAAGCAGCTCCGGACCTCGGTTTACCACCCCCAGACAGACGGCCTGGTCGAGCGCTTCAACAAAACCCTGAAGCAGATGCTCAAGAAGGCCATGCAAGCCGACGGGAAGAACTGGGACCAACTACTACCCCACGTACTGTTCGCAGTACGGGAGGTCCCCCAGGCAGTCCACCGGGTTCTCCCCCTTCGAGTTGCTGTACGGGCGGAGGCCCCGCGGGATCCTGGACATCGCCAAGGAGGCCTGGGAGAGCCAGCCGTCCCCCCACCGCACCACCATCGACCACGTGGAGCAGGTGCGTGACCGCATGGCCCGGGTGTGGCCCATCGTCCGGAGGCACCTCCAGCAAGCGCAGCAGGCCCAGGCGAGGGTCTATAATCGAGGGGCCCAGCTGAGGACCTTCCAGCCAGGGGAACTGGTTCTGGTCCTGGTCCCCACGGCGGAGTGCCGGTTCCTGGCCAAGTGGCAGGGACCCTACGAGGTGGTGGAACGAGTGGGCGAGGTGAACTACCGGGTCCGCCAGCCAGGGAGGCGGAAGCCGACGCAGTTATACCACATCAATCTCCTGAAGCAGTGGAGGGGGGGGGAGCAGACACCCGCCGACCCCGCTCCCTTGTCCCTGGTGGCCCGGCAGGAGATCCCGGAGGTCCCGGTGGGGGAGGACCTCAGCCCGGCCCAGAGGCACGACCTGGACGAGATCGTCCTCCAGCATCGGGAACGTGTTCTCCGACCTGCCGGGGAGGACGGCCGCAACCCACCACGACATCCGGACGGCGCCAGGCATAAGGGTAAGGGTTCCGCCCTACAGGATCCCAGAGGCCCGGAGGGAGGCCATACGGACCGAGGTGCGCCGGATGCTGCAGCTCGGAGTAATAGAGGAGTCACGCAGCGCCTGGTGCAGCCCGGTGGTCCTGGTGCCCAAGCCGGACGGGACCTTTCGGTTCTGCAACGACTTCAGGCGGCTGAACGAGGCTTCGGAGTTCGACGCCTACCCCATGCCCCGGGTCGACGAACTTATCGAGCGCCTGGGCCCGGCGCGGTATCTGTCGACCCTGGACCTGACCAAGGGATACTGGCAGGTGCCGTTGACCCGGGCGGCCCGGGAAAAGACGGCGTTCTCCACCCCGGGGGGACTGTACCAGTACACCGTCCTCCCTTTCGGGGTACACGGCGCCCCAGCCACATTCCAGCGGATGATGGACCAGCTCCTGAGGCCCCACCAGGATTACGCGGCGGCATACATCGATGACATCATCATTTACAGCCCCAGCTGGGATATCCATGTCCGCCAGCTAAGGGCCGTGCTGGGAGAGCTGCGGAGGGCGGGCCTCACCGCTAACCCGGCCAAATGTCGCCTCGGGAGAGAGGAGACGACGTACCTGGGGTACCGGGTCGGGAGAGGGACAGTGCGGCCGCAGGAAGGCAAGGTAGCCGCCATACGGGCCTGGCCGCAACCCAGGACTAAGAAGCAGGTAAAGGCGTTCTTGGGGCTGGTGGGCTACTATCAGCGCTTCATTCCCGGGTACGCCACGCTGGCCAGCCCCATGAACGACCTAACCCGTAAGGCCTTGCCAGACCGGGTCACCTGGTCAGAGGCGGCGGACCGGGCGTTCAAGACGCTCCGGGAGGCCCTGTGCTCAGAACCGGTACTAATCACACCTGACTTTAACCTCCCTGTGATTGTTCACACAGACGCCTCGGAGGTGGGTCTTGGGGGGGTCCTGTCCCAGGTCCGGGCCGGAGAGGAGCACCCGATAACCTACGTCAGCCGGAAGCTCCTCCCCAATGAGCGCAACTACTCCACGGTGGAGAAGGAGGCCCTGGCCATTAAATGGTGCCTGGAGAAGTTGCGCTACTACCTCCTGGGGAGGGAGTTCACCTTGGTCACCGACCACGCCCCCCTGAAGTGGATGGCGGGGGCCAAGAATACAAACGCCCGGGTGACACGGTGGTTCCTGGCTCTCCAGGATTTCCGGTTCCGGGTGGACCACCGACCGGGCCGGGAGAATGCCAACGCCGACGCCCTGTCACGTCGGGATGCCTGTCTGGGTGGGTTCCCCAGAGACCAGGGGCTTGAGCAAACGGGGGGGGAGTGTGGCATCCCGCCCCTGAAGCCTCGGCCTTCACGGTCCCGGGGGACCGTGAAGGACGGGGTGTACCACCCCCACCCACCAGCCGGCGACGGAGAGCACCGGGTCCTTCCCCCCAATCAGCGGGATGGGGGACACCTGGCGGCTGGGAGGAGGAAGGCCCGGAGCCCCTATAAGAGAGGCAGAGACACGCATGGACGGGAGAGGCAGAGACACGCACGGACTGCAGAGACTCGAGGCTCACGGAGACCCGAGCGCACCCATGTCCTGTTTAACCACTGAAATAAACGCCGAAGTCGGCTTAAACCAACCTTTGCTACGCTTTTCACTGAATCCCGGCGCATTCTTCATTCCCGGATACCACATACTTATGTATATGTGTGTATGAATATTTGTGTACGCATATATGTATGAGTATGTATACGAATGTTTGAGTACATTTCTATAATTTGTTTGTGTAGCTATATTTAGGTATGTATGCATGAGCATGAATACCTATGTATGTGTATGTGTACGTATGTATGAGTATATTTAGCCATGTGTATTTAAGCTCAGCTTGTTCAGTCTGTTGTTTACACTGCTGTACCTTTGAAGGTTGACATATTTCATATCAGTAATAATTAGCTCATCATGCTGAACATATTGATGTATAATTTGTGAATGTAGTTTAAATATTGAGGGAGAAAATGTAGATAGGAAACAGTGCATAGTACATACAAAGGAGATAGGAGACAGGAGATAGTAGACAATACATAGTATGTAAACAAGAGAAAGGAGACAGGAGATAGGAGACAGGAGATAGTAGACAATACATAGTACATAAACAAGAGAAAGGAGACAGGAGACAGTACATAGTACATAGACAACCAATAGGAGATAGGAGCCAGTAGATAGGAGACAGGAGATAGGGGACAGGAGATAGGCGTCAGGAGATATGTGACAATACATAGTACATCGATAGGAGATAGGGGACAGGATATAGTAGATAGAAGACAGGATATAGGAGACAATAGATAGTAGACAGGAACCAGTACACAGTACATAGTACCTGGTACATTTGTGGACAGGAGTCAGTAGATAGTAGATATCGCAGCTGGCAGCAGTGCAAGTAACTATTGAGAACCGTTGATTTGTTCGTGTTCTGCGGCAGTAGGTTAAGTGACCACCTAACATCCCACTCTTTACAAAGCAGTGATAACAGAATACAGAACCAAAGCCTCCCCATCAGTTCTACCCTGCAGCTCTGGAGAGAGGGGACCTGGCTCTGGATCCCCCCAGGCTCCACCACTGGAGAGAGGGGACCTGGCTCTGGATCCCCCCAGGCTCCACCACTGGAGAGAGGGGACCTGGCTCTGGATACCCCCAGGCTCCACCACTGGAGAGAGGGGACCTGGCTCTGGATCCCCCCAGGTTCCACCACTGGAGAGAGGGGACCTGGCTCTGGATTCCCCCAGGCTCCACCACTGGAGAGAGGGGACCTGTCTCTGGATCACAGGCTCTGGAGGGAGGGGACCTGGCTCTGGATCCCCAGGCTCCACCACTGGAGAGAGTGGACCTGGCTCTGTATCCCCAGGCTCTATAGGGTCTGGATCACAGGCTCTGCAGAGAGTGGACCTGGGATCCCCAGCAGAAGGCTCTACCAGGTCCCTGATCAGCAGGGCTATCAAGCCTTTATATCCCTAACTAAGGAGCCAATAACGCATCTTCCATTCATCATCATTTTGTTAGCCATAGGTTAGCCTGTGATAGAGCTCAGTGCTCGGCTGTGGTTCGTGAAGAGCCGGGCAGAGGAGAGAGAGCAGAGCAGAGGAGAGAGAGCAGAGCAGATGAGAGCAGAGCAGAGGAGAGAGGGGAGAGCAGAGGAGAGAGAGCAGAGGAGAGAGAGCAGAGGAGAGAGAGCAGAGGAGAGAGGAGAGAGGAGAGAAGAGAGAGCAGAGGAGAGGAGAGAGAGCAGAGGAGAGAGAGCAGAGGAGAGAGAGCAGAGGAGGGAGAGCAGAGGAGAGAGAGCAGAGGAGAGAGAGCAGAGCAGCCCTGAGTCTGGCTCTGGATCAAATGACTTGGCTACCGCGTCGCCCTCACACCAGTACAGAGGCTTTTGATTTGCCCTGAGGTTTGTCAATCAAAAGAGCAGGAGGGCAGCAGGAACAAAGAGGGGCAGGATCAGAATGCTGACTCAGGAAACAGGCTGGATCTTAGTGGTATCACTGTACCTTCACTGTGGTCAGATGGTGTTTTGATTAACGCTGGGCCACCAACTGTGGACGTGATTCTGTTGTGATTAATAGTTCACATGGACTATACAGGCCCGAACCCTACAAAACACACACACACACACAGACACACAGACACACAGACACACACACACACACTCCACAGACACACACATCACACACACACACACACACACACACACACACACACACACACACACACACACACACACACACACACACACACACACATACACACACACACACACACACACACACACACACACATCCCACACGTGCATAAAGGGTGAAAATGCATGGTGCTCCATGGATCTCATGCCTTGACTGGAATGGTTGAATGTTCAAATCCTTAAATTGTTACATCTTGCAGGTCTGAATATGAATAAATATGTATCCAAATTGAATCCAAATAATTGATGGCCGTAGTGACGGAGACATTGAGATTTAATGTCCTCGTTAATATGCATGGTGTTGTGTATTCATGGATTCAGTCATGTGGTCACCCTGGGGGCAGACATGTCCAGCCTCGGTGTGTGTGAGAAGGGCGCGGGAGCCAGACTGTATCCCAGGGCGACCAAGGCCGTGCAGCTTGTCTCTCTCCAGGGCGACCCAGACCGTGCAGCTTGTCTGTCTCCAGGGCGACCCAGACCGTGCAGCTTGTCTCTCTCCAGGGCGACCCAGGCCGTGCAGCTTGTCTCTCAAAGGAGAAGCAGCGTCAGGGCCCACATGTCGATGTTAATGTGGGGGTCCTGGAGAGCCCCCCTGGGCGGCCTGGTCTGAACCGGGGACAGCCGGTATCACACCATCACCTTAGATCAAGCATGGATCAAAGTGTTCACATGTTTTCTCTGTTTCTCTGCCGGTTCCTATGCTTGTGTTATTTTGTGTTTGTCTGAGGCGTACACTCGGAGGGTAGGGGGGTGTGGATGAGTAGCGGGCCGGGGGCTGGTGGAGCCAGGGGCTGGCGGGGCTGGTGGGGCTGGCGGGGCTGGTGGGGCCGGCTGGAGGCTCAGTGAGACGGCCGGCTGCTCCTGAATGTCAGGACAAGGTGCAGATGTCAGCCGGCCATGGGGAGGCAGCATGGACTTTGTGAATGTCACGACTCAAGGGACCACACACACAAAAACACACACACCCCCATTCACCACCTCCACCCGTGATCAGAGGAGGATGGCTCGCAATAACACAATAGAAAAGCTTTTGCCCACCTTTAAAGGTCACGTTGTCATACATCTTAGAAAAACGCCCAAAATGATGCTATCTATGTGTGTGTTCACGCTTTTTATATGTGTGTGTGTGTGTGTTTGTGGGGGTACATGCCTCTTATGTGCGGGTGCATATGTGTGTGTGTGCGTGTATGTGGCTACATGTGTGTGTGCGGGTGAATGTGTGTGTGTGTGGGATCATAGTAAAGAGAACATATCTCAGCCACGTGGTATTTCTGGGGCTCTGACATTTGTGGAGTGGTTCCAGTGAGAGACCTATGAGCCCAGCGCAGGACCGGGTCCCACTCAGAGGAACACTAGAGCCTCAGAAGGATCGGGTCAGTGGAACACTAGAGCACCAGAAGGACCGGGTTTATCTCGAGGGCGGCATGTGGCTCAGGAGGTGGAGCGGGTTGGTGGTAACTGGAAGGTTGCTAGTTCAAACCCCGGCTCCTCCTGTGAGTGTCGATGTGTCCCTCAGCAAGACGCCTCACAATTACTGTCCCTGACGAGCTGGCTGTCGCCCTGCGTGGTTGACTCGCCGTCGGTGTGTGCATGATTAGTTGAACGTATGAATGGGTGAATGTTAGGCAATATTGTAAAGCGCTTTGAGTGGCCCCGGGATAGAAAGCGCTTTATAAATGCAGTGGCAGTACCATTCCTCCCTCCTCTGTGGGGGGTGGCGCTGTGTGCAGGCTGAGGTGACCGGGCGAGGCCGTTGGCCACCAGCCCTCTGAATCATGCATGCGCCGGGACAGAGAACACGTCATGTGATGAAGGATTCGTCCCTCTCCAAGAGCGCTACACAACAACAGCGTGTCGCCGGCTCAGCGCCATCCACCACGCACACACACGCTGGTGAGCTCTGAGGGGCGGGGCCAGGACGCCGGGGTCGGGGACGGAATGCATTCAAAGAGCTGGAGGGAGGACGGCCGGCTCGTGGATCAGAGGAATCCCCCGGGGAGCGACACACACACACACTGAACAAACTGAGGGAGGACAGAATTAGCACGGAGACACAACACCATTCATTCTAGTCCCATTGTGCTCCTGACTGTAGATGGATGGGTACCATAACCTGGTATTGACCTGGCCTCTTGGTGAAGTGATGAAGGACCGTAGGATCCCTGAGCTCTGACTAACCCGGGGCTGTGTCATTTCAGCTGAATAAGCGTTGATAGCTAAATCAGAGTCCTCCCCAAACCATGCAGGCTGTACGTAGCGCTGCGCCACCTCGGTACGTTTCAGAGTACTGTTTCCCCCATCGAATATCTGAAACGGTTTAATTGGTTAAAACATGTTTTATTCGAAAAACGCTTCTTTATAACACTTGCTATTTCACGAGTGTTGTGTGGAGGAAGTCAGCTGTAACTCAGTTACTGCGCAGGAGGTTGGTAACCAAATGACTGACGTTTGGTATAAATTGTTGAATTGCATTATTGTGTTATTAATACTTGTATGTTATTGCAATACAATAAATCAACAAAATGAGAGACTTCAAATGGAGTGTACAATAAGGTGTTGATTATAAGTATAATACAAAAAGCTAAACCATGTTGTGTTTCGATGGAATGCCAACATACACCTACATTCTAATGTCCAATATGAACCACCTCAAACAGGAGCGTCTGGATGTTTCCCACGTCCAGGACGACAGCCACATGGTCCTTAAGAGTCAACAAACAGAGAGATATCCTGCTGCTCATCTGTTCTACATATGTAAATGAGCCCAAAAGGTTGGGTCAACTGTGTCCCTGGTTTATAATACAGGCGCTTCTGTCCGCCCCTTAGTCACTCCGCTCTATAATGAGCCTCTAGTCTCATTACCGAGCGCTTACAGTTCCCCATGACACATGCACACCCACACTCACAAACACACATATGATGGAACAACGCAACGACACAGGTATGTGGACCAGCACCTTCTGGTATCTCGGGTGTCTCTGATTGAACAACTCACAAACACAGGTGTGAACAGCACCTTCTGGTATCTGGGGTGTCTCTGATGGAAAAACTCAACAACACAGGTGTGAACAGCACCTTCTGGTATCTGGGGTGTCTCTGATGGAACAACTCAACAACACAGGTGTGAATAGCACCTTCTGGTATCTGGGGTGTCTCTGATTGAACAACTCAACAACACAGGTGTGAACAGCACCTTCTGGTATCTGGGGTGTCTCTGATGGAACAACTCAACAACACAAGTGTGAACAGCATCTTCTTATGTCTGAGGTGTTTCTGATGGACAATTCAACAATAGATGTGTGCTGCTTTCGGACTAACCCTATCTACTTTTCTTTACTGCAAAATGGATTCTGAAATGCTTTGAGAGGCAACAGGCCAAAAACATGTTTGTGTGCTTAGAGACAACAAGCTAACTATAGCTGTTTGTTCATTGTTATTGTGGAGGGGAGAAACACGGTTGGGCTTGTTTCCTTTTTGTCATCATTGTCGTTTTTCATCTAAAAAAGACAGCAAAGAGACATCATAGGAAAGGAGAAATGTCCTCTGAGAAATAAATAAACGTGCTTGTTATTCAACTGTCTAGACTCTGCCCAGAGTCAATATGCAATGCATCTCTTCATACACGGTATTTAGTCTAATGAAAATATGCTTGTTTTCATGGGTGTGTAAAGCTGACCACAGATTATCCTAGCAGTAATCAATGTAGTGCCTGCTGCATTTCACAACATCACCAATACATACATTAATTTACTAAATCAACAACCCAAAACACAGTAAAAGGGGACTGTTACTATCGCTATCATCTTAAGCTATTTTTCTAAGATAAATAGAACTGAAATATGAATCAGAAGGGAGGAAAAATCCAATGATTTCATGTCTCTCTTTGTCTCCTTCTATGCCTAAGGCTGTACTGTAAAGAGGGTCCATTACTCTGAGCTTTGTCTCATTGTGATGGTATGGAACATTACAATTGCAGGGCCCTTTTTGTGGGATTGAGTTTCCTTCTGTTCCTGTGTTGCATTGTTGTTGTCACCTTAGCACCTTAGCAAGTGTGGAATGTGTCCATTGATGAATCGCCCCCACTTGCCACTGAAGAGCAATGTCTCTCCTTAACCGCTGTCTTGGCAGTGGTGATGGGCGACACCACACCAGTTCTGCTACAGCATAGCATGTGGTCTTGTATGGGGGTCCTAGCATGTGGTCTTGTATGGGGGTCTGTCTTTAAGCTATGGCTGAGGGACCCCACAATGAGCTCCATCTCCAGAGACACAGCCGACTGAGGAGCAAATGCTCTCCTTAATGTCAATAAATATGATCATCTTCTTCTAACGCCGGTGGGTTCTACAGTAGGACTGACTTTAAAGTGAAGGTCTGTGGGGTCTACAGTATGGTCTACAGCAGGGCTGACCTTACAGTGAACGCCTGTTGGATCTACAGCAGGGTCTACAGCAGGGCTGACCTTATTGTGAACGCCTGTTGGATCTACAGCAGGGTCTACAGTAGGTCTGTAGGTTATTTTGGGCGAGTTGCATTTTGGTCATTTAGCAGATGATGGGCTGAACAACTCCATTACCATTCAAATTATAACCAATTGCACAATGACAAATGATATATCAATGTATCTTCAGGACAGATGTTGCTAGTGACAGAAGTGATGCATTCCTAAACACTGCAGTGCCACAGTCATTGGTTTTTGGAATAGATGATACCACATTAAGTTTTTTTTTTTTTTTCAGTTCAATGATTTGGATTACTGCCGTGTTCCAATACCCGTACTGTCCGTACTTACTAGCCAAAATTCCAATTCAGATCCGGCGAAAAGAAGTATACTTCAAGGACCCGGGTGCCGTACTCAAAACGGGCTAATCGTGAAGTGTGGATCGAACAGGCCCCCAGGATAGGCGCATACTTCCGCAATCCACCAGTGCTCAGAGGCCAAGCCTGGTATTGCAGCTGTTTAAGCTGGCTGTGGACGGGGGTCCGTCATTTCATGTGGCCCAGAAGTAGATATCGCCGTCCACTCCAATACAAGTGGGGATCAGGATTGTGTCTCCGCAAAAAATGTCTGGATATCAATCAAAGGCTCATAATTATATTTCTACCCTGTTTTATTAAGTATTTTCTTTTCAAAACGCCTCCTCAAGCGTTTTATTAGCAGTTTATGTTGGGTGGGCAGCTGAAAGGAGTCGTACTGAAACAAACGGCTCCTTGCTATGGACCTATTTTGAAGTGCACGGCTCCATTAACTTCCGAATTAAATTAAATTCCGAATTAACTTCCATTAACTCCATTAACTTCCAAAGTCTGAGATTTGTCCTTTTACTTAACATGAATGGCGTTGAACACGGATATATAACACACATATAATTGAAATAGCTGTAACAGGCATGGACGTATTGATTACCTGAATGATTATGGGAGACCTACGTAATTTTCATAATATTGTTAATTGTCTAATATTAACATTTCAGTTGCGTTGGTAGGTATTTCATTTTCCTTTGCTTGTTTAGCTATGTATGACAGGGTTATGGTTAGCTATGTATGACAGTTGACAATGTTGGTGTATTACAATTCATTATTTGGGTAGGCTACTCCAACTTCGTTGCTGGTCGATATGTAAACATTTACTTTTATATAAATTATTGATTGCATTTTTCGTAAATAGTTAGTTGGAAGGAATCTGTTTCTTAAGCAATAACATTGAACTGATTTTTTTAGGCCTACATACGTTTACTATGTTACTATGGTATTATATGGAGCAATCTTACATATTTATGAAGTTTCCAGATCAATAAAGTTCTATCTCTTTTTATTAGAACTGCCTGTATGTCCTCTTGATTATAGTATTACAGTGTGTACCTTGGTTATCAGCTATCATAGAATGGTGTCAATGTGGTATTGGCATATATATTCCAGAATTTGAAAAAGGATATGGATATAGAGTGGGTGACTTTATCAGTATACTCAATCGAGATGGCCACAATAATAACCGCTCTTAGATGGGTTGTAGATACTAAGTTGGTGACAATGTGGTATTGGCATATATATTCCAGAATTTGAAAAAGGATATGGATATAGAGTGGGTGACTTTATCAGTATACTCAATCGAGATGGCCACAATAATAACCGCTCTTAGATGGGTTGTAGATACTAAGTTTTATAACAGATAATTCAATGCGTGAAGATTTGGTGATAGAGGTAAAGCATCTTCTTTTAAATATTATAAGCCTTGGTTTAGTTATTCAGTTCTGTTGGATTCCAGCCCACCATGGAATATATGGCAATGAAATTGCTGATAAATTAGCTAAAAGATACTAACCTAATTAGAAGAATTTAACCTTAAGTATATATATTTTTTATTTTTATTTATTCATTTCTTTTGTTAGTTTGTTTTATTTTGTTTATTTTGTTTCGTTAGTTTGGTTTTTTCTTTGAATTTATTTTTATGATTTAAAGTATCATTTGCCAACGTCCTTGTCACAAACTCCTGTGTAGTAGTCCAGTAGGTGGCGGTATATGGGGAAAAACTATGATCCTCCACTAAACTAGAAGAAGAAGATCTCTGCATCCGGTACGTCACGGACTAGGTCACGTGTCTTGGCCCCATAACGCGGAAGCAAATCGCTCCTGTATGTTACCCACATAGTGGCTGTTTCCCAAAGTGAAGGCTGCAGCCTTGCTAGGACGCGTCCTTGCTAGTCGCGTCCTATGGAGATGAGACTAGAGTGCTAGATCGAGTGCTTCCTAGCGTTTGTAACGTCGGACTTTGGGAACGACTTGGTAGTGTGGAAGCGCTTCCGCTTTTTAATACTGCGTGTCCGCTTGTAAACACATGTGCGCTTATGAATAAAACATGGCAGCAATCAAGCTGATCGATATTTATTTGACTTTTGTCTGTTATGAATGCGGTCATGTCTCCTTCGCATGGAGCCTCTTTGGGGAAGTCACAAAAGCTTTGTTGTGGTTGATCGAATTGTCTTTATTAAAAGGAAAATCCATTCAATTTTTATAAAACTAAGTGAAATTGTCTGAGAACTTAATTCATGCATCACATTTACAGTACGGTTGATTACTATTATGCAGGGGGAAAAAGACAATGAAAGAGATGATAAACGTGTATTTATTTGGATATATTATTTAACTGATCTGATTCATTCATTCATATATGCCTACAATCTACCAGTGCTTTGAACACATAAGTATATCATATAAAATACAATTAAATACGTTCATTAAAAATTACAAACATTGCAAATTATCGGTTGTGCATTAATTGTACAACATTGGATAGTGGCACTATCCCTTCCACCGGTAAACAAATGTTTGTGCGCCACCCTAAGGCGCACAAAAGCCTCCGTTTGCTGGGCTGACCCTAACGCCTCGTTTCCACATACGTACATTCTCGTATGCGATCCAACCGTCTCCGACCGAAAGTCCATTCATTCCTATGTGATTCTCCGTAATGTCCGTTTTTCCTCCGAGACTCCTCCCCTCCGTAAAATTTCTGTCCGGTATGTCCGAAATACACGTTCAAAAAATTTAACTTTCGCCGTCATTTTACGGAGATAGCGTATGAAAGTTTTTATGTTTTTCACAAAACATGTAAGTACCTGGCAGGCCAAACTCCTCGCCGATACCTTTCCAAGCCTGGTTGGTTTTGTTTTTATCTCTGTATATGTCGATCCTCATGTTCCAAAGTACCGGTCTCCTAAAAACGGCCATTATCATACGTTCCCCAATTTTTTTAGCTGACCGTAAATAAATTCATGTCCGGACGTAAAACACTAGCGCCTCCTTCCGTAACTTTACGGAAGCACGGATACGAAAAACATACGTATGTGGAAACGAGGCGTAACGCCTCGTTTCCACATACGTACATTCTCGTATGCGATCCAACCGTCTCCGACCGAAAGTCCATTCATTCCTATGTGATTCTCCGTAATGTCCGTTTTTCCTCCGCGACTCCTCCCCTCCGTAAAATTTCTGTCCGGTATGTCCGTAATATACGTTCAAAAAATGTAACTTTCGCCGTCGTTTTACGGAGATACCGTATGAAAGTTTTTATGTTTTTCACAAAACTTGTAAGTACCTGGCAGGCCAAACTCCTCACCGATCTCTTTCCAAGCCTGGTTGGTTTTGTTTTTATCTCTGTATATGTCAATCCTCATGTTCCAAAGTACCGGTCTCCTAAAAACTGCCATTATCATACGCTCCCACATCTTTTGTCTCATCTCATTTTCGTCCGCTTATCTGGGGTCGGGTCGCGGGGGGAGCAGCTCAAGCAGGGGGCCCCAGACTTCCCTTTCCCGGGCCACATTGACCAACTCTGACGGGGGGATCCCGAGGCGTTCCCAGGCCAGTGTTGAGATATAATCTCTCCACCTAGTCCTGGGTCTTCCCCGAGGTCTCCTCCCCACTGGACGTGCCTGAAACACCTCCCAAGGAAGGCGCCCAGTGGGCATCCTTACCAGATGCCCGAACCACCTCAGCTGACTCCTTTCCAAGTAAAGGAGCAGCGGCTCTAATCCGAGTTCCTCACGGAGGGCTGAGCTTCTCACCCTATCCCTAAGGGAGACGCCAGCCACCCTTCTGAGAAAACTCATCTCGGTCGCTTGTACCCGCGATCTCGTCCTTTCTGTCATCACCCAGCCCTCATGACCATAGGTGAGGATAGGAACGAAGATCGACCGGTAGATCGAGAGCTTTGCCTTGCGGATCAGCTCTCTTTTCGTTACAACGGTGCGGTAAAGCGAACGCAATACCGCCCCCGCTGCTCCGATCCTCCGGCCAATCTCACGCTCCATAGTACCCTCACTCGCGAACAAGACCCCGAGGTACTTGAACTCCTTCACTTGGGCTAAGGACTCATTTCCTACCCGGAGTAAGCAATTTTCTCCTAACATCTTTTGTCCGTAAATAAATTCATGCCCATACGTAAAACACTAGCGACTCCTTCCATAAATTTACGGAAGCACGGATACGAAAAACATACGTATGTGGAAACGAGGCGTAAAAAAAAACGATTCAACACAAACATAAATAGGTATACATAAATAATGTAATCTTGTGAGCGAGTAAATTTACATTGGTGACAGTGGTGTTTAACACCAGCTACGTCCATGCAAAATATAGCAACGTATCATTAAGTTGCAAAAACGTTTGAAAAGTGGCACAGGTCTTTAGGCTTGATTATTTGCATTAACATGATGAATCTATAAAAAGCAATACGGCACAAAATATTTCTGAAAACTAATATAACTTCACTTCGTTTGAACGTGTACTGCTCTGCCATTTTCAAGAACCCGCCCAGTGAACGCAGAGGATTGTGGGTAGTTTTGGCTCGTCTAGGATGCAGCGATGCATCCTTGAAAAATCTCGGAATTCTCAAAAACAAAGGACGCAAAAATGGCGTGGCTTTCGAGTGTCCTCAACATTGGAACAGTGCTTGTCGGCGTTCTATGACGTAGCGTCCTTAAAAGGGCGGCCGTTGAGCATGCTTCCTTGACATTGGGAAACAGCCAGTCATCTTATAGATAGACGGAGCATTGGCTGCTGGGACGCGAGAAATACGGCCGCCATCTTGGAGTGGTCAACCGGGAGCAGCAACAGCAGCAGAAACAGGATGCCGGGCTGTTGTTCAGCGTATTCCAGCTCAAATCGGCGGACAATCCATAATAGGAATCGGGGGATTACTTTTCACAAGCAAGATTTAACATTACCGTACTATTGGTATAATTAGTATTGAATAATAAAACACGCCAAACCATGTGGCCTTTATCATAGCTACACGTATGACAAAAAACCGCATGAAAATGAGTGGTATTCAGTGAGGTATGATCAATTAAATGCGCTGACAGTTCATTGCTCCAGCCAAACGGATTACACTGAGTGGAGCGGATGACCACTCCAAGATGGCGGCCCCACGTCTCGTCAGCGCCAGTAGGCGGTAGCATTCGATGCTCCGTCTATCATATAAGATGTCTATGGTTACCCATGGACATAATAAAGGATGGACCACAGACTGGAAAATGGCCGCCCATTCATTCCTATACAAACTGCTCAGTGGCGCAGGGTAACATACAGGAGCGATTTGCTTCCGCGTTATGGGGCCAAGACACGTGACCTAGTCCGTGACGTACCGGATGCAGAGATCTTCTTCTTCTTCTAGTTTAGTGGAGGATCATAGTTTTTCCCCATATACCGCCACCTACTGGACTACTACACAGGAGTTTGTGACAAGGACGTTGGCAAATTATACTTTAAATCATAAAAATAAATTCAAAGAAAAAACCAAACTAACGAAACAAAATAAACAAAATAAAACAAACTAACAAAAGAAATAAATAAATAAAAAATAAAAAATATGTATACTTGAGGTTAAATTCTTCTAATTAGGTTAGTATCTTTTCGCTAATTTATCAGCAATTTCATTGCCATATATTCCATGGTGGGCTGGAATCCAACAGAACTGAATAATAGTACAGCGGTTAAGCCCTCAAATCAAGGGGAATTGTGCACTTTTTTGAAAGAAACATGAAATTTCTACCATAGTTAGGTTATACCATTAGGTTAATTTTCAGATTTGGAGGGAAGTCAGAATTGACCTCTGAGGCCCGGTAGAGGTCAAATCCAAAATGGCCGCCATTAATATTCAAAAGTGCCTCACGTTGGAACCAAACACAGTAGAAAAACACTTAAGGTGTCATTTCCCACTAACTTTTGGGTGCCCATTCTGTATCTGATACATTTGAAACCACCAGAATTCAAGAAAATGCATTTAAATCAATATGGAGGTCAAATCATGCAGACATAGGGAGGTGAACGGTGCAAAATGGTTGTTTATTTCCAAAATAACAACAGTAATTGTGATGGAGGATGTTGTGTGCCCAACAAAGTTGCGCCATGGACTGTTTACGACAGGAGCTGTGGACAACATAGACCATAATCCAAGTTCTGCAACAGCCAAAGATTCCTTCCACGGCACCGGCATCTCACTTATGCAGCATCTGTCACACACACAAAGCGGAACTGATCGCGGTGTGCTAGTGATTAGTCAAAATGGCTCTTCCACCAAGTCAGTGACACCTCTGCCAACAGCCTACACAGTCGTGCCACCAGCTACCCTCCGGACAAAGGAATTCAGTGTGCCACCTGTACAAGGTCCTGTGAGACCTTCCACCCTCCTGGTTTCTACAGCCGCCACAGAGGATGAGTATGCATGGCTCAGAAAAGTCAAGACAGCTGTTGAAACATCTACCATTGATGGCATGATATCATGGTCTGCCTACCACACTGATGTTCACCAAGCCATCATCCCTCCTGCAGCAATCAACGCATTATTGCCTCTCTTTCTTGACAATGCACATTCAGTAGCAATGATTCGGCACTCTATGGAAATCATTAAAAGAGCAGTTCAAAATGTGAACCCTGGTCAGATTCCTGTCCTTGCTGCTGACCAACCACTGTATGCTCTCGCTAAACAAATACAGTGGTCCTGGCCAGACATTTATGGAGAAGATCACTTTGTGATCATGTTTGGTGGTCTACATATTGAAATGGCCATGTTGAAGTTGCTGGGAGACTGGCTAGAAGGCAGTGGCTGGACCAATGCCCTGGTCCAGGCTGACATTGCAAGTTCTGGAACAGCCAATTCCTTCATACATGCCAAACATGTCACCAAGACCCGCCATACACACCAGGTCATGGCTGCAAGTCTCTATACACTCCTGCAACAAGCGTACAATGAAGAGTGCATATCTGATGATAAAGATGTCATGCCACCTATCAGTCTATCTTTTGAGGAGTGGTGCATTCAGCAAGCAAAGGCCAGTGTTCACTTTGACTACTGTCATAAGACCCTGTCATTGCAGCTTCTCGTTCTGCGGTACATCAGGTCCATTCGTGAAGGCAACTTCCAGCTGTACGTTGAATCCCTGACACAGATCATGCCCTGGATGTTCACCCTAGATCACAAATCGCCAGGATCACTAAAGATTTTGAAGAACAGGCAACAAACCAAAACCAAAAACATGGACACAGTGACTCAAGACACCATGAACAGCAACCTGGAGTGCAAACAGCATTCCTAAAGGAGGTTAAGGCACTCGTCACAGTGCTGGAAGAGATGGGGAATCCATTTCTAGAACACAGCCAAGATCTTTTAGTCATTGACACAAGAGACATCGTTGATACCCAAGTTGCTGATGCTGTAAGAAGGATTATTACCCTTGGTGAGGAGCAGTACACCGAGTTTGTGACCCAAAGGCTGGAAAGGTGTACAACACCTATCACACATCCTCTTCCAAAGAACAAGTTGCCACTGTTCAGCAGACCACCTGTCAAGAGCAAAACAAAAGAGAAGGCACAACTTGCCGCACTGAAGAGTGACTGTGGCCTTTTTTCAAGACTGTACATTTCATGTCAAACACGAGATGGAGACATCAACCACTTCTTTTCCCATGAAAACCAGGCAGCACCTCCAGCTCTGTCAAGTGGAGGAAAACTTCGGTTCGGGGTTAAAGCAGATCTGCTTCACTGCCTGGAGTCAAATCTGCCCGAAAACAAGAGTGTTCCTGAGACTGATGCAGTAATTCTAGATGGTGCAGTTGTGGTTCAAATGCTGAATCCAAACACATCAAGAACTTTTCAAGAGTATGGAGAAACAGTTTTTGTACCATACATCTCTGCTCAACTAGAGGTAGGCGACCGTGTTGACCTTGTCTGGGATGTATACCTATCTGCCAGCCTGAAAGCCTCAACAAGACAAAAGAGGGGAAACGGCATGAGGAAAAGGGTTGCTCCCCTTACTGTGATGCCCAAGAACTGGAAAGACTTCCTTCGGTGTGATGAAAACAAAACAGAGTTGTTTTCCTTCCTGGCCCGGGAATCCATTAATCTGCCTGTAGCACAGGGCAAGGAACTGTATGCAACAGATGGAACTGGAGTCCTCTACTCTCCTGCTGACTTATGTGTGGCCCGCCTTGCCCCATGTTCGCAAGAAGAGGCTGACACTCGGCTACTTCTGCATGTGGCAGATGCTGTGCAGAAAGGTTGTAAGAAGGTGACCATACGTACCGTTGATACGGATGTGGTGGTGTTGGCAGTGGCTTCTTTTAGCAAAATAGCTCCTGATGAACTATGGATTTCCTTTGGTGTTGGGTCAAGTTTCCGGTTTATCGCTATTCACGAAATGGTTGCCACAATGACTCCTATCAAGTGCCTGACTCTCCCTGTCTTTCATGCTTTCACTGGATGTGACACTGTGTCTGCATTTGCTGGCCGTGGAAAGAAGACTGCCTGGGAGACATGGAAGTCTTTCCCAGAGGTCAGTGATGCTTTCCAGGAACTCCTATGCATGCCAAGTGAGGTCAGTGTAGAGTCCATGTTACTGCTGGAACGATTTGTGGTGCTCATGTATGACCGAACCAGCGAGAGCATGGAAGTGAATGATGCCAGGAAACAGCTTTTCTCCCAGAAGTCCAGGAGTTTAGAAAACATCCCTCCAACCCAGGCTGCCCTCAAACAGCACATCAAGCGTACTTGCTTTCAGACGAACATCTGGAACCAGTCACTGGTCCTGGATCCAGAGATGCCAGAGCCATCTGACTGGGGCTGGACAAAGGAAACCACTGGTTGGCAGCCACTCTGGACCACTCTCCCTGAAGCAGCAAAGTCTTGCCATGAGCTGATCCGCTGTAACTGCCAGAAAGGGTGCACTGGACGGTGCTCCTGTCTCAAAGCTGCACTTAAATGTACAGATCTCTGTTTTTGTTCTGGAGACTGTTAAGATAAAAAAAAATGAATTATTTAAAAGTTAAATAATAAATCAGTTAATTATAATAATAAATAAATACTATTATTGGCATTATTATTGGCATCATCATTATTGGCATCACAATTACTGTTGTTATTTGGAAATAAACAACCATTTTGCACCGTTCACCTCCCTATGTCTGCAGGATTTGACCTCCATATTGATTTAAATGCATTTTCTTGAATTTTGGTGGTTTCAAATGTATCAGATACAGAATGGGCACCCAAAAGTTAGTGGGAAATGACACCTTAAGTGTTTTTCTACTGTGTTTGGTTCCAACGTGAGGCACTTTTGAATATTATTGGCGGCCATTTTGGATTTGACCTCTACCGGGCCTCAGAGGTCAAAACTGACTTCCCTCCAAATCTGAAAATGAACCTCATGGTATAACCTAACTATGGTAGAAGTTTCATGTTTCTTTCAAAAATTGCACAATTTTCATGGTTATCCGCTGTACTATAACTAAACCAAGGCTTATAATATTTAAAAGAAGATGCTTTACCTCTATCACCAAATCTTCACGTATTGAATTATCTGTTATAAAACTTAGTATCTACAACCCATCTAAGAGCGGTTATTATTGTGGCCATCTCGATTGAGTATACTGATAAAGTCACCCACTCTATATCCATATCCTTTTTCAAATTCTGGAATATATATGCCAATACCACATTGTCACCAACTTAGTATCTACAACCCATCTAAGAGCGGTTATTATTGTGGCCATCTCGATTGAGTATACTGATAAAGTCACCCACTCTATATCCATATCCTTTTTCAAATTCTGGAATATATATGCCAATACCACATTGACACCATTCTATGATAGCTGATAACCAAGGTACACACTGTAATACTATAATCAAGAGGACATACAGGCAGTTCAAATAAAAAGAGATAGAACTTTATTGATCTGGAAACTTCATAAATATGTAAGATTGCTCCATATAATACCATAGTAACATAGTAAACGTATGTAGGGCTAAAAAATTCAGTTCAATGTTATTGCTTAAGAAACAGATTCCTTCCAACTAACTATTTACGAAAAATGCAATCAATAATTTATATAAAAGTAAATGTTTACATATCGACCAGCAACGAAGTTGGAGTAGCCTACCCAAATAATGAATTGTAATACACCAACATTGTCAACTGTCATACATAGCTAACCATAACCCTGTCATACATAGCTAAACAAGCAAATGAAAATTAAATACCTACCAACGCAACTGAAATGTTAATATTAGACAATTAACAATATTATGAAAATTACGTAGGTCTCCCATAATCATTCAGGTAATCAATACGTCCGTGTCTGTTACAGCTATTTCAATGATATGTGTGTTTTATATCCGTGTTCAACGCCATTCATGTTAAGTAAAAGGACAAATCTCAGACTTTGGAAGTTAATGGAGTTGATGGAAGTTAATTCGGAATTTAATTTAATTCGGAAGTTAATGGAGCCCTGCACTTCAAAATAGGTCCATAGCAAGGAGCCGTGGTTGTGTTCGAAACCACCTACTTGCTTACTACTCTTACTAACTATGACGTCAAATTGAGTAAGCAGAACGTAGTAAGCGAGTTTTAGGTAAGCGAGTAGTATCCGAATGTCTTCTACTTCCGGAAAGATTTTGTGTAAGCATCGCTAGCTTACTAGACGTACTCAACCGCCCCAGAATGCACTGCGTCTATTCAAAAGAACAATGGAAGCAATGGCGCTAAACGGGGAGCCGCAGCAGCAGTGCTTTTAATAATTGTTTAATAATTGTTTTTAACATATCACCGCAAATCCTTAGGTTGAAGATGTACTGTGACGTTAAATGTGACGTTTATATATTTATTTATAATATTTATTAACGGCACCCGGCCGGTAGCTTATTGACACGTCATTTGATTCACGTCATCTGAGGTGGTTAAGTAAGAACGGTCTTCCGAACGTCGATTACTCAAAATGGATTACTGAATCATTATTTAAGGATTCGAGAAGTAAGCCAAGTATTGAGTAGGTACTAGTAGTAAGCAAGTAGGTGGTTTCAAACACACCCCGTTTGTTTCAGTACGACTCCTTTCAGCTGCCCACCCAACATAAACTGCTAATAAAACGCTTGAGGAGGCGTTTTGAAAAGAAAAAACGTAATTTTTTTTAGAACAGGGTAGAAATATAATTATGAGCCTTTGATTGATATCCAGACATTTTTTGCGGAGACACAATCCTGTTCCCCACTTGTATTGGAGTGGACGGCGATATCTACTTCTGGGCCACATGAAATGACGGACCCCCGTCCACAGCCAGCTTAAACAGCTGCAATACCAGGCTTGGCCTCTGAGCACTGGTGGATTGCGGAAGTATGCGCCTATCCTGGGGGCCTGATGTTACCCTGCGCCACTGAGCAGTTTGTATAGGAATGAATGGGCGGCCATTTTCCAGTCTGTGGTCCATCCTTTATTATGTCCATGGGATCGAAGGACACTCCCCGTACTCAACGGCAGCCATCTTAGCTACGTAGCGGAAGAGGCGGAGCCAGGCTGAGCCAAAGTCGGCGCATTTTCCACATAGCCTGCATTTGTAGTTTTTATAGTTTTTATAGCTTTTTATAGCTGCTCGGCGTAAAGAGTTCACCGTTCAAAGCGGGATGTTTATTGCGGGGGAGGAGCCGCGGCGGCAGTCGTGATCGTAATTTCCGGTTAGTGCACCACAGAGTACTCGATTTGGAACAGCACTCACATCTGAAAAATTAACGTACTCAAGTGAGTACGGATAGTACTTCCTTTAAGTGTACTCATGGAAGTACGGGTATTGGAACACGGCGTTGGATTAGACATTATTAAGCCATGCATCAAAGGCAGATAACGGATGACTGCATGTAGGCCCATTAATATACAGTATTCTCTAAAAGGGCAAGACTAGCTCAGGAACTGAGATGCAGAAACAAGTACACACGACACCATACACATCTTCAATGTGTGTTGTCAGCAAAGCAGCTCAATGCAAGTATTTAGGAGAGCGCACTGCTGTTTGTTCCATTTCAATATTACCAGTGGAAAATGGAGTTGGGGAGGTTTTTCTGAGAGTTGTGTCAGTGTGTGTGCGTAGGAACTTGAGAATCTCCTTTTAAAGGCAATGGAAAAATTGTGTGTGCCGAAATCATATTTCTCACTCAAAACCCTTTTGAGTGAGAGGTGGTTCAATCCACCACTGAGCGGTGGTTTGTAGGGTCCTTCATGTCCCGCTATTATTAGGCTTGCGGTTCTCACTCAGCATAATATGAGCAGCCGGCTGACAGACAGGGCCGTACTACACGCCTACGTCTCATCAACATTCAGGAGATCTCTCGGGGAGACGGCGGCTCCCTTAAAGCATCAGGGAGGAGGACGAGTTGTAAATGAATCACCATGCCTCACGCTGTGACCCCCGCTACGACCCCCGCTACTGCTGATCCAGTTCAATAACTGCTCTCCACACAATATCACCAATTAACTAGTGCAGAGATGCAGAGATGGAGAGGGGGTGGGGAAGAAGACAGAAAGAAACCTCATCTTTAATCAGGTCCTGACAAAAGTGTGCATTGGTATATCTGCCTACATTACAATTGTCTTAATTTTAATAAAAAATGTAGCTAATTTAGTTTATAAAAATGATATTAATCCCTTTGTATCATGCAACTTTTAACTCTTGTAACCAGATATGTTATAATTAGGATATTATATTTACACTTAAAACTCTGCCTCCATCTGTGTGCTGTTAATTTAAGAATGGGTGATTGTGGAATACGAAAGCAAAGTAAGCAACCAACGTGCATGTCTCTTGTTGATGGGTTCAAAGGGCTTAGTTTAGAGGGTTTTTTTAATTGGAATGACTAACCTCAACTGACTTCACTTCACAAATGGGTTGGAAAGGGCTGGCATATGGCTGAGACAGAGCACTGATGTCCTTGGGTGGGCAGTACAGGATGTGGTGGTTTGTGATTGAGACTGAGTACTTCAATGCTATGAGAAAGTCATCCATAACACCCTCACACTACATGAACAATAGCATGAGTGCGAGCAGAGTGGGCTTAAAATACTTGGCTGACAGTCACAGCAGCAACTATCCTGTGTATGAAACATCCTAATTATTAATGCATTCAAGTGGTGTGCGTGTGTCTATGCCTGTGTGTGTGTCTTTTTATGTGCATGCCTGTGTGTGTGTGTATGTGTGTGTTTGTGTGTGTGTGTGTGTTTGTATGTGTGTGTGTGTGTGCGTGTGTGCCTGCCTTTGTGTGTGAGTATGTACATGCATGTGTGTGTTTGTGTGTGCCTGCGGATGCCTGTGTTTGTGTATGTTTGTGTGTGTTTGTACGTGTGTTTGCATAGTGTGTGTATGTGCATACCTGTGTTTGAATGTACGTGTGTGCATGCCTGTGTGTGTCTGTGTATGCTTCTGTGTGTGAGTTGTATGTGTATACCTGTGTGTGTGTGTGTGTGTCACTGTGTGTCTTTGTGTGTGTGTGCTTTCCTGTGTTTGAATTTGTGTGTGTGTGTGTGTGTGCATGCCTGCGTGAGTTTGTGCATACCTGTGTGTGTTTGTTTGCGTCTGTGCGTTCCTGTGTGTATGTGTGTATGTTTGTGTGTGTCAGGGTTGATGTGCATATGTGTGGGTGTGTGAATGTCTATACCAAGCCAAGGCACTAAAGGGAGACTCAAAGGTCGGCCAAAAGCTTGCTGCTTTTGGATGGCTTCAGTGGTGAGAAGGGAGTAGAATCCTAGATGAATCAGAGTCTGCAGAGGGCAGACCTTGGTTCGTCATACTGCCTTTCAACCAATCAGGAGAAAAACGTTCCATTCTCTCCTAGTTAAAACCTGTTATAAAATAGCTAGAGTCCTGCTATAACATGTTATACACTAGCTATAGTCCTGCTACAACCAGTTATACGCCAGCTAGAGTCCAGCTATAACCTGTTATACACTAGCTGGACTAAGTTCTGCTATAACCTGTTATACGCCAGCTAGAGTCCTGCTATAACCTGTTAAACACTAGTCCTGCTATAACCTGTTAAACACTGACTGGAATAAGTCCTGCTATAACCTGTTATACGCCAGCTAGAGTCCTGCTATAACCTGTTAAACACTAGCTAGAGTCCTGCTATAACCTATTAAACACTAGCTGGAGTCCTGCTATAACCTGTTAAACACTAGCTGGAGTCCTGCTATAACCTGTTAAACACCAGCTAGAGTCCTGCTATAACCTGTTAAACACTAGTCCTGCTATAACCTGTTAAACACCAGCTAGAGTCCTGCTATAACCTGTTAAACACTAGTCCTGCTATAACCTGTTAAACACTAGCTGGAATAAGTCCTGCTATAACCTGTTATACGCCAGCTAGAGTCCTGCTATAACCTGTTAAACACTAGCTAGAGTCCTGCTATAACCTGTTAAACACTGACTGGAGTCCTGCTATAACCTGTTAAACACTAGCTAGAGTCCTGCTATAACCTATTAAACACTAGCTGGAGTCCTGCTATAACCTGTTAAACACTAGCTGGAGTCCTGCTATAACCTGTTAAACACTAGCTAGAGTCCTGCTATAACCTGTTAAACACTAGCTGGAGTCCTGCTATAACCTGTTAAACACTAGCTGGAGTCCTGCTATAACCTGTTAAACACTAGCTGGAGTCCTGCTATAACCTGTTAAACACTAGCTAGAGTCCTGCTATAACCTGTTAAACACTAGCTGGAGTCCTGCTATAACCTATTAAACACTAGCTGGAGTCCTGCTATAACCTGTTAAACACTAGCTGGAGTCCTGCTATAACCTGTTAAACACTAGCTGGAGTCCTGCCACTCCGACATTGAAGTCTAATTGTCGTAGTGGCGGCACTTTACTTTTTTTCAAACGTCCTGCCATTCCGACATGAGGTCATTAATATAAATTGCATTACTATTATCATTGTACTTTAATTAATTAATATGATTATTTCTTAGTTGCATACGCTGTAGTGTCCTACGCCGACATTCGTCATTGGAGATAGCGACAGTCACAATTTTGAGTTGCGTGTCCGAAGTCCCAGTAAAAGCCTGTCGGGACGCTAAAAGGTCCTGGTTTCCACCATCCACTATGAAATGTCCCCTTTTGTCCGCGATTACATAGCCAATGTGGTCTTATTATAGCCCGATCATTAACTTAAAGGTTGGGTATGGGATTTGCGAAATGCCAGCAGATTTTGAAAATACACAACTCAAATGGTCCTACCCCCTCTCCTTCAACGCTGACTCTGACTCCACCCATTCCAAGTACATGGACGCGCAATCATGCACGAGCGAACAGATGCGCGAGAGCCAGTCATTTGCTAGTTAGCTAACAGGTTATAGCTAGCTCCAGTAGCTACCGCAGGATAACAACAAACAGAAGCTTGCTCTGGGTCATGAGGTTTGAGTACGTGCACGAAGGGGTCGTGCGGGGCGCGGGGGAGGGGGAGTGCAATACGACCGTTTGATTGACGTACTTACTGTCCAATGCAACTCGGTGGCTCTGGAAATCATTGGCTGGAGTTTTTCGAGCCCTGCCCGTTCCACAGATGATTGACTTGTTTAATTTTCATGTCAGTACTTCTAACTCAGTGGCTGTAAGTGGGTTATTATAAGGATTTCAAGTAATTTTGCAAAAATGGCCAAAAAAGCGAATTCCATACCCAACCTTTAAAAACACATAGAAAGATTAAAGCATCAAGCATGTGATTTCAACAATGTGAGAGGGCATACGCAACAGGGATAATCGCACAGTGGAATGCTGTGCGATTAAATCTGCAGAGTGGAAAGCGCTCGTCCACTTGCCGGATGAGCGCTGCTCGGAGATGTTCGCTCATTTCAGAAGCAGGGAGATTACAAGGCAAAAATAAATGTATAATTTGCCGTGTGTTGCCTGGTACTAATGCTCCCGTTGAACTGATCTTTATTCCATCATGAACAATACTTGAACTGACGAGATGAACCGCACTGTTCCCACCTTAAAGGCGTTGCTTATCACACAGGCCAATTTTGATGATACCTGTCCGCAATTCCACAGCAGCAGGCTGTCAGCAAACAAATTGATTTTGGAGCAAATTCACTCCTACAAATATGTGTAGGCTAATTTGAAGAGCGCAATCGCTCTCTCTGTGTTGAGGTCATGTTTTCGGAGCTCTTCGAGGTTGACGTCTTACACACAAACACACACACACGCGGATCCGGCCGGCGAGGGAATTTTTACAGAACCTTTTAGTGGATACCTATTGTTAAAAAAAAAGGTCTATGTTTGACGGATTTCCCTTCTATGGGCAAAAACTGTCGGTTTATTTTTATTGATCCCCTTCGAGAATTTGTGTGGAAAGGGATGGGTCTGGGACGGGCTATATTCTCGCCGTTCTCCTTTGTAAAGCGCATTGTATTGCCTTTGGGCCGATCTGAAGTTAACTGCGCCTATTCCTTGATTCATTCTGCCTTGGCACTCCAAACAATTAATTTCGTTCCAATGTTCGTCCAATCCAATCCAATAGTGGTCCTGCATTGAGTTTGAATCCAACTCTAACGAATAAATGGTCCAGTTTTAAGTTTCATAGAATATTGACACATTCCCAGGGCATGTTAAATAAGTGCACATCCCGCGCTTGTAACACACTTGTAAAATGCAGTCGTCAATTGATGGAATGGGTTATTTCATACAACATCCCAACCAAAATTTGGAATTAATCAAATAAATTACAGATAAATAATACTGAAATGGCTACTTTGTGGTTGAACACATTTGAACAAAATATTTATGATCCCCCAATGTTGACCTGAAGTCAGCGCCACTGATTGATAGAAGGTGTCGGAATGGGGGCATGTCGAAATGGTGGCATGTCGGAATGACGGCATGTCGGACTGGCAGCATGTCGGACTGGCAGCATCTCTGAATGGCAGCTTGTAACTGTTAAACACTAGCTGGAGTGCTGCTTAACCTGTTATACACAAGCTGGACTGGAGTCCTGCTATAACCCAGCCCCACTAGCCTTTGGGGTCCCTCAAGGCTCTATTTTAGCTCCAATTCTTTTTGCTTTATATTTTCTTCCACTAGGTTCCATTTTTGAAAAACCTAACATTTCTTTCCATTGTTTTGCAGATGACTTAAGGTCTACCTGCCGTTCAAATAAAATAAGGATTCCACAAATGCATTGTTAAATTGTCTGAAAGATGTAAAAACCTGGTTGGAACTTAATTTCCTCACACTAAACAATAAGAAATGTGAGATAATTGTTTTCGGTAAATCGAACTACTAGATGACATCGACAGTGTCCTTGGTCCCCTTGCCTCCTACAGCCGCCCTTTTGTTCAAAACCTCTGAGTTATTTTTGACAATGGTTTTAAATTTGACAAGCAAATAAGCTCAGTCGTCAAGACAAGCTTCTTCCAGCTGTGACTCCTAGATAAAGTAAAGCCTTATCTCCCTCCAAAGGACTTTGAGAGAGTCATTCACTTGTTTATTATGTCCCGCTTAGATTACTGCAATTCTCTTTATTTTGGTGTGGACCAATGTCTGCTCCGTCACCTGCAGCTGGTACAAAATGCTGCTGCACATCTCCTTACTGGGAAAAGGCGATATGATCACATTACCCCTATTCTGGCCACTTTTCACTGGCTTCCTCTCGTTTTTAGAATCAAGTTCAAAAGTTCTGTTGTTTGTTTTAAATCTTTACATTGGCTGCCACTTCAATATATGTCACAGTTGCTCTGCATTCATGCTCCAGTTAGAGAATTACGGTCAGCTTGGCAGGTGCAGCTGGATGTACCTAGGTGCAGACTAAAAATCAATCGCTGTGGCTGCTCCCAATCTCTGGAACAGTCTTCCCCTGAGTCTGAGAACTTCCCAGTCCATTGACCAGTTTAAAACGCTACTAAATGCACTATTATGCATTGGCCTTTAACACAAATTAACCTTTTTTTCGGTTTGCTTTGTTGCTGTTGTCGCAGCCGTTTTAACGAGTCTATTGATTTTCTATTCACTCTTATGTCTGACTTGTTTATTGTTTATGGAAACAGAAATTGTGAAATGAAAGCTACATTTTGAATTGTTTATTTAGCATATTATTAATACTATTTATGGCTGCTTTGTTTTCTGATACCTGCTGTAGGGGTCTGTGGGCGGGCTTTACGCACTGCTCAGGTACTTAGGCCAGGTGTGTGTTTGGTTTAGATGAAAAAACTAAGTGTCAAGGGAAAAGAGGCGGTGGGTTAAAAAAGTATTTCGACCGCTTATATAAGTTCACTCGTTGCTTTCAATGATTTATTCGTTTGCCAGTAAGTTTTCCTTTATTCAGAAGAAAGTATTGTTCTTTTTTGGAGCTGTAAAATAAATACAATCATTTTTTGAAATCGCGAGTGCTTGGAATTGTTTGGAAGCGCGTCGAGCTACCTCGCCTTCTGTACCCACGGCTAAACGAAGAACAGCCGAGACAGCTGTTGTTGTTTTTGCTGTTGTGTATCATAGGCCTATTTGTTGTTTTGCATTGTACAGCACTTTGGTCAACTATTGTTGTTTTTAAATGTGCTATATAAATAAACTTGACTTGTTAAACACTAGCTAGAGTCCTGCTATAACCTGTTATACAGTAGCTGGACTAGAGTCCTGCTATAACCTGTTATACACTAGCTAGAGTCCTGCTATAACCTGTGATACACCAGCTCGAATCTTGCTATAACCTGTTATACACTAGTATACGAGTCCTGATATTACCTGTTATTTACTAGCTAGAACCGTCAACAAGTCAGGGGGCTATCTGTTGTGTTTATTCCAGACTCCTGGTTCTTTTATCTGGAAGAGAAAGAATGAGCAAGATGTGTTGCATGTGTGAATACATGCGGTACAAATCACACAAGTAAACGCTAGCTCCATCGGCTCTGGGAAGCGTGTGAGGAGATAAAGTTATAACTAGCCTGACTCTAATTACATTATTTCATGGTGTTAAGGATGGCGTTGTGACAAGGCGTGACTAAGCAGGGAGGCAGGAGTGGAAGAAATAGGCTTCTGTCAATTTACTTTTATTTGTGAAAAATAAATTGTATTATTAGATGAATTAGTCACAGGATGCTGAGCATAGACGGTCAATCCATCAACCTCCTTGCTTGAGTCAGCTCTCTTTGTAGCCTATAAGCACAGTACATTTAACAGGAAAGAAATATGAAATGTACTATTGACTGAAACTATGAATTATTCAAAAGTAATCACAGTAATTTTGATCACTCTGATCCAATCTCTTAAACAATATGATAATGCACATTTAACATTCACTATCCCTGAACCAAGTCCTTGTATTCCATTAACAAACATGATGGATGACATCATCCAAACTACTGTAAACTGGTACCCCAGAGTCCCTACGTCCCCCCTGTCCCCCTGAAACCTGCATTTGCTAATTTCAGGCGGGATTCCTCGCAAACTGTCCCTATGTATCAACAGGCTGAGACGGTTGTGAGTACAAAGTAATTTTCATGTAAACAGCGGATTTCTGAATATACTTACAATTCAAATTTCTGACATGGTCATGTAAACATAGAATAACAGATTTTTCCAAGAGACTCTATTGCCTTAAAGGGAACCCCCGGTATCAGCTCAAATTCAAAGTGCTTTTGAGCTGAGAGGAGGGGGAGGTGTTATGGCTGTGACCGACGGCATCTTTGTGATGCTCCTTACACACCTCTTTGTGTATGAGTGAATGACATATAATGTAATGAATAGATATAATGTAATGCATAATGAAATATGCGAGACACCCTAACATTGTTTTATAAGTGTCCCCGAAGCCCCCCCCCCCCCCCCCCCCCGTGTCTCTTTGTCATGACGTCGAAGTGTATTCCGAGCTTTTGATGTCTCTTTGGAAAATAGCTGAAGATTAACAATCCGTGTATGGTTCGTTCTTTGAATATGCCGATTTAAAACAAAATCAGAAAAACCAAATAACAGAGTCGTTCTTTGGTTTTTCTGATTTGGTTTTGAAACGGAAAAGGGGCAAAAGGAATAAACAAATAAACGGCATTTCATTTGTGTTTTTTTGTTTTGTTTGTTGGTTTTTTAAACCCGAAACAGAAAAACAAAAATAGATACATTTGTGGGCTACACCAGAAGGCAGAACGCAGCGAGCGAAGACGAGATCAGTACCGCTCTAAAGCAATCTGGTGCACCGAATTGCTCCGTTATGACGGTGAGGAGGTTCTGTGTGGAGCACAACCTTCGAAGAAGAAGTCTAGTTTCTTTCTTCTTCTATGTAGCCTATTGTACTATATGTAGGCTACTTGTCATTCAGATGTATTTGAATGTTTTATGACCAGCTAGGTTTCTTAGTAAACACGGATCCGTACACGGATTAACAATCCGTGTACGGATTATTAACAATCCGTGTATGGTTCGTTCTTTGAATATTCCGATTTAAAACAAAATCAGAAAAAACAATTAACAGAGTCGTTTTTTGGTTTTTCTGATTTGGTTTTTAATCTGAAAAAGGGCAAAAGGAATAAACAAATAAACAGAATTTTATTTGTGTTTGTGTTTTGTGTGATGGTTTTTTAAACCCGAAACAGAAAAACAAATATAGATACATTTATAGTTATAGGCAACACCAGAAGGCAGAACGCAGCAAAGAAAAAAGAGCCAACCACTTAAACCAGCAATACACTGTCTAATTATATTTAGCCTTAGTTATGGCCGCACTTGAACCGTATGGTGATTTTATTCGTGAACTATTTGACACTGGAAAGACACACGACGCGATCAGTACCGCTCTAAAGCAATCTGGTGCCCCGAAGTGCTCCGTTATGACGGTGAGGTGGTTCTGTGTGGAGCACAACCTTCGAAGAAGAAATCTAGTTTCCGATTTAGTTTCAGATCGTCCACTGGCAGTCGCCGGCTCCCACGGAAAACAATAAAGCTGGCCATTGTAGAATGCGAGAGACTCGATGGAACGTTTGAAACGTCTTTATATGTATTTTTTTTTAATCCGCAAGCCCTTTTCCCGGCATTCATTGCGGTTTTATCTAAATATCACGCAAACAAAACAAGCAACTGGATTATTCAGTTTTCCCGTTTGGATTTTAAAAACAGAAAAATACCGTTTATTTGTATATTCCTTTTGCCCTTTTTCGGCTTCAAAACCAAATCAGAAAAACCAAAAAACGACTGTTAATAGTTTTTTCTGATTTTGTTTTAAATCGGAATATTCAAAGAACGAACCATACACGGATTATTAACACATAGACTATTATTTACCGTATCCTCTAACTAACACACCTCCTACAGGGCTGCTCTCAGATCAGCCCGTCAGCTGATCTGAGAGCAGCCAGCCTGGACAAATTCCACATCCTGTAGAAGGAAATAATACTTTTTCTGCACGAGATGCAGGGATGGAAATGAAGTGTCACTTCACCCGCCACTGTGTCGGGTAATACTTTCCAGTCAGGTCCGATCAAATTTGCATATTTAAAGGTCCCATGACATGCTATTTTATGTATTCTTTAATATAGGTATTAGTGGGCAACTAACACAGTATTCAAAGACGTTCCCGAAATTCAGCCGTGGTGCAGAGTTACAGCCACTCCGAGCCAGTCGCACATTGAGCTTCCCCCAAATGCGCTGTTTTGGTGTCTGTAGCTATAATGCAAATGAGGAGGAGCGAGGCGGGTCAAGGAGGAGGGTGGGGGTGTGGCCCTGAGCAGCTTGCAGCCACGGTACCATGCGCTCTGTTTACAGTGGATGTATCGCAATGGCGAGGCGCACACAGCCTTTAGCCGTGTTCTGTAAATATTCTAGAACACACGGGAGTCCTGGAGCTCTATATCTAAATATTATCATATAGCCTACACAGATATCTATATCATATAATATATATTATAACGGCCAAAAGCTGTGTGAGCCGATATTATGAATCTCAAACGACCGCGTTGGGTTCTCCGACGTTCCTGCTTCTTCAACGTCCTCATCAATGTGAAGTAGACTGAACCGCGACAAGGAGGAGAAAGGGATCGTTGCCGGGCAGCGCTTAGGCACCTCCGCCTCCGGCGGTGGTCCCTCAGCGGGTTTCAAGCTGGAGACATTCGCCGCCAACAATCCCTTTCTCCTCCATGTCGTGGTTCATGTTCTTGAGGGAGTCAAAGCCAAAGTTCCTTCCCCCCAATTCATTCTCAACCTTGGCTGAGACAACCCCCAATACGAGTCACGTTGTAGAAATACCAGAGACGAGAGTCCGACAGAACGTTTATCCAAATAACAAGGAAGTGTACAACACTTGCGTTACAGTCCTGGAGCTCTATATCTAAATAATATCATATAATACATAGAAATCTATATCATTTAATACATATTATCACGGCCAAAAGCTGTGTGCGCCTCCAGACGATATAATGAATCACAAACGACTTTGTCGGGTTCTGCAACGTCTCTGGTTCTTCCACTTTCACATCAACCTGAAGTCGACTGAACCGCGCGCTGCCTGCTGCCGGCTGCCCGCTGCCGGGCGATGGTGCCTCGCGGCAACCGGCGGCATGACGCAGTTCATGTACTTCAGCCAGTCAAAGCCAAAGTTCCTTTCCCCCAATTCCTTCTCAACCATGGCTGAGATAACCCCCAATACGAGTCTCGTTGTAGAAATACCAGAGACGAGAGTCCGACGTGTTATGCGCCATAACGCCAAAAGCAGAACGGTTATCCAAATAATAAGGAAGTGTACAACACTTGCGTTACAGTCCTGGAGCTCTATATCTAAATAATATCATACAATACATAGAAATCTATATCATTTAATACATATTATCACGGCCAAAAGCTGTGTGCGCCTCCAGACGATATTATGAATCACAAACGACTTTGTCGGGTTCTGCGACGTCTCTGGTTCTTCCACTTTCACATCAACCTGAAGTCGACTGAACCGAGCGCTGCCTGCTGCCGGCTGCCCGCTGCCGGGCGATGGTGCCTCGCGGCAACCGGCGGCATGTCGCAGTTCATGTACTTCAGCCAGTCAAAGCCAAAGTTCCTTTCCCCCAATTCCTTCTCAACCATGGCTCAGATAACCCCCACAACAGTCTCGTTGTGGAAATACAACACTTGCGTTACAGTGTGTGTATTCACACACACACACACACATGCATGTGGCGCTCGCACGGTCGAGTCTCATTGGCGGGCCAACGTCTCTGGGCGGGCCAGGCAGAGTAAGGGGAGGAGCTGAGATTCCTGATGACGTCATGAATACAGACATTCCAAATCAGCACACTTTTTTTTCAAAGCCTCCGTTTTTTCAAAGGCGAGCAGAACAGCTAGTGCTCGTTTTACACCAAACGCAAGTTTTAGCCATTGGGGGACCATAGGCAGGCTAGGGGAACTCATATTTATGTTAGAAAACCTCATAAAGTGAGATTTTCATGTCATGGGACCTTTAATACATTCGCATTCGGCACTGCACAGTACCACAACCAACATCCGGCCCCCTTCTTCTTCCGGATGTTGACAGTCGCAGTTCAGCAAAAGAGGCGTAGGCCTCTTTTGCTGAACTGCGACTGCAACATCCGGGATAATATACTGGTAACAGGGCTCTCGCAATTCAACCCATGCACATGCTCACACGCCACACTTCGCATGCCGAGAGCGGTATTGCAGACATATAGAGATGTAGAACATTATAGCTCGCAACATATTGAGAGCTGTGAACTTAGTTCAAACTTTTGAACTATGAACTGAACTCGTTCATTTTAAAATGTGTGAACTATGAATTGAACTAGTCAAGTGAACTTTCCCAAAACGGGGCATGTGTCCATAAACCGTCTCACAGGGGGGCGTGGTCGGAGCGTAGTTCAGCAGGGCACAGGCTTGCCATTTGTGCTGGGGCCGCCCCTGCGTGTGGACGCCTGAAACCGACTGAAACCGTAAACCATGACGTCATCGCCCCACCCCTCGACCCTCTAGCCAATGACTGTTAAGCACGCGGAGTCTCAGAACTCACAACAACAAAGATGATGGCGGACTACAGGCTTGTAATCGTTCTGCAGCAGATCATGTCCCTTGTTGGGTTGCTAAGCCATTATTTATTGAGGCTGTTGACTGACTGCTTGTTTGTGTTGTTAGTGGTTCGGGGGGAAGCCTTTATGCGCATGCTCGCCTCTTCTTATTTATTTTTCTTCTGGATTTCTGTAGCAGAAGCAGCGCCCCTTATGGGCCTGGCATGTGTAGTACAGTGTTTCTACAGATCTACCCGGTTTCGCTTGACTCCGTCTTTACGGAGATACTCCGAAACCGGATAGATCGAAATCGGAACAGTTTCGCCCGTTTCGGCTTCGTGTGGACGGGGCCTCAGTTACCGTCGTGTTTTGTATTTATTTTTTTACCATTATTGTTTTTGTAGGGACAAACATTAACGAATTTCTCCTACAGGGGATCGATAAAGTTCTATCTATTGAACAGAAAGAAACACTTGGTCATACTTTACACCAGTGCTAATTTTGTCAGCTATTTTAGATTTAGTCTTAGTCTTTTGACAAAAATGTTTAGTAGATTTAGTCCCATTTCAGTCAGTTTTCCTTTGTAGTTTTAGTCTAGTTTTAGTCGACGAATAGTCCTTACATTTTAGTCAACTTTTAGTCATTACTTTTAGTCAAAATGTTTTCTCTTTTTAAACTAGTTCAGTTAGGCTAACCTTATATATATGGACACCTGCTAAGTTCCACTCAAATAGAGTACTAAAGTGAAAACGTTACGTTTTCCTTAAAATAAATCATTTCAAGAGGTGAAAATCACTACCAATCGAAACATGTCGCGGCGTTCATGCATTCCCCTGGGGTATTAAAAGGAAAAGTTCATAAACGTTAGTTTAGTTTAGTTTTTTTTTATATGAAGACAATCTATTCTCAATATTACTTACATCATTGGTAAAGCAAACTCACAAATCAATTCGCAAAAAAATGGTTCCTTTTCTGTAAAAGGTCCCTGTGGCATAGGATTTCCCCTTGTTTAATTTGGTTTGTGTAGGATCGAAAATCGGTTGCTATGGAAACGTGACGTCACACTTTAGCACTCTTGTCTGTTCAGCCTTCAAAACGATAGCTGGTAAATTGTGAAAAAAGCATTAAACTGTAATCAGAAAACGCGGTTATATGCTATAGACCCTATAGTATCTTGGGTATAAAGGCTGGGACGAATTTCAAAGTCCACCTTATGGACCGCGGCGATTCCCATTGAAATGAATGGCGCGGTGATTTTCTTCAAAACGAGAGCCGGTCAATTGTGAAAAATGAATTAAACTGTAATCAGACAACACGGTTATATGCTATAGACCCTAGAGTATCTGTGGAATAAAAGCTGGGAAGAATTTCGAATTATAAATATGTACAATGCAAAACGTTAGCTCATAGCTGAGTGGACTATACCTCCCGTTGCCTAGTCGTAGTTAAGGTCCGTCCTATTTACTGGAGGAGTGAAAAGTTGCATAACAACCTTACGGGAGGGTAATGATTGGATAATATCGTGCATTTTGGGTGCCATGCCGTAATTCCGACGCCTCTTTGTTCCGACGTCTCAATGGTCCGAAATATTTCCCATTAGATCGACATGCCACTATGCCGACGGTTCAATGTTCCGAAAACGGAACCCATTGGTCCGAAGGTCCGTTTGTCCGACTTTTCAAAAAGGAGGCGCATTACACCGGGATTCCACCGGACGCGTATGCGCCGCGGAACGGCTGCGCCGCGGAACGGCTGCGTCCTCTGCCCTGCGTCCATTCCTACCGGGCGCGTAACGGCAGCGTAGCGCTGCCTTGCGAGCCAGCCGTATTCACGCGAGATCACGAGATCACGCGATAATCCTAAACCTAATGTACTCACCTTCCACTCCCAAAACTATTGCAATTAAATGCCACGCTTTGTCCTTTCTGACATTTTCCCTATAAAAATTATGATTTGGTACATAAATGACTTCATGTTGCTGAACTTCCACAATGAGTCTCTCGTCGTCCATGTTGCCGACCCTCTGAGACCCTTTGATTGATTGACTGCTGACCTGGTGCCAACGGCCATGACGTAATGGATAATGGAATCTATTATAAATTATATGGTAAGAAGTGAACCTGGTAATACCATGGAAACAAACGGCTTTGTACCCAGTATTTAAGAAGATGTACCATGACACTAGAGGAAAACTTGTTGGTTACCTGGTTGTTACCAGGTAAGTAATTCCATAGTGGTAAATCGAATAAACCCTTTCTAAATGGGTGTAGCTATGAATAATAACTAAGAAATAGTATTTTATTGGAAAGCACTATGCTAATTTCTAGATAGTACATCATTAAATTTGGGCTGTTACCAACATAAACCTTGGATAATAGGTGTTTATAAGAATTGGTTGCCTAATTTCCTAGGAAGTACACAATATCGGAGTTATTACCAACCTAAATCAGTTACAAATACACGCTACTTAGTTGAGTTGATGGGTAATAGTGGAGGTTTTACTTAGTACTTCAGCTGTAATTCCTCTGTATTTACCTTCTAATTACACAGTAATACACTATAATTTACCGGATAATTCCTCTGTATTCACCTTCTTATTACCAGTGGTAATTACCCAGTAATACACTATGATTTACCATGTATTTACCGGGTAACTACCTCTGTATTTACCTTCTTATTACCAGTGGCAATTACCCAGTAATACACTATGATTTACCATGTATGTACCGGGTAAATACCTAGTAATTAGGGGACTGTAAAAGGAAGGGTTACCAACAAACAATACACACAAAATTGTTTAGATAAACGCAGAACTAAATAAGTAATCAAATCAAAAGAAAACAAACAATACACACGAGATAGTTTAGATAAACTCAGAAATAAAGAAGTAATCAAACCAAAAGAAAACAAATCATTCAAATAACTAGAACACACATCAACACTCATGCACACACGGATGGGGGGGAAACCCCGGCCAAAAGACACACTGGATGAGCACCCTTGGTAGAACTACTCGGGGGGGGGGGGGGGGGTGCGCCGCAGCGACAGGTGGCAGTAGGCACGAGGTGCCAGCCGGAGCAAAGCACGTGAAGTAAACAACGCGGCGTGCAGCAGCAGTGAAGCGGAGTAGCGTGGACAAAACAATATCAGTCAGCAAAGCAGCAGCGACCCCAATGAGCTGATTGCAGTTGGTCCTGTTTACGAAAACATGATGTTAGTGTGGCTACATAAACCAGAAATGCTACAGTTGTTTGCTATGCTAACACATACCTGTTTACGACCAAACACGGGCACACACACACACACACTCCCGTTCACACAGGAGGAGGGAGGGTTTACCTGAGACCACACTAGTGTTAGCCATCAGACAGCATCAACTACATTGCCGTGAAAGAAAATACTTAAAATAACTTGCTTACAAGAACTACACCACAGCTCGCACGAAAACCCTGAAGCAGCAACAAATAGTCGCCCTATCGGACCAGACCACCTTTTGGCCCGGAAGTGACGCGCAAGTGACAGGAGCGCAAAAAGAAAGAGGCAGGTGGAGGATGGCTGCTTTTATACCGCCCACATCATGACGGCCACTAGTGGTACTTAACCGTGACTAACATGGATAGCACCTCTATCCTGCTACACTAGGTTGTTGTCATGTTCGGTGTGAATGAAAACTATTTGGCCCAATGTTTCTTCCACAGACTTGCTAGTCTCTGAAATCCTGTCTCTCATCTCTTTTTCTTGGTGAACCTTTTCTTTGATGTGCAAGAAGTTTGTACAGGGTTCAAGTAGGGAGGGCCGGCCGTTGTCAAGCACGGTTGTCTTAAAGGTGTTGACTGTTGGTATATGCGCTTTCCCCAAGCAGACTTCTCCAAACAGCACCCATCCTAGGTCCAAGCGTTGGGCAAAGGGGGCATTGATGGGGCCATTGACTTGTTCCCTAACTTTGTGCACTCTTATTATGTCTCTAACAAGTAACAGGAGTATCTCAGCAGTTGGGTCAACCTCTGGGATGTGCTCTGCTACCTTGACAAGATGTGGATGATGACGAGCTGCCTTTGGGGTTGGGATTTCAGAGTGGTTGTCAAGTATGTCGTTGCACTCGATGAGTGGTGGGAGAGGGATCCTGGCCTTTCCGTCGAGTGACTCGACCACGACGTCTTCAGCCCTGCGCCCAGATGTTTCCACTACACCAGAGCATGTCTTCAGATAGTAAGAGTATGGTTTGCACTCAATGTTAAACAGCTCAAGAAGGCTGGACCTTCCTAGCGACCGGTTGCTTTGGTCATCTAGGATGAGGTAGGCCTTGATAGCTTTGTCTGGTTGATCTTTAGGATTTAGCTTCACAATACAGATCTTGGAACATGACCAGCCAACGTTTCCTGTGCCACAGACCTCTGTGCAGTTTGAGTTAACAACAGCTTTAATGGTGCTGCTCTCTTCCTCCTCCCCGCCGTTGTGTGGTGGAGTTGAAGGGGCCTTGACTTGACCAGGGTGGATGGCAGAGTCGTGATATCACACTCCAAACTTAACTGCATTCGAACGGTCCTTAGCAAGGTGAGGAGTTGAGCCACAGCACTTAAAGCAGATTCCTTTTTCTTTGAGAAAGGCCATTCTTTCCTCCAGCTTCATGGCTCTGAAGGCTTTGCAGCGTTTGAGAGGATGTGGCATGCCATGTATTGGACAGCTTTTGTTCAGGTCGCTGACTCCTTTGTTTATACTTAGGCTTGTTGGAGCGATGTCCGTCTTGTGGACTGAAAATTGGGTACTTGCCTTTGAAGAAGGTTTTTTCCGACTTTGCAGGCGAGCCACTAGTACTTAGGATAGCAAAGCTAGGATCATTCCTTTTACGAGCTTCGCTGCACACAAACTTGCTGAAGAACTCAAATGGTGGAAATCTTCCTCTATTTTCTTCCTTTTGTTTTGAACCAACCGAAATCCATTTTTCTTGAAGCCCATTGGGCAGTTTCCCAACTATGGGTTCAATGCCGCGTGCGGTATCCAGGTAGGAGAGAGCTGGGAGGTTCTCTAAAGGCGAAACTCTTGTCACACTTTAAAGACGTTGAGCTTTATTCAACTGCTCAGCATATCCTGTCATGGTGTGTTACACACTACATCATGTATTAGACTGCTCATCTAGGGTCCAATCCTGACTCCGATAGGAAGAGGTATATTCAGCTGTGACAGCATACCGCTGGAAGGAAGCAGCATCATTACCATGAAGACTCTGAAGGAAGGAGAAGCCCTGGGAAACAACGTCAGACAGAAGGACATGTTCTTCCTCCAAGCATTGATTGAATAAGACTCTGGGGTCTCATTTATAACCGTTGCGTACGCACAAAACGGGGCTGAAAGTTGCGTACGTGACTTTTCACGCCAAGGTTGTGATCTATAAAAAACCAACTTGGCGGGAAAATGTGCGCAGCCCTAAGCAAACTCTGACCCATGCGTACGCATGGTTTGGAGGAAAAGGAGAATTGGCGACACAGACGTGTGGTGGTGTGGTGGTGAACTGAAGTCAGACTGAAGAAATGTAGAGGGAGTAGAACGATTATGTTTTATCATCCCCCTTCCTAAATTGAATTTCAACCCGTATCATGTGTTAAATCATAGTAGGGCCTAATCAGAATAATTTTAGCCAACTGCGTTATTTCTCAGTTATAACTCCAGAAACATCTCCTTAGAATCTAAATTAAAATTAAAATTCTCTATGGGCCTATTTAATCCCGTCACTCCATACTGTCCAGTGGACAGTATGGAGTGACGGGATTAAAGAGGCCCACTGTCCACTCCTGCGATCCGGGAGTGGACAGTGTCCACTCCCGGATCGCAGGAGGAGGAGAGGACGGCGCGACTCCATGGAATAAAGCATCTGTCCAACATGTGTCAATAACATAATATTTTTATGTGACACGGTAAACACAGAATCAAAATCAAATGTCAATTAAATCCCAAGTGTGGAAAATCAAGCCACACGCTCATCACAATCGTTATATTATAGTCCGTTCCTCTTGATGCTTTTCAGGACAAATCAGGCATTCAAAAGGGGTTATATTCAAGAACATTTTACGTGGGTGATTACAAACTGATTAACCAAGCTGTTCTCGGTCAGTCTTATTACCGTAACCCTATAAATACAGCGGTGAGCCCAGTGCGTAATTCTGCACCATGGCACTGCTGGGACTGCTGGCACTGCTGGAGGACCATGCAAATGGCATGATTCGGAGGGAGAGGGTCTTCAGGGACCATAACGATTTATTGGCCCATGATGATGACTGGCTAATGAGCCGTTTTAGATTCCCTAGAGCTATGCTCTTGGATCTATGTGCTGAACTGGGTCCAGCATTGGAAAGGGCAACACGTAGGAACCACGCAATCCCGGTGCAGACGCAGGTCCTCACCACTTTGGCGTTCCTGGCAACCGGCTGTTTCCAACGGGAATTGGCAGACAGTTAAGTGTTTCATATAGCTGCATCTTACAACCTGCTTTCACATTTAAGCATAATTGTGCTAATTTTGTTTGTTTTCCACCCTGTAGATCCGGTATATCACAGCCATCCCTCAGAGCCCTAATGCCCAGCGTTTTGAATGGCATCATACATATGGGCAGTCGATACATAAGGTTTCCCTACACAGTGGAAGAACAGGCCGAGATTAAAAGGCAATTTGCAGCAATGTCCGATTTCCCAAACGTAATCGGCGCAATTGACTGCACTCATATTGCTATAAGGGCTCCATCTGAACATGAGTTCGCTTACGTCAACCGCAAGCACGTGCACACTATTAATGTTCAAGTTGTATGTGATGCCCATATGAACTTCACAAACATAGTGGCACGTTGGCCTGGTGCAACACATGATTCATTTATTCTGACGCACAGTAGTGTAGGGAACAGACTACAGGCAGGCGCGGGGCGGGATGGCTGGCTTCTAGGTGAGTTTTTTTTAAAGAGGAATGTAACATTGTGGTTCTTGACATAACTAATGATTTTCTGCATTGCAGGGGACAGTGGATACCCCCTGAGACGCTGGCTCCTCACCCCAGTTTTGAACGCGCAAAGCGCCGAGGAACAACGTTATAATGAGGTCCATGGCCGTGCTCGTTCAGTGGTGGAGCGCGCCATCGGCCTCCTGAAGTGCCGGTGGCGCGCTCTGGATGCGTCGGGGGGGAGGCTTTTATACCAGCCTGCCAAAGTGTGCCACATTATAAGGGCTTGCGGCGTGCTGCACAATTTGTCCCAGAGGAACGGCATCCCTCTCCCCCCCGACCTCCCTCCCCCCGAGCTTGACCCGGAGACCCAGCCCCCTCCGAGGCAAGTCGGATTTCAACAGGGTGCAAGAGTACGTGCGGATGTCATGCGGCGTTTATGAGATGAAGACGACTCAAGGTTCATTTTTTCAAAGCATCTTTTAATGTTGTGGCAATTTCGGTGATGACATGTCAAATCTGCCTCATCTCCTCAGTCAAGTTGTTGACTGCATCTATTGTTTCCCTGTGTAGCTGCAGAACTTCGTCTGTGAGGACCCGACCAGCGGACTGACGCTTGGTGCTGGGGGTTGGGGCAGCCGGATGACCTGCGGCCGAGGGCCCCTCGCCGGCATCATCTTCCTCCTCCCCACCGACCGCTGACTCTGGAGGACGCACAAGCAAAATAGCTTGCACTAGGCCTACATGATCGATAATAAATCTATAAAAAACAGAAATCAGCTTTACCTTGTTCTTCTGTGTTGTCAGTGTCCCCTTCCCTTTCGGACACGATGCCACTCACGCTTGCGGTGCCAATGATGGATGCAACTTGCCTGTCAATCGGGGTTAGGTCAGGAGTACTGGGTCCCCCTCCAGTTGCAGTCACGCTCTGGCGTTGCGAGGACAGCCTCTGCTTTGCACCCACCTGTAATTAACGATCTTCACTATACGACCAGTTACATTTGAGCAATTAATTATAAACGTGCTGTGCGTGAGGAAATAAAAATGTACCTTTATGTCGGACCACTTCTTTTTCAATTCGGGTACTGTCCGCTCCGTACCACTGACAGCGTTCACTGCCGCAGCAACATGTTGCCACTCATTCTTTTTTTTAATATTGGTGATCCCGATTCCGTGACCGCCGAACAAAATTTATTTTCGGGCCTCCACCTCACCCACAAGTGTCTCCACCTCAACCTCCGTGAAGTTTCTTTTTTTGGTTTTTCTCTGTCCTGCCATTGTCTCCAAGTTCCAACAAGACATAATACCGGCACCTGAGTCTGTTTTATATGCAGATCGCATTCATGAGGTCATTTGCATTGACCATTTATGGTTAAAAAGGGGCGTGTAGAGGGCAGAACGTGAAGCTGATTCAGCTGCGCACAATTGTAGTCAGTATGTGATTTATAAAGCAACGATTGCGTACAGGTGTGCGTACGCAGTGTTTTATAAATCCGAATATTTTTTGGCGCACGCAAAACTTGGCTTCTGGGCGTACGCACATTTTTAGTAACGATCCCACGCACAGTTTTATAAATGAGACCCCTGGTCTTTACAATCACTAATCCACGCCTCATGCAGCATCACCCCAGCCAGCATCTCCCCCTCCTACAATATCTGCTGCTCTGGCGTCTGAAGAGATAAGTGAGAAAACATCTACCTATTCTCTGAGACTTCTAGCACCATTTTCTCTCAGTGGAAGAGAAAAAGAAATCCCCCCTTTCATTGGTTGAGTCGATACAACCACACTAACCCCTTCCCCCCCCCCCCCCCCCCCCACCTTCACTCCACTAGCCCCTCCCAATCATCTAGGGCAGCAATTCCTAGATGATTCAACCCTTTAATTGATAACCGTTTTCCATCTCTTACCTCAGTATTTGACGATGAAACCTTCCCAAAGAAAGTATTTATGGTTATTGATACTTAATTACACATTCATTTAACACATTTATGCCATTAAAACCACATTTTTCTTATTGTTTGTTAAATAACATAAGTCAGAATAAGTTTGTGACCTGTGGTAAGTTTGAAATCTATTCAGTTTGTCTGCTGTATGCAATAGCCAATGAAAGGAAAAAGGCAGAAAGGATGGACCTGCCCACTTGGTTGGTTCGTAACCACCGACAGAAATTCTGAAGGAGTCGAGATTGAGCTAGTGCTGCTTAAAGGTCCATGGCATGAAATTCTCACTTTGTGAGGTTTTCTAACGTAAATATGAGTGCCCCTAGCCTGCCTATGTTCCCCCAGTCGCTAAAACTTGCGTTCGGTTTAAAACAAGCACTAGGTGTTCTGCTCTCCTTTGAAAAAACGGAGGCTCAAGCGCGCTGATTTGGAATGTGGTCCCATACGTCGTCATTCAGGATCTAAGCTCCTCCCCTTTCTCTGCCATGCCCGTCCAGAGGATTTGGCCCGCCAATGAGACACGACCGTGCGAGCACCACATGTGTGTGTGTGTGTGATTACACACACCGTAACGTAAGTGTTTGCTGTTGGTGTTATAGCGCATAACACGTTTTTTCTTTGACGTCTCTTGTATTTCCACAACAAAACTGTAGTTGGGGTTATCTCAGCCATGGTTGAGAAGGAATTGGGGGAATGGAACTTTGGCTTTGACAGACATTAACTGCGACATGCTGCCTGCCGCCGGTTGCCGCGAGGCACCACTGTCGGGAAGCACCACCGCCCGGCAGCAGGCAGTGGGAAGCAGGGGTTCAGTCTACTTCAGATTGATGAGGAAGTGGAAGAACCAGAGACGTCGGAGAACCCGAAGCAGTCGTTTGTGATTCATATCGTATGGAGCCGCACACAGCTTTTGGCCGTGATAATATGTATTATATGATATAGATATCTATGTATTATATGATATTGGGGCGACTCCTCCGGGGTCGCGCAGGGGATACTGGGAATTGGGGTTGTCAAGTTTGTCAACTTGTTTTGTTGTTAGGTTAAGTGAGGTTAACGGGTTTGGGGTCTTTATTGGTTGTGTGTTAATTGTGTGTACTTGCATTGTCCGTAGTCGTGCGGTGAATGGGGCACAGAACTGCACAATTGGTTGAACCTGGACTCCAGTCTCGTCCTCCAGGTGGAGGCGCTCCTGGACCTGGCCCCAGAGGACCAACGGGACCTCCGGGCCCTGATCCGGGCGTTGGAGAGGCATTTCGGGCAGCGGGCGGCCGTGAACCACAGCCGGGAGCTGCTAACTAGCCGCCACCGCCGGGAGGGGGAACGCTTGGGGGCCTATGCAGCGGACATTCAGTTGTACAACCGGCGTGGCTACCCCGACTTCCCTGCTGCGGCTAGGGATGAGCTAGCACTTCATGCATTCCTTCAGGGACTTTTCCCGGCGTGGCAGGGGCAGCACGTCCGCCTCATCATGCCCCCGACCCTCGATGTGGCCCTTGATGTGGCCCTCGACGTGGCGGAACGGGCGGAGTGGAATTTTTTCGACCAACCCAGCCTGCAGCCGTCCACGGAGGATGATTGCCAGGACCAGTCTGGTCCGGCCAAGCACTTCTGCCGTCGCTGTGGTGCCCGGGTGAAAGTGGCTGGGCCGGCCCTCTCCCGTGGCACAATGACAGTGGCGTTCCAGTCCGGGCAGGACAAGGGCCGGGTCCGGGAACCCAGGCCACTGGACCTTGAGCCGCAGCAGTGTCGGCAGCTGGGGCTGGTTGAGGACTGCGGGTGGACTGGGCAGCGTGCCACCCATCCTCGTCCCAGCCACCGGCATGGCCGTCGACGGGCCAGACGGCGGAGGGCAACAGAAGATGGGGTCCCCGAACGGCACTCCATCGCCCCCCTATGGCAGAAACTGGTGGGGGCCCCGATGGAGGTGGTCCCCGACCACATCCCCAGGACTTCTAGGGACTGTTGGAGACGGGCGTCCCAACCAGGGAGGCCACAGCTGGCAGTGGCCAAGGCGGCGGCGCCGGCCCCCTGAACTATCGGGACTATGTGTTGGGTGTTGGGGTCGACGGGTAGTCTGACCCCTAAGCTGGGGGCTGTGTGGCGACTCCTCGGGGGTCGCGCAGGGGATCCTGGGAATTGGGGTTGTCAGTTGACAAAAGGGGCTTTTGTCAACTTGTTTTGTTGTTAGGTTAAGTGGGTTTAACGGGTTTGGGGTCTTTATTGGTTGTGTGTTAATTGTGTGTAATTGCATTGTTGTGTGATCGCGACCATTAGTGAGAGTGTTGTGTGTGTTGGTCAGGTGTGCCGTGTTCTGTAACGTTCGGTGGTCGTTAATAAAGGCAGTCCGTAGTCGTGCGGTGTATGGGACACGGAACTGCACAATTGGTTGAACCAATTGTGCAGAACGAGACTCCCGTCTCGTTCTTCCCGTGCTGCTCGCCACAATATTATTTAGATATAGAGCTCCAGGACTGTAACGCAAGTGTTGTACACTTCCTTATTATTTGGATAACCGTTCTGCTGTTGTTGTTATGGCGCATAACACGTCAGACTCTCGTCTCTGGTATTTCCACAACGAGACTCGTAGTGGGGGTTATTCTCAGCCATGGTCAATGACGGATTACAGCATGGGCAAAGTGGGCACATGTCCAGGGCCCTGGCCAATGAGGGGGCCCTTGATATATATATATATTAGTGCTGTCAGTTAAACGCGTTATTAACGGCAATTTTAACGGCGTTCATTTTTTTATCGCGCGATTAACGCAAATTTTTTTTTTTTCTATGTCTCAAAACAAAGAAGCAGTAGCCTGACTGCTATGTTCAAGGCAGTATGTTTGTATGTTCATCGTTTAATTGCACTATAGGCTTTATTTTGTATCGTCCTGTTTTGATCAGTATATGCCAATGTTGTAATCAATAAAAAAACATTTGCACAAGGCAAGCCGATGCACTTCTCCATGTTGATAAGAGCATTAAAATGAGAACAATTAATGGGACAAAGAAATCAAGGGATATTTAGCATAGAAAAAAGATTTGCGATTAATCGCGATTAATCCTGAGTTAACTATGACATTAATGCGATTAATCACGATTAAATATTTTAATCACTTGACAGCACTAATATATATATATATATATATATACATTTAATTTTTCTTGTTTTGTATATATTTTTTTAAATGGCCAAGACTTTGGTCATAAAAGGATTTGAACGTTTAAAAAAAAATAATAACGTGACGTCAATGTCGTAGTGCTTGGTCAACGGTCAATTTCACAGTGAAAATGGAGAAACGTGTGCTAAGTGGTCGGTAAAGCGTAAACGAAAGAAAGAAAAAGACACTAAAGATACTGCCCTGGTACAACAAATACCGGCCATCTCAACATTTTTTAACAAAAAACGAGAACAATGTGACGATGCTGAATCAGTTAGCCTAGACGACGTCCATCCAGCAGATGTTACAGCGCTGGATGCTAGTGCTAACTACCATCCTGGCCCGAGCGCGGAGGAGCCGTTCCAGAGCGGTGGAGCAGCAGCTCAGCATCCACTTCCCACTGACAACGACATCACCAGCAATGATGACAGCCTTCTCACATCGCCTGTGAAGGAAACTGAAGAAACGCCGGGGGTCAAAAAAGAACCTGAGGATGAAGACGTTGACTATCTCTGGTGTGACACAGTCAGGGATCCTGCGTTATGGGAAAAGATGTTAGAGGCTACATGTGTTAATAATTAAAAAAAGAATAGTCTCCTTTACGGCTCCCTTTTGAAAAGTTACGTATGCATTACTTATTACTGATGATCCGTCAGATTCTGACCGAACAGCCTCATGGAAATTATATTTAACAATTCTTTATATTTTAAAGTAACAAAATTCGTTAAAGGAAGTCATTAGGTGCTTTTAGAGTCATGATATTAACCTGACAGATTCCATGTTCAGCCGTTAAGATGAGCGGCTGGCACTATGCATGCCCGCAGCCGCGGGGTTAGATAATCTCTCTCTCTCTCTCTCTCTCTCTCACTCTCTCTCTCCTGGCTGCGCGCTGCATAATGTGTGTGATTGTGGATTTCATGAGTTATAATATGGGACCAAATTCGGTGTGCTAGTGTGTGTATTTGCGTGTTGGGAGTTGTCCATGGCTGGTTTGTGTCCAGGGGCCGTGGTCATGTTAATCTGTGCTTGACCATGGTTGAGAATGAATTGGGGGAAAGGAACTTTGGTTTTGACTCCCTGAAGTACATGAACCACGACATGAAAGAGAAAGGGATTGTTGGCCGCGAATGTCTCCCGCTTGAGCACCGCTTCCCGCTGCCGAGGGACCACTGCCTCAGCGCTGCAGGAGGCGGTGGTGCCTAAGCGCTGACCACTGCTGAGGTGGTGGTCCATCGGCAGCGAGGCTCCGGCGGGAGAAAACCGCGGTCAACAATCGTGGGCAGAATCGTGGGCAGAACCCGACGCGGTCGTTTGAGATTCAAAATATCGTCTGGAGGCTCACACAGCTTTTGGCCGTGATATTATATATTATATGAATAAGATATCTATGTATAATATGATATTATTTGGATATAGAGCTCCAGGACTCCTGTGTGTTCTAGAATATTTATAGAACACGGCTAAAGGCTGTGTGCGCCTCGCCATTGCGATACATCCACTGTAAACAGAGCGCATGGTACCGTGGACCGTGGCTGCAATCTGCTCAGGGCCACACCCCCACCCTCCTCCTCGACCGCCTCTCTCCTCCTCATTTGCATTAAAGCTACAGACACTGAAACGGCGCATTTGGGGAAAGCTCAATGTGCGACTGGCTTGTAGTGGCTGTAATTCTGCACCTGTGGTGGCATTAATAATAACAACTTATCTAATTCACTTCAACTAGCTATAAGAAAAGAGGAATCGGAGAGTCCAGGTCAAGTATAGATGGAGAGTTTATTGCCACCCGCAAACGAAAGACAACAAAGCCGAATGGTATTCGCGAATACACACTACCGAATGAATCCCGTAAAGCTCCTTATATCCCCAATTCTTACACAATACAAAGTTGGACTTTCATCAAATATTGATGTGCATAGAATGTTTTTCTGGGTCATACTGTGTGAATGTCAGCCTATTCTCATGTCTTCTGAATCCCAATGTGACCTTAGAACATATATTATCCTTATACAAACAGAGATGATGCACACGTGTGAATGTAAGCATTGTCTTCAGAGAGTACATCAAAATGGGAGTAGACTGGACTCTCTTACTGGTGCCACATGGCAAATCAGATGGGAATGAACTGGACTTACTCACTGGTGTCACATGGCACATAACATCTAGGCTAAAGGTGATCAGCTCTTTTCCACCATTAAAGTATATATATATGATATGTAGGCCTAATAATAATCATAGTTTAACATAGAATGTAAGGTTAATTTCTACCACACACCACGGCTGAATTTGGGGAACGTCTTCAAATACTGTGTTTGGGGCCTATATTAAAGCATCCATAAAGAAGCATGCCATGGGACCTTTAATAACAGGCTAGTTACAGAATTTTGGAGAGGAATTAAGGGAGAAATGGTTACAATTTATTTTTGGAGAAATACCAAAAAACTATGGAACCAGATTAGTGCTGTGCGCGCTGCAAATCCTTGTGAACACGCTTGCCTGTGCAGGGCGAAAGTGTTGCGCGTCAAATCAAAACTTGTCGCAGGTTTTCTCTAGCGAAAGATTCGCCCGATTCACGTCTCTACGTTGACTTTTTATGGAGTCATGTTGCCAGTCAATCTTAATCCCAGTGTAGAACTGGGACACCACTAGGTTCATCAGTGTTACTGAAATAAGATTATCAGTGTTACAGATTTGGAGAAAAAAGGGGGGTAAATCATATGTTCTCCCTGAGATGTGTAGAGCTCTCTCTGGGCAGCAGTGTATTGCGGTGTCTGAGAGAAAGTTGGGCTTTTTGGACAGTTATAGTATAATGCCACGGTGGGAGAGAGCGCGGCCCCGGGCAGCGTCGCTACAGCACAAAAACAACTGTTGTGTAGAACGGATCGCAGATTGTTCATCCCCAGTCCCCGCACCGGGCACAACAAGGCAATCCGCCTATGACTCACTGGAAATATCCCTTCACTGAAAATAACTATTGTTGTTCTTTGGGAGGAATGCAGGATTGGGTGTAAGCAGCGCGACATTGCTTTAAGGGTGGCCAACTCACTGGGGCATTTGGCAGAAATAAAAGTCAATAAGGGAACCATCTTAAAGAAAGAGCATCCGAAGGGCCTTGAGACAGAGGCTCAAAGAGTCCCTGGATAAGCCACACAACACGGTGGGAGATCCCAACATGATGTGAGCACTCGGGAAACAGGCGACTGGGTGACTGAAAACCGGTTACTGCCAAAGCCTGTGTGGCCAGCCGACACGGCTCATGCATGGACTTTTATAGTGGAGAAAGCCAAACGTTTCTCCAGTTAGCACTGAGAGGAACGCTTCTCACCTCATAGAGACCACTTGGAGAAAGCGCCCCACTTGGCCGTGTAGAGGGAGGGAGAGGAAAGCGCAGGCCGTCTGGATTGTGTTGATAACTATTCAGAGTGCCTCCTCGGAGAGGAGGCGGGGCCGAGTCTAGGCAGAGCCCCAAGTAGACCAGCTGACGGATGGAGAGCTGGAGGCTGGAGGACGGTGCAGGAGAATATGGTGACCTTCTCCACATGGCCCGAATGACTCTTTACCAACTGTCACGGCCGACAGGGCAGAGGAGAGAAGGGCCATGTTATTCATAGAGTCACAGACTACAGTCTGTCCCACACAGTGGTGAGCTGTTTCTGGATACATTCGGGAGGCAGCGGCTTCCGGGCCCTGGGCTGAGGAGCGCTGCCAGGGGGGACTCCAGCAAGGTATCACCCTGTGTGGTGGCCCACCCCTCCGCCTGGGGAAGTCGGTGAAGCCTTTACCGGCGCATTCAGGGAAGACGTCCTCAGGTGCCGCTGTAAGATAGCGCTGGACAGGTGGGGACCGCGGGCACATCATCGTCTGTAGGGACGACCACAAGGGTCTAAAATAGTACCTCTGCATGTCGTCCACCTCCAGGGAGGCGGCGGCATGGCGAGGCACATGATGGCCGCTGCCTCGCCAATCATCTGAGGAGGAGCAGAGAGGCCCTGAGGAGGAGTAGAGAGGAGGAGTGGAGAGGAGGAGCAGAAAGGAGGAGCAGAGAGGAGGAGCAGAGAGGAGGAGCAGAAAGGAGGAGCAGAGAGGAGGAGCAGAGAGGAGGAGCAGAAAGGAGGAGCAGAGAGGAGGAGCAGAGAGGCCCTGAGGAGCGGAGAGGAGGAGCAGAGAGGTTGTTAGGAGGGCTGTCCCTCTGCTGACACCGCCTCTCCGCTGCTGGACTCCGCTGCTGGACATGCGATGAGTGGTTCCTCAGAAATGACCGGTTCAGACAATTGCTGGGAGAAAAGGGACGTCATGTGCTGCTGTGCGCCACCTTATATACACAGTGTCGTGGGGAATGGGGGCGAGGCTCACGGTAATTGGTGCATTGTTTCATTTTCAGTGCACATGAGTGTGTGCACGAGACAAGCCCGTAAGGCGAAGCCTAGGCCCTAGACCATGGCCTGCAGGAAATAGAAGCACTACAAATAAGTGGTCCAAGGAGGTCAATATGTCAGCTTTAATATCATGTGGTCTAGTAAGGCTACACTTCTAAAGTCAATGTTAAATATCCATTGTGAATGTGAGGTATGTCGTTTAATTGCGTTTTAGTCAGGGGCAGGTTAGGCTACTTTGTATTTCTCCTATTGTGTAGAAATACTGACCAAACAATGTCTCCACAGAGAGGAGTGCAGGTAAACACACCTCTAGACAAGCTGGACTCATACCCAGATCAAGTCTTTAGTTACCCGTGTCACATCGCTGTATTCAGAGCATGTTGATTATCTCTCAAACAGAGACGATGACCGACGTTCAAACTGCATAAGTTGCTATTGAGAGGTAGAATGTGTTTAATACACCACTACAACAGCGCTATGTACAGACTTTCAGAGGGACGCTATTGTAAAGCTTGTCTTTGGGAACTCCGACTACCCGGGCCAGCCGACAAAGCTTAGTGAAACAACCTCTCTCGTACAGCCTCTCATCAAGAATGCATGACTGTGCAACTGCAACGTTTTTTTAATGATCTAATGTGTTTAAGATTCAGTACCCAGGGGCCCATGGGGTAGTGATCCAGCCGTTCCCTACAAAATGTGTTTAATATTGGTTGTTTAGTGCAACCCATTTAATGTGTTAATGAATTGTACAACACTTGTCTTCTTCGCTCTAAGATGCTCGCGGAAGTATTTCAATTGGTTGGATTAAATTGAACATGTCATGGAGTGCATAGGCTAGTTTGAACATTTTAGCACTCTGACATTTGTCGCATTCCACATTTACAACATTGATTCCTAAAGACGCTTGTTAATTGGGAATCTCTCTAAGCCACTGACCCTCCCATATTTGAATGTGATATAATTTCTATAAAAACAATACGACGTCTCACTCGGCTCACAGATAGGTGCATCGGCTCCCATATCTGACTCAAACTTGTTCACATACAACCCATTTCTAACTCTGCTCTCCCACCACGCCTCAAACCATCTCCCCAAGTGTCCTCCAGGTCGTTCTGTCGGGCACACTGTCTGAATTGAAGTCTAAAATCAGCCTCACACCTACTAACATAAACCCCCTTCTTTTGGTAAAACAGAGCGTCCGGGGTAGCTGGTGCAGTTTAACCCAGAAGAATAGGAATGTAATAATCTGGAGATGACGTTTAAGGCAATATGTTGTGTCCAGCCGCGCCGTCATGTAAGGTGCTCTCAGGTTTACTGTTGTGCTCAGCACGCCACACATCAGCAGCTAGCTCATTTCCTAAACCGTACAATACAACACTTGTATGATGTAGTATCTACATTTGTTATTATAGCGTTGATATTTATATTGTATATTGTGCTGTTATATAAACATTGAACAGCTTGGCCCTTGGTACTGGGTTTAGACCACCATGTGTACTTCCGTCATTCCTCCATTCTCTTTGTGTAGGGGCCTGGCTGGGACTCTCATAGCGGGCCCTTCCACTGCTGACTAGGGGGTTGTCAGTGGTTGATGGCCTCACCATGTCATTGGGCTTAGTGTTTGTACGAGTCATCGGGGCGAGAGTTTGTAGATAGTGGGAACGATGTTCTGTTAAGGTTGGTTTCTGTGTATACATGGCAGGGAGATGAATTGGTTTGTCAGTTATTTTCCTCAATATGTCAAAGTTAACATTAATCAGTTAATGTTGGGTTAGTGGCTATGTTGGAGTAGTTTGTTCAGGAACCTCAAGAGGCCTTCGTAAAAATGACTAGAAAGTATAAGCTAATAAAGGTGGCAGGGTGTTTTGGCTTGGAGCTGGCGTGTTAGGTACAGGAATGGTTTTGGTTAAGCAGGAGGAAGAACACTTGACCCTGGCCCCCTGACCCTGGCCCCCTGACCCTGGCCCCCTGACCCTGGCCTGGCTCCGCCCCTTGACCCTCGCCTGATCCCCTGAACCTCGCCTGGCTCCGCCCCCTGACCCCAGCCAGCTGGTCAGGAGCAGTTAAGGTGAGGCGTCTTGTTCAGGGACACCTCGACACAGCTAAGCCGTCCCAAGAAAAGAGCAGATAACTGTTTCTGCTAGGTGTACCAGTGGGAAGAGATGCGTGAGTGAGTGAGTGAGTGAGTGAGTGAGTGAGTGAGTGAGAGAGAGAGAGATGATTCTGGTGATGTATGCCGATATGCATGCCGATATTTGACACTTGGGCATTGTGTGCATGTGCGTGCATGCCTTCATTAAGTACTGCTGGTGTGCTCCATAACAGATGTAGACTAATCTCTGACACCTCATACTAGGAACATGGGCTGATAATCAAGATAAACAAGATCTATTATGCCTGTCATACACACATATTTACTCCTTGCCTATGCTTGAGTTTGCGTTTCAGAGTCTGGGAGATGTGTGCATGATTCTTCCTCCAGTTAAAGAATGTAATGATCATGGTTTGGTGATCTGAACAACAAGAGATCAAAGAGAGACAGAGGCTGTGCTCCATGGATCCCACCGCCCTCTCTAACCCGAGCAGTGTTGTTTTTGGCAGGCATTTTAGATTTAGTTTTAGTCTTAGTCTTTTTGACGAAATGCTTCTTAGTTTTAGTCCCATTTTAGTCATTTCTATCTTTGAAAGTTTTAGTCTAGTTTTAGTCTGACGAAAACTCAAAAGGTTTTAGTCTAGTTTTAGTCCGACGAAAACTCGTCGGACTGTCGCACTCGTCGCACACGGCACACTCGTGTGTGCCGTGTGCGTGCAGGCGCAGCTGCGCGCGAGCGAGGCTTTTAGTGTGTGATGGGGGCGTGACTGTTAGGACAAGCAGCTGGCTCCATTTCTCCATTTCTTTTCCGCATATTATAGTTGGCGGGAAAAAAGCATGTTTTGAAACTTACTAACAATTTAGTCTCGTCTAGTTCTCGTCTGACGAAAATGTCTACATTTTTCGTCACATTTTAGTCTTTATATGGCTTTGGTGACGTTCGTCTTAGTCTCATTTTCGTCATGGAAAAAAGGGGTCTGACGACGTCATTTTCGTTTTCGTCTTGCCTGACGAAAACAACACTGAACCCGAGCCTCTACAGGGCTGAGAAGCCCTTTACGACCACGTCCTTAAGACTAGCTTGTTAGCAACAGCTTAGGAGTCGTGTCAGGGGGTGGCCCCCAGAAGGACTGAGACAGCATCTTTGCCTCCCTCTTAATTGCTCCATTTTACTCACGCCAATGTCTGTGTGGTAGGAAGAGAGCCCCTCCCCCTACTCCTGTCCCTCATGAACCATGAGACCACATACACACTCACAGCTAAACGCAGAGGGAGCTAAGCTCAACTGCAAATCAATGTGCCGCCCTCTTCTATAATGAAATCCAACTGCATTCCCTGTCCTGCAGTGGTTTGTTTTGAGATTGTTAGTTTCTTGGACTTGGACCAAAATCCGCTCTATACTTGTAGGGCATTCAGCTCACTAGAATAGAAGGTCAATATTCAGGCTAGCAGGGCCCATTAGTGGACAAACCTAATGGACAATGCAAATAAATGCTGCATTCATAAAACAAATCCATAGTGACAGTCACTCTGGTGCACACAACAGTCCAACAGTGTTGTTACTTATCGTAAAGACAGAGTTAGAAACACCTTGTTACATACCCACCTGGGGCAGAGGCTTGTTAAGATGATTTAAAAACACCTTGTTACGTATCCAACTGGTTAGTAAAGATGGATGAGGTTAAAAACACGTATGTTTTCCCTGGGCACTATCAGCATTAATCCTGGGGGGGAACATTTTCAGGGTATTGGAGAAGAAAGATTTGACATTTCAAGCTGTACTAGCAAGAATGTAACCATGTAACTAAGCTGAGAAGCTACAATGCAGTGGAACCTGGCTTGTTGCAAATGCTGATCAGGGAATCTATTTATTCGATACAATTGATTACAAGATGATTATTATTCATCTCTGAAACCTCATTATTTGAGCTCAAATCGTAATAATCACTTTCATTACACTGAATCAAATTGGTCATTTGGACACAATGCTTTTGAAGGAAATAAGTCTTTGAAAAAGGTCAAAAACTAAGTAAACAGCATAATGTGTCAATTTGTTATATCTTTCTGAAACTGATTGGATCATTAGAAGGGCAATGTAATCACAAATGTGCAATAGCCTATTCGTGAATGAAAAAATATCTTTTAGTAATGTTTTCAACTCCCTTCACTTGTGGACAATGTGTATCTCTGTATCTTGTCATTCAAACTGACTTCAGCAAAAAAAAGAAATGAAAAACTGCAAATGAGGAAGTTAGACTACAATACTATAGTATAGTATATAGTAAAACCACAGTAATGGCACTTTGTATAAAGTTAATTTAATGCTAGTCTTTGAAAGATGGCAAAAATAAGAAAATCTTTCTTGGTATCAGTAGATACCTAAACTTGACTATCGGCTGATACTGAGAACCATTTTCTTTTTGGAAATATATTATTAATTGAGTTAATCATCTGTATACTAATAACCGTGTTTGATATGATCGCTATCATTGCTGTAGGGCCGGGCTCAGGTTAAACCCTTTGTAGACACGAACAAATACATCCAAAATCTTGCATGATAACTGCTAATAGCACTTGTTCTTAACAAAGGGCAATTTTACGATGACAGGAATGTCATCGTTGTTGGATGTTGGTTGCTTTGGATAAAAGCCTCTTCTAAAGGACAAAAATGTAATGTAAATAAATGTAGAGAGCACTCATCCTATGGAACTTTCTTTTATAATCTAGTTAGTCTCAAAGTCTAGTTCCCTCAAACTAGATAATTAAAATTTATAATTATAATAATACATTTGTAATTTAGTGTTTATACGACTTGGTAGATGGAATGCACGTAGGTCGGAGGTGATGCATTTCCCACATCCGGCTTCCCACCTCTGACCATTAACGAACGCAGCATAATGATAATATGTTCTTATAACTTTATAACTCTTGTATGATGGGGGATTCTTTGTGCACTGTGACATCCGGTGAAGCACTCATCACTCTGGCGAACCGATGATGGAGGACCGGCAGTTAACTTTCACGACATCCCTGTTAAATGTACCCAAAGTCACGTTTTCTGACGTTCACAGACTTACCGAACAACCTTCCATAACAGCCCGCTCCAAACTGGACAAGGGATAGTTTATTTTTCGAGAAATATATAGACTACGAAGGTGAGTGTCTGCTAGCTAGCTTACGCTAGGTAGGTTGGCTTATGCTAACGTCACTTTGGCGTCAGCTCAGTCTGGAGGGATGATGAAATGATAAAAGAGATGAAAAATAAGATAGACTTGTACTTCTTTGGTACATATATGAATGTGTATCTTCACCAGAAAGTGAAATGAATGTGAAATGAACTAAATGAATAAAGGACCTGAAAGAATAAAATGATTTAATTCATTCCCTTTTTCTGAGTACATCATTTACTACATTACATATAAACATTATTTTGAATACTTTCAGGATGGACTGACTGGACTTTACAATTGATTACAGATGAAAGACTTCTCATTCAATTACATACATGTCATTCGATATATACAATGTTTTCAGTCTACAGAATTACAGCTCCGGAAAAAATGAAGGGACCACTCCAAATGTTCAGTGTCTCTCGTTTTAATATTTATATATTATATTTAATATTTATAGGTACATGTTTGAGTAGAAACACTATTCAACAGGGATGTAGCCTTTTAAATCCAGTGGTCCCTGGAAGTTGGTCATCACACAGCAGACGGTCCACAGCTGGTTGACTGTCCCAGACAAGGTGAGAGGACAGTGCGTTCCCAGATGCGGTATTCCTTGACTCAGCGTATTGCTCTTTCCACGAGGATTCGAAGTCGGGCGATTGCTTGTGTTTTCAGAGCATCCTCTTCGGTGAACTGCGCAATGGTTAGGGATACGATTATTGTGAGTGCTTCAGTCCATCTTAAACATTTGTCTACATATCTTAATGGTCACATTTGGGTCACAGTTTTAATTTGAAATGTTCATTCCTTTCATGCCTACCTGTCATCTTGAAGGGTGGTATAATCAGCGTTGCCCCACGATCAGCTAGTGGCTTCTCGATGGTGAAACCCTTGTCTGCCATGCAGCCATCTCCTGGCTCCAGTAAATCCAGCAGTCAACTTCGTTCAGTCAGCTCTCAGTCGGAGATGGAGCCGGTGAAGAGACTTGACACAAAAGTCACAGCACTACAAGGGGCAATCCCAATCAAGGCCTTAAAGGTTGTTGTGTTCTTGTAAGATGAGAAAACCTCAGACTGGAGGGTGAGGGATGATGGATTCTGGCATCGCACCTCGGTGCAGTCGATGATTACCCGAACATCTGGACTGTACTGCACAAATTTGCTTGGCATGGTGTTCTTGACTTGCTGTTTACTCATCCAGATGGGGAGGGAGCCAAGGAGCAGGTAACGGTAGTTGGCCCACGTTATAACAACATGGGAGACAGTGGACACACTGACCTGAAACATGTCAGCCAGCACCTTCTCTTGCAGGCCGGCAGCAGAAGAGAAAAAACTCAACCAGTTGCAGTCTACGCGTTGGACTGGGAGAAATGGGTTCAAATGTTTGTTTCTTTTTCTGAGCTTTCGACCAATAAACCAACATGGAGGCAGATGGTTGAATAGCCTCACAGAAGTCACAAAAAACATCTCTTGATGTGAATCTGGTGTAAAAAAGGATGTCCTTGTCTGAGACACAAAATCTGTGAAAAGGCACTTGACCCACTTTCAGCTGTGACAGCTCTCGTCAGCTCCTTGACTGTTTCTTCCAATTGCTGTATGCGTGCAGCAGCAGCATCCAGTGCACCTGTATGAGATGAGAAAAAAAATTAAAACATCTGACCAAGATTTTGGCTGTGATTTGCATATTGGAAGTAGTTTGGACCTCTAAAGAAATTGCTTTTTATAGCTCAATATTGCTTTTAAAATTTGCTTTTAATAGCTCAATATTCACCTTTACATTTAATTAAGTAAGATATAAAATGCAACATTTGTACTTGTGATGAAGCTTTTCACATTGTGGTTTGGTCAAATGCTGGGACATCAATAAGATTAAAACTTTTTGTGCCCGAGTTCTGAAAAGTTGACCTACCTCCTCGGTATAACCTACTAAGAGCCCATTCTATGATTAAACCATAGGTAGCACATCCTGTCAGGTAGGTGGTTTAAGAAGAGTATGGGGTACTAGTAGGCCAATATTTCAGAACACTAACAAACACGGACAAACCTGGTTTAGGAGCAGAACCGAAATCATGTTCTGTCATCACCACCGAAGCTGCGATATCCTCCATCGGCTCTCATTCACCAGGCAGCGGTTGGTCCAGAGGAAGGGCTGGGTGAACGTCATGGCCTAAGCGAGTTGATGCTCTTTTATAAACAGACTCCCTTCTAGGCAGTCCCCAGTTGTTCCTGTTACGTATTTTAAGAATCTAAGCTACCCACACATGGACCCAATGAAGCAGGACCAAACATATAAGCCGTAAATACCATACATAGCCACAAGGGGAGCAAGACCTTACTGAAGACTGTCATAAATAGTTTAGCCACAGAAGGCAGCATCACAGACCAGGCGAGAAAATACCGAAGATTATCTCACATCGGCTCCCCCCACTACTTCTGGACCGCGCTGATCAGATCATAACAGCCTACAGACCCACATTGACTTCAGAAACTCCCGGTAGCTCTTGGACAAGGGGTTAGGTCTATTGATCAGCTAGGAGTCGCTCAGCACGTGTTTAGAATACATCTTCAATCTCTCTTTGCTTCAGAGTATCAGTTTACCATACCGAAAATACTTTATACTAAATAAAGTCTCTTTAAAGCTATTCCTTTGGATTCGATCACTTCCCTTGAAGAACTCTGCATTCCACTGGAAACGGGAGGGTACATACCCAATTTTCAGTCGCTTGATGTGACACCGGTTGGTTGCTAGCTGTAGCGTTAGTGTAGTCTGATTCACTAAAGTGCCGGCTACAAACAAACGTGCTACCTTGTTATATTTTAAAGTTTGACCCTTTATCCCGGCGAACCGCTTGAATCCACTTCTTCCTTAGACTCAATTCAGTCGGGAATCCATGAAAACTTAAGAAGGGTTGGTGTTGTTTGTTAGATGTACTAAGTGGAACAGAGCAGTGACATCTAGCCTTTGTTTCAGCCATTGTTGAACAAATCCCGCCAATGGAACCCGGAAGCGTGATAATCCCCTATTGTAGGCGTAGCCGTCTAGGCTTTGCCTCATGGGCTTGTCCCGTGCTCACTCTTGTGTGCACTGAAAATTTCAGCATTGCACCAATCAACGAAGGCGACACCCACATTCCCCAAGGCACCGTGTATATACTGCGGCACACAGCAGCGTTCGTCCTCCACGCTATACTTTCAGCAATTGGAAGGAACAGCAGGGGAGAAACTAGACGGCTATGCCTAAAATCATAAGACTAGAGTTATAATAACATAACTATCGTTCCCCAGCCCGCTCATGAAGCACACGGAGACGCCGCATGGAGACGGATGAACCCAGGTTATACTACGCCGTCTAAACACCGCCCACAACCACTGGTTCTGAAGGGAGGGCAAGGGCGTGTCAATTCTACACATGGTGTGTAAAGTGTGACTTTATAGTTTTCCATAATTTATATACACAAAATATATATTATATTATTTCTGGAAAGAAAGATAAAGCAGGTCGGTCCGTCCGCGATCTGGTCCCCCTCGGCGTAGCAATGTCGGCGGAGGCGAAGTATCTTTTCCACATCGTCTGGAGACTGTCATGGCCGGTTATGTTCGTCGCATCCGCAGCACTCAGTGAGGCAGACACACGTCTGTCCCACAGAGCGGCGAGCTGTTTGGGAATGGTGGGTGGCAGCGGCTCGGTAACCCTTCCTTTTACAGTCCCCCAATTACTAGGGATTTACCTGGTAAATATATGGTAAATATAGTATATTATTGGGTAATAACCACTGGTAATAAGAAGGTAAATATAGAGGAACTACAGAGGAAGTACCTGGAATCCATAGTATTACCAGGTTCTTACCATATCGGTTGTAATAGATTATTCCCTTTTCCATGCAATCAACACACACTTGTACCATATATATCAAAAGTAATTGTCTGATATAAAGTGTACTTGAGTATTAAAAGTAAAAGTAAAGGTATTTTAAAAAAAGTGAGTTAGAGGGTTAGAATTTTGATTATGAAATGTATTGTAGCTTCCTTACAGTGAAAGCATAATATCCAGGCACAGGAAAGAGGCATCAACTTTTTCCACATCAAAAGTTAAACTTCTGCCATCATCAATGGTGACTAGCACTCTCTCTCTCAAACTCCCTGTGTGTTATATGGACAAACTGCACATATTTCTACTGGCTTGAAGTTATAAACTGAAGCTGAAAAGGTGTCTGTTCATCTTCAGAAGAAGTTGGTTTTCAAAGTTGCGAGAATTCAGTCTCGCTCTTCTTGGACTGAAGACAAGTCCTGCGATGCTGAAGAGCCTTCCACAGGCCGCTGAGGCAGGTAGAGTAGTGTTCAGCTCCACGGGAAGCTTGCACACCGCTGGAAAGGATTTCAGCAAGTCCATGTGATCTGCTGAACAGCCCAATATCCATCCAGTTGTGCTTGAGACGACTGCAGGGCAGAGAAGATGTCATCGTCATCAGACGAACTGGACCGGTTGGCATCTGCTAGCTGAAGGGATGGTTCTTCGATGTGCTGTCTGATGTAGTCAATTCCTGAAATAGTGACAATGAAAATATGAATTATAGATCTAATGCAACTCTCTAACATGTTATGACCCCAAATTTAAGTTTTGATTTAAGGTTTGTTATTTTAATTTGATGCACTATCCATGCATCCATTATTCATGATTTAGTTGTTAGTAGCCACGGATAAATTTGGTGTGTGGACAGATTCAAAATATATACTTATTTTTTCACTATCCCAATGATGTCTTACCTGTTTTGATTGTGGATTCATCCTTTGTCCACGTTGAACGGAAATTTGGAAGTAGAATTGCAGCTACGATCAACTCAGGGTCTCCTGACATGTGGTCAAAACGGTTCTTGATTCCACCCTGCAAGGCAAGTTTATTTGTCTAGCACATTTAGGCCCCGTCCACACGAAGCCGAAACGGGCGAAACCGTTACGGTTTCGATCTATCCGGTTTCGAAGTATCTCCGTAAAGACGAAGCCAAGCGAAACCGGATAGATCTGTAGAAACGCTGTAGTAAACATTCCAGGCCCATAAGGGGCGCTGCTTCTGGTACACAAATCCAGAAGAAGAAGAGGCGAGCATGCGCATAAAGGCTGCCCCCCGAACCACTAACAACACAAACAAACAGCTCTTCTACGATGGCGAACTAGATTCTCAATAAATAATGGCTTAGCAACCCAACAAGGGACATGATATGCTGTAGAACGATTACAAGCTTGTAGTCCGCCATCATCTTTTTTGTTGTGATTTCTGAGACTCCGCGGGCTTAAGAGCCATTGGCTAGGAGGTCGAGGGGTGGGGCGATGATGTCATGGTTTGCGGTTTCAGTCGGTTTCAGGCGTCCACACGAAACCAAAACGAAACCGGATAGATTTGAAACCACCTCCGAGGGTGGTTTCAGAAGTTTGCGGTTTCGGTCAGCGGATTCGCCGGCTTCGTGGGTTACAATGTGAAACTTTACTATTGTCCAAAAAAGGATTGGAAAAATAAATTGTAAGTCTTCATGTTCAATTATGATGAAATAAAACAAAATAAAATATTACTTACTTACATTGGAACCTTTAAGTTGGTGCTGATGCCTCTGATGGCCCCCTCTGCCTTTTCTTTCATTATTCTCAGCAGTATTTCCACTGCCATGAACAAGGAGTTCCAACTTGTAGCATTTGGGCGCAGCAGATGGAGGGAGCAAGCATCTTCAACAGTTTCTGCTGCCAGGGTGGATCTTCCACATTTGTTCCAAAGTGCATTACACTTGCCAAATGCTGTACACTTTCTTGTACGCCTCATTGGATGTTGCTTTCATGGCATCAACTGTAGCTATTAGGTTGAGTAGGTGACAAGCACAGCGCTGGTGCTGTGGGAGCTGGAACTCTAAACCATCATCTTCATTCAGGAGCACTGACACATCAACAAACTCCACTTCTTCATCCCCCTTGTGATCCTCTTCATCCTCTCCTGGTTGAGATGCATTACCAGGATCACCATCACTTCCGACTGCATTGTTGTTCACATCTTATCAAAAACGTGGAAAGCTTTTATGAAGTTGGAGCCGTTTTCGCTTGTTGTTCGCACACTCTTCCCCCAATTTCAAACTCGGAGTGGATGTCATTCAGGGCGCTTGCCAACACATCAAATGTGTGTGAGCCTCTCAGTTGTTTACAGGCTGGGGCTGCTGAGCATCTTTTGAGACTGTTGGGGTCAATCCAATGGGCAGTAACGCCAAGGAAGCTCCGCCTTCTGGCAGACCAGCAGTCAGTAGTGGTGGCAATATGGTCGACTCCCCTCATGGCCTCAGTCACCGCCTTCTTCATTCCCAAGGAGGCATCACCAATCATGGAGCACAGGGTCAGCCGTGATATCATTATTGCTTTAGGCTGCTGTTCCTTCACAAAATCTCGAAATGGTTGTTGTTCGACAACATGGAACGGCTGGAGCCCTTGGACCACATACTTCAGGATAGCTTTGTCAATGGACCTCTGAGACACAGTCCTGGTGTTCACCAGTGTGGTCTGCCTAATGGTAGAGAGTTTTTTTAGAGTTTTGAAGTAATTAATTTAAAGCAAATCTCAAGTTTAGCTAAATGCATGGTGCTTTTGAAGACGTGAGTAATCTTGAACGCTCCTCTGTAACCTGCCATTAATTAGCCGTAGGGGAGAGTGGGGTGAGTAGTGCCACTTTTTACTCAAAGTGACTTTAAAGTGAGGCCATGACAGTAATGTCGCCAAATGAAATATGTATGTATATTTCAGGATGTGGTGCATCCCTGGCAACAATAACTTTAGATCTGAAATAAACTGTTTAAGAAATATAGCTTTCAGAAAAAAAGTGGTCTCGTGGCACAACTTGCCACGAGAAAAGGTGCGGGGTAAGATGTGCCTTTGGAGAGAATACGTTGGGGTAAATTGTGCCATTGATACATATATCTCATAAACTGTAATGCTATATAAAAGCAAGACAAATCCATTAGAAAATTATTAATCTAAGGTTTATTTAAAGTAAATAAAGAGTTCCAACCTGGATAATGCTGAATATCCTTTCTTCTACACCAAGAAGAAGACAAGAACACAAGAACAAAATGAGAAAGAAAACACGAACAAAATTAAATTCAAAATCAGGCCTTAATTGACAACCCACAGATCCGGCCTACTACTTAACATTCCACTTGTTGATGCTGCAGGGGAATATGAACTTCTCCTCCCTTCTGGCTGTACCACCAAGTTTTTTTGGTGTTGGTAGTCTTTTTAGCACATCACCTCTAGGGATGACTCCTTCATCGTTGTCTTTAAATGTGAAGATGGGCTTTCCATCCACAGACCTCTTGCAACTTTGCCTTAGAAATTTTGCACTGATGTCGGCATCATCAACCTTCTCCACCAATCCAATGTAATTATAGGTTGCAGTTTTACCTGCAAAGCTCACAATGACAAAGTTACCAGCAGACAGATCTTTGTCACCATCATCCTCATCATCATTCTGGCCATCTGAACTCTCATCAGTGGTGTCGTTAAGTGGAATGGCGATGTCAGACTCTTCTGAGCTACTGTAGACAACCACTTTATTTTTGGGCTTGGTTGGTTTAAACCCTTTCAGAGCCCCTTTCTTCTTATATTCATTCCTTTTCTCCTTTTCAGCCCTTTTATTTTCTCTGTTGTGTGTGTTCTCCAGGCCATCTTCTGCTTCATCGTCAGTGGTGTCCTCAAGTGGAATGCCCATGGTGCTTTCTTCAGAGCTACTGTACACAACCTTTTTCTTCTTGATTTTGGTTTGATGCGAGCCTTTCAGAGCCCTTTTCTTCTGCCTTTCAATCTTTTTATTTTCCTTTTCAGCCTTTTCATCTTCTTTTTCTTTGTGTGCCTTCTCCAGCTCCATCTTCTCAGGTGTGTCGGTCACGATTCTTGTTTTTACTTTCTTATCATTCTTGGCTTTCTTGTTGTGGCTTTTGGCAGAGGATGTATGACTTCTGGAGACACATAACCCAAATGAGCACAAGAACCAGTATCGTCACTTGATGAGTGCTTTGGATTTGGTTCTGGAAGAGTGGCAGGTGGCTCCACTGGATCTACACTTGCTTCAAGACCTGTGGCATTGGTTAGCTCCTTGTGTGATGGTACAGGCAGGTCAGCAGCAGCACTGGTGGAGGGCTCTTCTGGGTTTGGCCTGTCTGTTACCATTGATGGGGCATAATCTTCATCTGGGAAGATATTCCTGTTGAACGGGAATATGCCCGTTGCTCTGAAACCTGATGTGATATTTGTTGGTGTCATTGCAGGCATAAATGCTTGCTTAACAAGTTCTGCAAACTCGTAAATCGATACGGTTCGACCAGGATGCGTGCGCATCCAACCATCCATCGCTCTGTTGAAGTAGGTTTTAAGTGATCCATACACTGTTTTGACCAATGGTTGCAAACGGTGTGAGGTGGCAGGGTGAGCATAACTACACCATTTTCTTTGTGCCACTGGCACAACTCACCCCAGGCCCTTTGGCACAAATCACACTACCCCCACCATTTTGCAAAACTAGCATGATTCAACAGTTTAGGGAAAACATTGTGCCAAATGTATAGACTCATAGTGTAGCATACTCAAGCACTAAAACATGTGTCAAACGTTTTTCATCTTAACTATAATTGTTCAGATGCAACAACCAAAAACCTTGATCATAGACATTTTACTTTGAAAGGCAAAAAACAGTTTTGTGTGCTTAAAGGTGCATATCTCTCATTCCATGTGTCTTCTTTCTGCAAGATGAGTCAAATGGATGGCTCTTCAAAAAAATGTGGTCACATGACCAATTTTTTCTATGGTTTTCGAGAAACAAGGGGTGGCACAACTTACCCACTGGCACAACTTAGCCCAGTCTCCCCTATGTGGTAAAAAATAAAAAATAAACACCACGGTGCAACGCTAATTTACCTAAGGAAATATTCGGCTGCCACGTAATTTAGGCTATACAAGAAACCGTTATTAACCATTTCAGTATTATGGACATGTCTTCAAGAGTTTTGTATTGAATTAATTCGGAGGGAAAATCATTGGTGTTAAATATCTGCACATTGGCTAATCCGAAAAGTTAATTAGCACATGTTAGCTTGGCCGTCACATTAGCCAGATATCTGAACAGGCTTATGATAACTAATTCATGTTGAATAACGTTGACATTATGGCTTCATTGAATGAAAATTAATTTAACCTACCTCGACGTGCTTCTTCAGGTTGGACGGGGAGTTTTTGAATGCCAATATTTCAGTGACTCTCGGTAGGCATAACAGGCAATTAATCCGGTAGGAAGAATCTTTCACTCCAACGTACGAAAACAGTTCTTGCAAATACGGCCATGGGTGTGTAACGATATCTTCGTCACCACCACGGAGTTCGCCACTGTAGTCGAGATGCTCGTCATCTGCTACCGGAGTGGTAACGTTAGCAGCAGAGCCTGCAGCAGGTGCTTCCATGATGGCATCAATAATGTGACATGCCCGGACAAGCGGGACTTCTTCTTCGCGCCTGACGGTTGACATGACAACAAACGGACATTACGTAGACTCAAATTTCTTCTGATTTTAATTTGTAGTAACGAGTAACGAAGATGGATAGGAGAAATGTATCGGAGTAAAAGTACACATTTTATTTGGGAAATGTAGTGGAGTAAAAGTGAAAGTTGTCAGAAATATAAATAACGAAGTTAAGTACAGTTATGTGAAATGTGTATTTGTACTTAAGTTACATTACAAGACTTCATATATGTTGTGAAACGTCCTTCACCAGTAGTTAAGCACTTTAATTTTAGTTTTAAAACTCCGAACCACTGTTGATGAAGGCAAATTAAAATGAAACCAAAAAAAAGGCTTATCTTACAAACAATGCATTTCTCACAAACAGGCACTGAACACTGAAAAAAATCAGACAAACAAAAGAACTACATGGTTGCTAAAATAAACATTACCATGGAATTGTTTCAGGAAACTAATAACACAAAAAAATCTATAATTTTTTTTTTTTTCATTATGATGGTTGTAGATCTGTATCGACCTCACTCTGACCGTCACTACGGTCTAAAAAGGAAGGAGTACATCGTTCTGCCCACCGAAACCATATGTCAAAAAACGTCATGCCCACACTGTAAATAATTACCAGGGTTTCACAATATTTAACTGTAATATTTGACAGTAAATTACTGTGAAATCACTTCACAGGTCCTAAATGTGATGTTCCCAATATAATACTGTAATTTCAAATGTCACTGTTATTTACTGCAGAGCTGCCAAGCCTCACGCTTTGAGTGTGACAGTCACGCAATTTGACCCATTCTCACACCACACGCCACGCCCATTTCTCACGCTTATTTCCCCAATCATTATTCATTATGTAGTCGCGCGGTGTCCACTTTGCGATGTATACGTTTGACAGTTTGTAAACAATCTCCCGCGACCTGCGCGTGTGAGCGTCTTGGTGGAGCGTCTTGGTGGAGCGTCTTTGTATATAGTGCCAAATTTGACTTCTGGACTGCATTCTGCAACATTTTCAAGAAGGGTAAGTAGGCCTACATCAATCGCCTTCTTTCAAATATACATTATACACAGAGATGTTTCTACTGGTTGTTTTCATATTTCATAACAGCATTATGTATAAAAACGTAAGGTAATACATTACTGAACTCTTCGTGTTAGTTAGCTAGCATAACTAGGTAGCAGCATAGTTTGATTTCTCAAAATCAGCTCACCAATAAAATCAGTCTTGGTTTCAAAATGATCACAATCACTTGTGTAATGTTAAATGGATTCATATAGACATTAAACAATCCTAAGAGAAATAATGTGACATAAACGGAGCAAGGGCTGATGTCAATTTAATGTTAGCGAAGTAGGTGTGAGACGCCTCTCCCTCCCCCTTGCTAATATTTTGTCTCCGCTGTCTGTTCATGACATTTATAGCACATAACTGTAACTGTGTACAAATAGAACCAAATGGACCCATTGGGGCCTTAATAATACAGTATTCAATAAAACACTAACATGTAGCTATCTTTTGATAGATGCTAGGTAAGACGATGCTAGGTAAGAGGAAGAGCCCACAGAGAGATCTGCTGTCATTCTGGCCAGTGCCAGTGACAGCCCCCCCTTATGCACCCCCGGAAAATGAGAGTGCAGATGGCACAGAAGAAATGGAAGATAAAGCGAGATCAGAAGAGATTGAGGACAGTGAGGGCGAAGATTTTGATTGTATACAAAAATGAAAACACAGAGACAGAAGAGCCAGCAGAAGAAAATGTGGAGATAAGAATAAATTCAGGGAAGAAGCAGAAGGCCAAAAGTGGAGCAGCCATCTACAGGTGCACTTTTAAAAGGGAGTGGACAGCAGAATGGCCCTTCATTAGTGTAGGCACAACCACCGCCTACTTTTGGTGCTCTGTTTGCCGACATGAGAACAGCTGTGCCCATCAAGGCAAGGCTGATGTCGCAAGGCATATCAAAAGCAAAATACATCGTTCAAAAGAACAGGCAGCACAGTCAACAGCCAGCATTGCGCCATATTATGGCCCAGCCACTGTTGGTGGCATGACATCTCAGGAAGTCAAGGTACTAGGCGTTATACCCGCTGCTAGTAGCTGAATTGCACTTGTAGGTTATATGAGCATAAATACATAGTAAATGAAACAAATGCCTAGCTAATCTGATGTTCATTTGAACTGTTCTTATTTGTTTATTTTTGTATGTAATAGTGTTTTCCTATGGACCTTGAGTCTGCTGCTAAGACATTCATTCAATTTTATTAATGTTTTTGCATGATTTGCTCTTTAATTACATCCTTTCTGTTGCAGACAAGGAGAGCTGAGGTAAAGTTAGCAGTGTCGATGGTGGAACACAATGTGCCATTTGCAGTAGCCGATCACTTCAGCCCATTGCTGAAAGAATGCTTCAAAGATTCCCCTACTGCACAGAGCTTCAAGGCTGCCCGCACAAAAATGTCCTGCATAATAAATGAAGCAGTGGCTCCTCACTTTAGAAAGGAACTGGTCATGAAGATGAGGACCAATCCTTTCACGTTGATCACAGATGGATCAAATGATACAGGTCATTACATTTTCCACATTTTCCAGCACCCATTTTAGATATTAATTAATATATTAATCAGAACAAACACACAAACAATTTCAGTCTAATGTGTACCTTTAATCTGACATATATATCATATATGTACCATCGTTACAGGACGTGAGAAGATGAACCCGCTCACTGTGCGGGTATATGACAGTGATCTCAGCAATGTTGTCCACAGGTTCCTGGATATGTGCCCCACCAGCGGGCCAAACTGCGGCACAGCTGAAGTCATCTACAAGAAGATGGATGAGGCCATGCAGAAAAACGCCATACCATGGAGAAACTGTGTCAGTCTGTCAGTTGATAATGCCCCTGTCAATACAGGAGCAAGGAACTCCATCGCATCCAGAGCTCATCAAGAACATGGCAGTATCTACATCCATGGGTGCCCTTGTCACATCATCCACAACACTGCCAAACAGGCTGGCCAGGCCTTTTTGGAGGTCAGTTGCTTAAGACCCTCCGTATGCCTTATGCCTAATGTCACGTCAAACAGGTTGTTATGCTGTGCGGTCATGAACCAATGACAACAATGTCTTGTGACTATAAATAATCATGTATTTTGCAGGTGTGTGGATTTGATCCAGAGGATCTCGCTGTGGATGTTGGATATTGGTTTAAAGGAAGCACCAATCGCAAAGGTTACCTAACAGGTATGTGTGTGCAGTCCCAATGTAGTACAAATTAAATCTATAATACTTTGATCAAATTGGCATTAAGATGTTCCATTCTTGTCCTAGAATTCTGTGAGCTCCATGGAAGTGAGTATATGGAAATGCTCATGCACGTTTCTGTTCGATGGTTGAGCCTGGAGAAGTGTTTGACTCGTATCCTGCAGCAGTATGAGCCACTGGCCAGCTACTTCAAGTCATTAAATAGGCATCACATTTTAATGATGCAAATGCATGGTTATTAGAGCAGACTGAAAAGTAAATAAAGTATGTAGTATGCACAACCATTTTTTTCTCTCTTTTTCCCACAGATGACAAACAGCCAAGGTTCAGGAGGCTTGTGGAGGCATTCTCTGACTCAATTACAGAGGTGTACCTACTGTTCTTTCAAGCAACTTTTCCAGTCTTCTCCACATTCAACCTCCTCCTCCAGAGAGAGAAGTCGTCAATCTTCCTACTACATGATGAGGTAAATTGGAACCGTTGGGATACAGTTTGCTAGTATGATGTTCTATCTTTGTTCCTTTTTTATTAGCAGGAAATAAATGTAAATTTGTAAATCTTTTCTGACATTTTTAGATGAGGGGTTTTATCCGCAAGCTGCTCTCAAAGTTTCTGAAGCCTGCAGCATTGCAGCACCGGGAACTGCATGAAATATGCTTCAAGGAGCCATCCAACCAACTGCCAGGTGATTAGTAATTGTCCAGGTTTTACACATGCACTATCCACTCACTGATCTCACTCAACACACTTTTCGTTAGAGGGCTGCAGTCATCTCGTCACAATCACTGATATGATGAAGATACTTAAAGGGGTGCTTTCAAGTTGGCTATTGTGGTTTTTGATGGTGACTAAAGTGACTCAACACAGTCTTGTTCCCGTCTCATACTGACATGTTACTGCATACAGCATCGTTAATGACCTCTGCAGTTGTTGATTTGTGTCTCTTGTAGGAGAAAAGTTGGTGATTGGCTTCACTACTCGAGTTACACTCAACAGGCTCCTTGAAGCAGGAGCCATTACACCGCAGCAAGTGCAGAGGTTCCAGAAGGCAGCAGTGGCGTTTCTGGAAAGGGCTGTGGAGTATGCCATCAAGAAACTCCCCATGAAAGAGCCTCTGATTAAACATGCCATGTTTCTGGATGTCCAGCAGAGAGCAGAGTGTGGAGTGGAAGATGCCTTCTACTTTGTCGACAGGTAAGTTGGGCTATCAAGTAAAGTACATTTTATCTATAGTGCCAAATCCTTTACAAGTTATCTCAATATGCTTTGCAAGTAGAGCAGGCTTAAGACCAGGCACATTTTCTTGTTTGATCCACATCTGAAAAACAACCCCTGTTTCAGTTACACTACTTTACCAGATCACTGCACATTTTTTTTCTTTTTAGATTTCCTGAACTTCTCCCATACAATGGACCTGAAGAGCGTGACAAACTTTGTGAGGAGTTTCTGGACTACCAGACCATGGACATTGCCATGCCCGACGACCCAGCAATGTTTGACTTTGAGAGATTTTGGGGGAACATGGCATCAATGAAGAACAAGGTAAGAATTATTCTGTACTCATTGACATAATCAAATTAATAGTACACAAAAATACTTGTGAGTAATTAGGCTTCCTATGTGCATTTTTCAAAGGTGACCGGTATGAGCAGATTTGGCAGGCTGTCTTGTATTGCCAAGTTGGTCTTGGTCATGCCTCACTCCAATGCTGATGCAGAGCGAGTTTTCTCTGTGGTTGGACTAAATAAGACCAAGACCCGAAACAGTTTGGCTCTTGAGGGAACTCTGTCATCCATCATGACCGTGAAGATGGCGAGCCTTGAGCCAGACTGTTTTAAGTGGGAGCCCCCTGCCTCTGTCATCAAGGCATCAAAATCTGCCACCAACACCTACAACGTTAGACATGCTAAATGATTGACAAATAAATGTATTTTGTCAAAATTCTTGTCTTGTTAATTTCTGGTTAAGAGAGGTTAGGAGGCCACAGTGCAGAGAGAGCAGCTGGCATGGAGGTGAGGACATCAGTCCTAAGGTATAAATCAATGTTAAAAAAGGCCAATTTTTTTGGTCGGCGGCCGAACGCTTCTGACTCTAAAGTCTCACTCTTGTCATTTTCTGAAACTTGGCAGCCCTGTTACTGTGATATTTGCATTACAAGGATTTCACAACATGTTACTGTACTTTTCCCCAGTAAAATACTGTAATCAGACCATTTCGTGTGAAAACACAGTAAATTACATTAACGCACTGCATTGTGGGAGATCCCGCAACTTTTAACTGTCAACCAGCAGCAGATATTCTGCCATTTGCCGCCAAGTGAAGACAGAGGAGGAAGAAACTTCAACAACAGATGACGTAGGCCGGTACAATTTTAAAGCCAAGAAAAAGCGCGGGTTGATGAACCCACATCATCCCACATGTGAGCACACTCTTGAGGAAGATATTGGACTTCGAATGGATTTCAATGTAGGGTGAAATGTGCCGTGACGTCAGCGTTACCAGAGAAACCGTTTTCACCAGTTTACGAATTACCAAAACAGTTGTGTTTTCAAAAGATTCCTCCCTGGGAGGAATTCCATGGGAAAGACAACTGTGAAGTTACAGTAAATTACTGGCTACCTGATTGCATTAATTTCACAGTAAAAATGTAAAAATACAGCCATTTAGTGTAATGTATGTACCGCAAGTTACTGTTATAACACAGCTACATATTGGTAAATCACAGCATTTTAATGGGTATGACAACTTTGAAGATACAGTATGCAGTTGTACTTTTATTGTAATTAGCTGTAAATTACTGTGAAGATAGAACAAATTACTGTGAACTATTTAATGTCAATTACTTTGAAAATAGAACAAATTACTGTGAAATTATAACTAATTACTGTGAACTATTTAATGTAAATTACTGTGAAAATATAACTAATTAATGTGAACTATTTACTGTAGATCACTGTGAAAATATGTACAGTAAGTAATGCAATTTATAGCCAGTAATTTACTGTAAATGTACAGTGTTTTTTTTTTTACAGTGCATGACCTCCGGAAGCAGAACATCCCGCGCTTGTAAATAGCATGGATTGCTACCGGTTCGTCCTCTTTACATTGATCGCCTCACCGGACCAGGTAAGACGTTGATCTATTTTTCAGAGCTATAGCACAAAGCCACAAGATCGTAACCCACGGGTACAGGCGCCTTTGGGTCCCTGTGGATCAGTGTGGACTGTGTAGTTAACTCTCTTGCGTTAACGTACAGATCACTTAACGTTGGACTGTAAATTGTCTTTTTCCGTTTGTTTGGTAGAGCACTAGCGCACCCTAGCCAGCTGTCCGCAGCTGTGCGGTTTGTGTGAGCCCGCTAGGTTGCGTCCGTGCACTGATGCGGGCCACCGCTGCGGGCCACCGCTGCGGGCCACCGCTGCGGGCCACCGCTGCGTTTTTTAGTTGCTGTTTGTGACCAGACACAAGGCGAGCCTTCGCGACGCGTTCATGCGTGCCTGCAGGCCACCTTGCACTACGGGCAGATTGTTTGTTGCCGGTAGTATATTGTTTGAGTTAAAAAAAAAATTTAGTTGTGTTGCAGCTGGTGGGTTAGTTAAGCCAGCTGGAGCATCCGTGCACTGGCGTGAGCCACTATAATTTGTATTGTTGTAGGCACAATATCGTGTCATATACTTTTGATTTGTGGTTAGCTTCTCGACTGGCATTTATAGGTAAGAAGCCAGGAAAAGTGGAGATTATTGTTTAAAAAATAAATAAATAATTATTTATGATTTTGGTGTACTGAATTAGTGTATGCTTACCAGTGGCAATTTTGGTTTGGAAACTCTGGTGGGGCCCATGCAGGAAAATATTATAACGCAATCCAGAAATACCACATATTACTACCATCACAAAAAAAACAGTAGCAAGTGACAGAGGGGACCAAAATTGCAGCTGAATAATGCCATCACTCAAACGCGAATCTGACAACATATATTAGGCTATTATAGCAATAGCACCACCAAATGGCAGCGTTCAAGATCTCACAATATCAAAACTCAAGAAAACAACAACGTGGCAACAATAAAAACACAACGGCGCACACCCTTTACACAGCAATCAATATACAAAGCCACCACTCACAATATACCAAAAAAAGAAGAAGTATGGTTTAAGTTGCATTAAGTTTGCAGGCCACCATACTGTACAATTAACAATGAATCTAGCCTGATAGAGTGGTTGCCTATTCAGACCTGGATAATCCTGGGTGAAAAATTGGGCTAAGATGGTAATTACCTGTGCTTTAAGGACAGTGATGTCTGGTCTCCTTTGTGTGGCTGAGGTGAAACACAAGCATTTTTTTCCGCTTGAACAACTCCGCTTGAACAAACGATCTATTCTTGTCCTTTCCCTCTTGAATAATGATTAAATCCGTCCGGCGATGTGGTCCCAAACGTTTTATCTCCAACTTCTGTTCAAGTGCTAAATCTCACATGACAGATACTCAACACGATTCATCATTTAATGAATGAAACGTCCATTTGTTGTTATTTACTGTAACAGTAACTACGTTAGCCAGCTAGCAAGATCTGATCGGCTCCCGCCGTAAACCCCGCCCTTTCTACAAATCAGCCAATGAGAAGAGCCTTGGGGCACTAAACTTCTGGCCCCACCGCCGAAACAGAAGCGGGCGCTGCGCACGCGCTTGCTCGCGCAACAGCACCAGTTTTCTACACTGCAGCAGACGGGGCCATCTCGGCTGTGCCCCACCGAGCGGAAATGACGAGACGGAGCAACGAACTATTTCACACACAACTACTACACTACAACAATTGCGTTCATCAAATTAAAACTGCGGACATGTAATTAATTATTAACAATTAATGTATTATTAACTTATGCTCAATGACATTTTTGAAAAAAAAATGAAAAGTATAATCGTGCCCTGCACGGCAGCGTTCTCTGGTGGGGCCGTGCCCCACTGGCCCCTAATGCAAAGACGCCACTGATGCTTACTGAATTACCAATAAGTGTGCATTGTCATTATTCAGCCAATTACTGTCTTCACCTGGGTAGTCACTCCTGACTTTGCGTCAGTAGAAGTGCTTAATCCAACAGCGCCCTATAGCCACTGTCCGCAGCCGCTGGGGTAAGTGTGTTCGCGCGCCCGTGCCGGCTACCAGAGCCCTCTGGTTATTCGGTGTTGGGGGAAGTGCAATTTGCCAGAATGGCCCCACACCACTGCAGAATCTGCAGCGCGGCGATGAGCGCTGACGATGGGCACAGAGAGTGCCCTGATTGCCTGGGGGCCGTCCACGTGCTGGAGGACGTAGGCAACCCCTGCAGTGCAGCAGTTGACCTGTCCAGGGGGGAGCGACTTCGCCGTGCCAACCAGGTGCGCGGTCACGCGCAGGAGGGCAGAGCGGAGAGGCGACGCTCACCCCTTCGGTTGCCCCGATCCCGTAAGCGTGGGCATAAGCACACACGCAGACATTCAGAAGATCGGCAGTATGAGTCTCCCCGTAGGTCTGACAAAGAAGAGACTCCCAGGCCGGCGAAGCGCCCCGCCCCGGCTGAGGCAGCAGGGGGCGGTAGCGCAGAGTCGCGTCATATCCTCGCAGTCCTCCAAGCACTAACAGAAAGGCTAGGCAGGCTGGAAGAGCAGAGAGGTCCGCCATCCCTACCATCAGGCCAGCAGTGTTTACCCTTACGCAGGCCTGACAGCCAGGTTGAGCAAGAGGATGAGGCCAATGATGTGATATCTCTCCTGAAATCACAGGCCACGGAGGACACAACAGGTGGAGCTGGCCGCGGTGGTGAACCACGTACGGACTCTAGAGGTGAGTCCACAGGGGTGGGGGAGACGCCTGTTAGCTCTCTGATGTCCAGGGTGCTGAGCGCCGCTAACATCCTGGGCCTCCAGCCCCCCACACCGGACCCAGTCCCTCAGGGGGGTGTTTGGGATGGCGTCTCGCACACTAGCCCCCCACCTTCTATTCCTGTGGCAGAGGACTACACCAGGATGCTCACGTCCAGTTGGGGCAGGGCCTCGAAGCGGCCCCAGTTTAATGCAGGCTGCCGTCAGCTGGCAATGACTGTTTACCCAGCTGAAACAGGGCTTGGGGACATGCCACCAGTGGAGGAGTCAATTGCCTCCTGGACATCGCTGGGCCCTGCCCGGGTGTCCTCCAACCCAAGTTGCCCACATAAGGAGTGTGCAAAGACGGACCGCCTGGTAACTCGCTCCTTTAATGCATCGGCACGAGCAGCCCGCACAGGCAACGCTCTAGCTATTCAAGATTCAAAGATTCAAAAAGCTTTATTGTCTAGTATGTTGCCATACTAGAAAATTGTCTTTTGACTGAAGGATTGGAGGTGTGTGTGTGTGTGTGTGTGTGTGTGTGTGTGTGTGTGTGTGTGTGTGTGTGTGTGTGTGTGTGTGTGTGTGTGTGTGTGTGTGTGTGTGTGTGTGTGTTATTTGTGTGAGTTCTTTGAGGAATGAGTGTTCTGTGTGTGTATAGCTATGGGGATGAATGATTTTTTGTAGATAGCTTTCCTGGCAAAAGGCATTCTGAATCTTCTGCCAGAAGGAAGTAGATCAAAACAAGGATGGAGTGGGTGGGAGGGATCTAAGAGGATGGAGTTGGTCTTCCTTCCCACTGCCTGGATATACAGATCCTCCAGCGCTTTCTGGTGTATTCCTATTAGCTTGCTTGCTTGCTTAGTTAATCTATCAAGTCTGCTTTTGCTTGCGTTTGTGAGGAAGCCGTACCAGGATGTAATGTTGCAAGTGATGATGGATTCCACCAGAGATTGGTAGGCAGTTGACAAAATGTCTTTACTGACATTGAAGGTGTCTAGTTTCCTCAGGAGATACATACGTTGTTGTCCCTTCTTGTAAACCCCATCTGCATGCTGGCTAAAGGACAGACGTTGGTCGATCTCTGTGCCAAGGTATTTGAACTTCACCACCTGTTCAACCACTTGTCCTTCCAGGGTCAAAGGTGAGGAAAGTGGATGTGGGGTGTTAGATGCCCTCCTCCTATGGCAACACAGTTCTTTGGTTTTGCTGATGTTCAACTGCAGTGAGCTTTCTTTGAACCACAGGGCCATTTCAGTGATATATTGGGTGTACTTGGACAGGGTGCTTTGATCTGTCAGTTTGGCCACCAAGGCCAGATCATCTGCATATTTAAATAGCTTGAATCCACTGATGTTGCATGTGATCTCATTGGTGTATATTGAGAACAAGATGGGAGACAAGACACAACCCTGTGGGACTCCAGTGTTAAGGATGATGTTGGACGATGTTACACCCTGGACCTTTACATGCTGGGGTCTGTCCTTTAAAAACTCCTTGATCCAAAGTGTCAGTGCTGGGTTGACCTGAAGCTGCTGAAGGCGATGCAGGAGTGTGTTGATGTTAACTGTATTAAATGCTGACGAGAAGTCCATGAATAAGACCCTGACCAAGGAGTTCTGGGAGTCCAGGTGCTTTGTGATGGTATCCAGTAGATGTAATGTAGCGTCCTCCACACCTCGTTTTGGCTTGTAGGCAAACTGCAGTGGATCCAGATTCTCACCGATGGTGGTGGTGAGCTCTCCTGCAACAACTCTCTCCATGCATTTGCACAGGATAGAGGTGAGTGCCACTGGTCTGAAGTCGTTCAGAGCTTTAGCCCGGGGCTTTTTGGGAACAGGGATGGTGGTGGTCTCCTTCCACGCCCTGGGAACAAAACTGGCATCTAGGAAGAGCTGAAACATTTCCGTCATTACACCGCCCAGCTGACTTGCACACTCCTTCAGTATTCTGCCCTTCAGCCCATCTGGTCCAGGAGCTTTGGAGGAATGGAGATGGGAAAAGATGGATATAACCCGCTTCTCTTCTATGCAGATAGATTCTGGGGGGTATAGGAGAGTGACCATTTCCTCCATAGAGTCAGTGTTGTTGAATCTGGCATAGAAGGTGTTGAGTTCTTCAGCAAAGGCAGCAGGGTCTGGGCATTGTACTGCAGCAGTGTTCTTATTCCTGCCCATCATGGTGTTTAGGCTCCTCCATGCATGCCTTATATCTCCACTGATGAACTTCTCCTCCATTTTGTTTTTGTAGTTGAGCTTGGCCAGCTTGGTCTTCTGCTTTAGCTCCTTTTTCAGCTCTTTAACTCTCTGCTGGTCACCCTGGATGAATGCAAACTTTTTTAAATTGAGACAGTTCTTAAGGTCTTTGGTTATCCATGGCTTATTGTTTGCAAAGATCTTAATTTGTTTGGTGGGAATAACACTATCAGCACAGAATGTGACGTAAGAGCATATGGTATCGTACAACAGGTTAAGGTCACCATTGCATTCCCTGAAGAATTCTTCCCAATCTGTCAGCTCAAAACATCCTTTCAGTCTTTGAATGGAGTCTACCTCCCATGCCATGATGGTTTGGGCCTGTACTTTTTGGGTCTTAAATTTTTGTCTGTACTTAGGCAGTAGTAGTATTACATTATGATCTGAGGACCCAAGGGCAGGGCAGGGCTTGGATACATATGCACCCGGGATGTTTCCAAAACATAAATCTAGCGTTCTATTCAGCCGTGTTGGCGTTGTTACATACTGTTCTAACTGTGGGAGAAGTGCGGTGACGTCACATGTGTTGAAATCTCCCATCAGAAACACGGGCTGGTCAGATGCCCTGGAGACGGCATTGTCATAACATTCTAAAATGCGCTCTGCTGCCAGCGCGTTGTCAGGGCCAGGGACATAAACAAGAATTACTGTTATTAATTGAAATTCACGGGGAAGATAGTGGGGACGAAATGACACAGACAAGATTTCGTAGTGTCGTGAGCAGTGCATCTCACGAACTGTGAAGTTCGTTGCCCATCTGTCATTTACAACCATGCAAAGACCACCTCTGACTGATTTCCCCGTTACTTCTTTGTCCCGGTCAAAGCGTATGAATGTAAAGCCATCCAAGCACACTGTAATGTCCTCAGTTAACCACGTTTCAGTGAAACAGAATAAACTTGTACTCCGATAATCGGAATCAAGCTTAACAAGTGCCGCAAGTTCATCCATCTTATTACGTAGCGATCGCACATTTGCCAGAGTGAAAGCAGGTAATGGTAGTTTACTTCCCCGTCTCCTGATCCTGTTCCTGATCCTTCCTCTCGATCCTCTTTTCCTCCTTCTCTTCTTTATAAGCCGGTGTGTTGGTATGAGATCCAGCTGTTCTGGTGACAAATCAACTGTTTTGCAAGCATATCGCAGCTCCAGAAGGTCCGCTCTGGTGTAGGTGCGTCTCGATGCCATTTGATGCGTGGTGACCCCAGCAGAGAAACTATCTTCATATTCCGTTGTGGATTGATGTTTTAAATCAAACGATGCAGAACTCTCACTATCCATACTTCACAAACGTATTGCACCAGTCTAACTGGACAAAACTTGAAAAAAAATTCGCTATGTAATGTTTAAAAAAGCCTTCAATCACGAGTCGCTCAACAGAGGAGCGCCCCGCGTCGTATGGGGAGAGATGAGAGGGAGGTAATGACACTGTGGTCATTACGTGGTCACTATGACACTGGCGGCTCTGCGTCGCTAGACCCGGCGGACGGAGATGCCATGGGCCTGGTGGAAGCTGCCCTATCGGCTCACTCCCAGCTTACACGTGACGTGGGAGATTCGATGGCTGCTGCAGTGTTGTGCCGTCGGCAGGTGTGGCTTGCGCAGACCTCTCTGCCAGAGGCCATCAGGACGGAGCTGCTCAATCTCCCTGTGGCGCCTGGGCATGTTTTTCATCCGGAGACCCAGGCGGTGTTGGACCGCACTGAACGTGCTGCAGCGTCTAGGGAGGCGGTCCAGCGCGTATGTATTGGAACAGGGCTAGCCGCTAACCAAGCGCCAAGGGGTAAGCCCAGGCAACAGCGGCCCAGCTGGCCTTCAAGGACAGCTGGTAACTGTTCAGGCGGCATACCAAGGCCCAGCCCGAGATCCTCATTCCAGAGGGAGACGGGGACAGAGACTGAGTAGGGGCAAGTACGCAGGCCGCCGCGGCGGTGCTGCATAGCGGTCAGGGGCTGCCTGTCGGATGCCCTTCCAAGTTGTCTCGGATCTCCTGGGAGGGGATTGTGCCAGACCCTTGGGTTGTGGCAACAGTAGCCCGTGGGTACCGGCTACAATTTCGACGGCGGCCCCCGGCTTTTTTAGGGGTCAAGGTAACGCCTGTAAGAGACCCAATTAAAGTCAGTGCTCGACAAGGAGGTCCAGGAGCTACTTTTAAAAGGTGCCATAGCAGAGGTACCACTCAGCGCACAGCAAGTTGGGTTTTATTCCAAATATTTTATTGTGCCCAAAAAGGACGGCGGTCAGCGGCCTGTTCTCGATCTAAGGCCCCTGAATCAGTACCTCAAGGTGTTGCCATTCAAAATGGTCCACACCGCAGTGGTGATAAGGTCAATTCAGCGGGGAGAGTGGTTTACGTCTCTGGACTTAAAGGACGCCTATTTCCATGTCCCAATCTGCCCGGAACACAGGCCATACCTCCGGTTTGCCTTCCAGGGCAGGGCGTTCCAGTTCCAGGTCCTCCCCTTCGGCCTCTCACTGGCCCCAAGAGTTTTCAGCCGAGTGGTCTCCGCCACACTAGCCCCACTACAGGCACGGGGACGACTGGCTTATTTGCGTCCCCTCTTGAGAGCAGGTAGTGCGCGACACCAATACGTTGCTGGCCCACATCCAGTTCTTAGGCTTTACAGTCAACTGGAAGAAGAGCAATGTTCAGCCCCGTCAACAGGCAGTGTTCCTGGGGATTCTCTTCGATTCAGCCAGTATGAAAGCGTCTCTCACTGGTCGGAGAGCGTACAGCTTGATCGAGACCCTGAAGCATTTTCGGCTGGGCAAGCTGGTTACCGCCAACAGAGCCCAGAGACTGCTGGGCTTGATGGCTGCAGCAGCTGTAGTGGTTCCACTTGGTCTGCTGAGGTCTCGGCCCTTCCAGTGCTGGTTCAATGCTTTCCAACTCGACCCAAGAGACGACAGGCAGGTCAAGCTGCGTGTTTCTCGAGCTTGCATTTGGGCACTGCGTCCTTGGAGGAACAGGGAGTTCCTGCTCAGAGGTGTCCCCCTGGGGGGTCTCCACACAGGAGACAGGTCATCTCGCCTGATGCATCCCTAACAGGGTGGGGGGCTGTCTGGGAAGGACGTTCGGTAAGGGGCATTTGGCAACCTCCGTGGACGTCAGAGCATATAAATGTCCTCGAACTGAAGGCCATTCACCTCGCCCTTTAGCGATTCCTGCCAGCGATACAGCGCAACCACGTTCTGGTGAGATCGGACAACACCTCAGCGGTGTATCATGTCAATCACCAGGGGGGGACAAAGTCCCAGAGATGCCTCCAGGTAGCGGAGGAACTACTGACGTGGGCATGGCCTCGACTTGCCTCAGTAAGGGCTGTGCACATTCCGGGCGTAGCAAACAGTACAGAGCCCGTCACTGAGCGTTGAGATGCGTCTGTTCGGGAGACACTCGACAACGCTAGGGCTCCATCTACTAGAGCCAGCTATGTGCTCGGATGGAGAATTTTCTTAGGCTGGTGCCAGAGTATGGATATTGAGCCAGCAGCGGCTTGCCCTGTGCCTCACGTGCTGCGTTTCTTGCAGTCCCAGCTGGACCAAGGCAAGGCGGTTAGTACGGTGAAAGTCTACGCTTCTGTCATTCCTGCTTTCCACCAGGGCACGGAAAACTGGCCTCTCGGGAGGCATCCCTTGGTGGGCCAGTTCTTGAAGGGAGCACGCCATTTGCGCCCAGCCCGTACCCTACGGGCACCAGGCTGGGACCTCGATGGTTTTAGTATCACTCACTGAAGCTCCGTACGAGCCCATTGCGGATGCCGATCTACGCTCTTTGTCACTTAAAACAGCATTCCTTTTAGCCCTCTGCTCAGCAAGACGGGTTGGGGAGCTGTGTGCCCTCTCTGTCAGTGACACAAGTGTGTCACTGTGGCCAAATCCAGCCTTCCTGCCAAAGGTTGTTAATAGGCAGTCCATCAATCAGGTTTTGGAGGTGGATGCGGTTCAGCCCGCCTCTGCCTCACAGGCAGAGCAGGAGAGGTTCCTCACTTTGTGCCCAGTGAGGGCCTTGAGAGCTTACCTGACCCATACACAGCCACTAAGGCAGGGCTCCAGACTAACATTTTGCATTGTTTGCACTGGTGCGCCTAACTTATTTTTTTTAGGTGCACCAGCAGAAAATTTAGGTGCACCCAAATTTTTCATTGCGTCGCCTTTAACGCCAAAAGGTCACCTTTTTATAGCTTTCCATAACTTTCATATAATGTGAATGATTTTTTAACAACAATAGGGTGTAGAGAAATACTTTATTTTAAGCCCAATTATATCTATAAAAAAAAAACTCACATAGCCTATGCATATTTTCGCCTTTGCTAATTGCATTATGTCAGCACTTTGAAGTGAGCTATAATTTCACATAAGTTCAGGCACTGACTGATATGAACATACTAACTGTTGTACACTTGTACACAAGGAACCATGTTTTACTGTATAGAATTTGAGAAAAAGTATTTTGAAAAACTCACAGTGAGCTATAGACCGAATTTCACATAAGTTCAGGCACTGACTGATATGAACATACTAACTGTTGACTACTTGTACACAAGGAACCATGTTTTACTGTATAGAATTTGAGAAAAAGTATTTTGAAAAACTCACATATGCATATTTTGGCCTTTGCAAATTGCATTATGTCAGCACTTTGAAGTGAGCTATAGACCGAATTTTGAGAAAATGTCATTTAAAAAACTCACATATGCATATTCTGCTGGCCAATGGAGTCGAACGTCCGCAATGGCGGCCAACTTGCCACAGTCAGCTGCTGTTGGTAGTGGTACATGTACATGTACTTTTTAAATAACCATAACTTGCTAAATTTTCCAACGGTTTGTTTTGTTATAAACGTCAGAGATGTAGTTACGGCACTGCATACCTGATACTGATGAACAATTATGTTAGATTCTAAAAGGTACAATATTATAACAACGTTAATAACGTTTGTAAGAAACCAAACCGTTGGTAAACCGGTTGAAAATGTAGCAAGTTATGGTTAGTTAAAAAGTACATGTACCACTACCAACACAATGTTATGGGTGAGCAGCTGACTGGCACGATGGTCGCAAGTGCGGACGTTCTAGACGCCGCCGTAAGACATTTCTATATATCTACACACGTAGGTGAAGGGTTTTATTTTAAAACCTTGCGAGATACTGCCCAAAGGCTGTTTAGAGTAAAGGCGCACGAAGATTTTGTGTGACAGCTGGTTTAACCGCGGATTAACGAATGGTGGCTCACTTGACCGCAGTTTACCAACGTCCGCAGCTGTCTTCTTCTTTAATGTATCTCCTATTACACCAATAAATTGGGCACATGCCGTATCATTGCTGTAGGTCGGGTTGACTTTTTTCTTCATCAAAATAATCTCTGATTTAAATTTCGTGAACGGCATTTCCTCCTTTGCAATGTTGTATACAACATTACATTTTATGATAATTTCGGATTCCTCCGAGGACCTGATTACTACTGCCTGCCTCTGAAATGCAGCTGGGAGAGGGGCCACTTTATCCACACATTTGTCACGGCATATTGTATGCTTTTTGGACATTTTTTAACGTTTCGATACGAAACGACGTTGCCTCGCCTACTATTACCGGCCATATTCTGACCGCACTCCCGACAGTAAATGCAGTGCATTGCATTCCGTCCTTTGTCGTATCTCAGCCAGGGAAATTGTGTCAACCAGTCATGTCTGAAAGAGTACATTTTGGGCTTTTTAATTTGAGTCTCGGGGCCGGGCTCAATCTCAGACTCGGTTGTCTCCTCTGGTTCCGAATCTAATGTTATCGCCGGGGCCAGTTGGCATCTTCCCAGGGGCCGTCGCCGGGGTCTCCGTGTCTTGGCTGGATTTCTTAATAAAAAAGCTTTCAATGTTTCTACCTCTCTTCATTTTCACTTGTTTTGTCGTGTTTATTTTCTTTTGTTTCATTTAGGCAACTCTGGCGCTCAGCCTGCTCAGGTCGATCGCATTTTTTCAACTCACACTTATAGCAGTGAAAAAGACGACAGCCAATCAGAGGCAAAGAAACGCCCCCAGCTCTGTCTCTTATTGGTGACACCCATGGGTGACAACAAATCAGGCGACCATAGAGAGATGCTGCGCACCCGAGCAGCGTCAGGTGCACCAGTGCGACCTAGAATTTTTTTTAGTCGCACTATTAAATATTTTGGTCGCACTCTGGAGCCCTGCACTAAGGGGAGCACACTCCCAACTTTTCGTCTGCTACGGGGCAGCAAAGAGGGGCTTACCTCTTTCAAAGCAGAGGCTGTCCCATTGGCTGGTAGACGTTATTTCCCATGCCTACAAAGCGAGCGGGATGCAAGTTCCGCCTGGTTTAAGGGCTCATTCAACCAGAAGTATGGCAACATCCTGGGCTGCCCTTAGAGGAGTGCCAGCTGACGACATCTGTGCAGCGGCCTCATGGTCTACGCCATGCACGTTCACAAGATTTTATAGGGTGGATGTAACTCGCCCGGCTTCGGTCGGCAATGCCGCCCTCATGTCCATGACCGAGCAAGGTTTTTAACAGTTAATTTTTAACAATTTTAGCAATACGTTCCTCGCGACCATTTTGGTATTAGTCATCCCTTTTTAGACCGTAGTGACGGTCAGAGTGAGGTCGATACAGATCGTAAGTTACGGATGTAACTATGGATCTGTGAGACCGAGGGATGACCGTCACTATCTTCTGTCGCTCAGAACAGCCTGAGGCGATCAAGGTAGGAGGACGAACCGGTAGCAATCCATGCTATTTACAAGCGCGGGATGTTCTGCTTCCGGAGGTCATGGGCATGAAGTTTTTTGACATATGGTTTCGGTGATAGGCAGAACGATGTACTCATTCCTTTTTAGACTGTAGTGACGGTCATCCCTCGGTCTCACAGATCCATAGTTACATCCGTAACTTACCAATGGTTGCCAATGGTGGGCTGCTACTACAGGTAACACTTTGCGGATATAATGCATCATAGTTCAAAAGGATTTTGCCTCCGCGACGTCCTTACATAGCTCATCAGAATGCAATTAATAGTTTAAAATATAGTTTGATATAATGTTGTTGAATATTAAACTATTAATTGCATTCTGATGAGCTATGTAAGGACGTCGCTGAGGCAAACCTTCCTCAGCTGCGCATCGGACGGATCCCGCCTCCGCGTCGTCCATTACTTCCTGATAATGGACACCTCGTCGGACATTATCCCGCTTATACCACTTGCCAAAGAAAATAAATTAAGACCTTTCATTTATATTTTCATGCGTTTTATAATCCAAATATAAAGTTTTTCACAAGCCAAAACTTTATTTCCCTGGTAACGCCCGAGGGTTTGACTAATTCCTGGAACAACCATTACCCACCTGTCAGGTTCTTATGCAACGGATCGTTGTTTACTACTCGAGTAATTAGGACAGACCTTAGCTATGACTTGGCAACGGGAGGTATTCTAGTCCGCTCAGCTATGAGCCAGAGAGCTAACATTATACATTGTAGGGGAGAGCCGGGTCGATTGAAACACGGGACGATTGAAACACAGCGATTTACTCGAAAACCACGCAAGGCTTTCACGTCAAAATTCACTACGTTCAGCAAGCAAGACTGACCAACCCCGGGAAATTTTGTGTAATGACGTCACGCCGTTCAAAAGTTATCCCGCAAACCTGTTTTCGAGAGCTGTAAGTAAAATCCTTCCTGCGGTAGTTTTTTTGTAATAAATAGTTGTATTTTATGTTTCATGCCATAATAATATCACTATACAACAGATGAATTAGTATTTAAACCTGTGATAAAGTGTGCAATGTCACAGTTTTGAAGTTTAGAGGTAAAAAAGGTTTAAGTGTCAGTAGTCGCTGTCGGGACGATTGAAACACCTGTTTCAAACGTCCCGCACATCATCATGCGTAATTACGCGAACATTGCACGATCATTACCTGTATAAATCACAGAATTAATAAATGTTTTGCAATGAATAACTATTGCTTTGAATTAATAACATATTTTGAATGAACAAAACGTGTTTATCACATGCATCAACAGATTATTACTGAGTGAAAAATGCCGCGCGTGAGAAGGAGAACCACCTCCCGTGGGCTGGTTTCTGCATGGGTGTATGCCAGGGCCTGCAGCGAGGTCAATTCTGGGAGCTCAGTGAGGCAGGCAGCGTTGGCCAACAACATAAACCATGTGACGTTGTCACGCTACCTCAAGCGGAGGGCAGAAGAGGGCAGTGAAGCGGCTAGGTCCCCTGGCTATAACCCGCACAATAGGGTTTTTAACGCAGCGCAGGAGGGAAAGGTCAGGGACTACCTGAAGAGGGCAGCAGCCATTTATTTTGGGCTCACCCCTAATGAGGTCAGTGTTGTGAAAAGGGCTACATAAGTTGTAGGACAGGCACACATGTATGCTATGCACATGCTTTAATTAATAAATATGAACAAATAACATAAACATAAACACACAAATGTACATCAACTTTTTATGACCCCTTCAGGTCAGAAAATTTGCCTTTGAGCTGGCAGTGCACTTCAGCTGCCCATTCCCTGCATCCTGGTCGAGGAAGAGCATGGCGGGGAAGGACTGGTTCACCTCCTTCATGGAGCGCAGTGGCAGCCTCTCCCTTCGGCGTCCAGAGGCCACTAGCCAACAACGGTTGTCAAGTTTCAACCCAAGTAAAACTTGTTCCACCAAAATTTAAAGACAGTGCTGGACCGGCACCAGTTCCAGGCCAAGGATATTTGGAACATTGATGAAACAGGTATTTACTATGAACTTTATTAACATAAAACACAACTATATACACACAACTATATATATACACAACTATATACACACAACTATATTATATACAACTATACTCACACAACTATTTACAGGGGTCACCACTGTTCAGGTGCCAGACCGTGTCGTCGCCCAGATGGGGCAGAAGCAGGTCGGGTCAGTGACCTCAGCGGAGAGGGGGACCCTGGTCACAGTTGCCCTGGCAGGCAATGCTCAGGGCGACCTTGTTCCGCCATTTTTCATCTTCCCCCGTAAGCGGTTCAAAGACCACTTCCTGAGGGGTGGACCCGTTGGCTGTGCTGGCAGCGGCAACCCAACTGGCTGGATGAAGGAGCCAGACTTCCTCCTGTACCTGGCCCACTTCACCAGTTACACCCGTGTGTCCAAGGAGTCGAAGCTGCTCCTCCTGCTGGACAATCACACGTCCCACCTGTCAATTGCAGCAATTGATTACTGCAGAGCCAATGGCATAGTGCTGCTGTCATTCCCTCCCCACTGCACCCACAGGTTGCAGCCAATGGACATTAGTGTCTTCGGCCCCCTTAAGGGGTACGTAAACAGTGCGGTGGACAGGTGGATGAGGAGCCACCCAGGGATAAACATCTCAATTTATGATGTGCCCTCCATCGTTGCTGAAGCCTTACCAAAGGCTGCAACAGTGAACAACATCACCTCCGGGTTCTCAAGTCCAGGGATCTGGCCTTTTAACCCCTCTGCATTTGAGGAAAAGGACTTCGCCGGAGCCTATTCGACAGACCGTCCTCCTCCCCAGGCTTCGGGTGACGAGGTCAGCGCTTCTCCAGGTGCCACTTCAGGTAGGAACTGTTCATCAGAAGCAACAGAGGATTAAACAAAGGTTAATAATAGATAAGTAAATAGTCCCATAAGTCCAAGTTCATAAAAGAAGTCCATAGGGTAGTGGACGGCAGAGAAGCTGTGTTTCTAAACATTTATTTAAAAGTGTGAATTTTTTAAATGTGTCCTTTGGCAGGCATGGATGTACCTGATCGAGCTGCCGGGCCTGACGAAGCTGTCCGGCCTGAGGGAGAGGCCGTTGAATTCAGCCCGGACATCATCCGGCCTTACCCTAAGGCCGGACCTAGAAAGATCACAAAGAGAAGAGGGAGAAAGAGGCAAGTGGAGTTACTCTTGCATCTCATATCTTGTCTGGACTTCCTTTGTCTACAGTCATGTAGACCTACCACATTTAAAGTAATTCAATTATCATTAAAACGTCCAATTTAATGTTTCAGGACAACTGCTATACTTACGGACACCCCGGTGAGGGCTGCTTTAGAGGCGGAAAAACAGGGAACTGTGAAGCAGCGTCGTCCCGCCAAGCAGCCTCCCTCCTCTCGGGCTCCCAAGAAGAGGCTCTTCTCGCCCGCTCCTGAAGCCGCCCCCCTTGCTGGAGTCACCCCTGGTGCCACCTCAGCTGCTCCTCCCACCATCACCTGGCCCGCTGATGGAGTCAGCCCCACCTTAGGCCTAGTGTGTCCTGTTCCGGAGGCAGCAGAGTTCACCACCATTGCTGCCTCTACATCTCCAATTTATTTAGGCCTATCCAGCGAGGACGTCAGCTGCCTCGTGTGCTGCGAGCTCTTCAGCGCCTCGATGCCTGGGGAAGAGTGGGTCCAGTGTGTATTTTGCTATAAGTGGTCGCATGAGGGTTGCACCGACGGGAGTGCACACTACCTGTGTCACCTGTGTGACAAAGAATAAAAATATTCAGCCTACTATACTGTCCATGTGTCTTCACTAGTTTGCAGTGGAAATACTGTAAATGTAGGCCTACAGCACAATTCACTTAACATTATAGACTGATTAACTAACTAACTAACTATGAGGCCTGGGTTAGGCTATGAGTGGGAGCTTGGCTATTAAATATTTTGCAGGGTAGGCCTACTTTTCGTCCATCATGGTAACGCATCAAAAATAACAATGGCTACATTAAATTATGACAATAATAATTTAATTTAGTGGACATGCACACTTATGAACTGCTGCACAGCAAATGCCAAAGTGTTAAAATCCCAGAGTATTCATGACCAGAGTAGATTTTATACACTTTGGTGTTGAATAGGCACTAAGTACATTTTTTGGGGTGTACCAGAAACACTCTTGGGTGTTGTCTCTAAGTTAATGCTGGTGTAGAGTAATTTAAGTGTTTATTTTAGGATGATGGACTCCCTGAGTGTCCAACGGTTGATTGACGGCCGCACGTCGGTTTAGGTTTCGATTCGTCATTGGCTCGCTGCGCCTCCTCATTGGTTGAATCTAGAGACATGTGACCGTTTGTCCTCTTCCACACTACGCGGCAAACTGTTTCGGCAGAGACGGTTGACTAGAGAGGATCGAATCAATATCGCCAAGGGATTGCTCAGAGTGAGCGAAGACATTTTTGAACTTCACGGGAATGTAAACAGGTAAGAAAAGTACCAAGTGAATAATGCACAGGGTTTCTATGTTTCATAGTTAGTTGTGCGTGTGTCCTTCATATAGGTCAGCAATTGTATTCATAATGGGTCTTCAGAAGGTATTAAAGTCTTAAATTTAACTTGTTCAAACCTGCAGAAACCCTGAATGCAGAATATTCAGCATTTCTTCGTCTTTTAGATCTGATAACCAACTTATAAATGCTAACGATTTTAGCTAACGTCAAACTTAATGGCCAATGCTAATGAGGCACATGTCTTCAATTTAGCTAACGCCTCGTTACCATTTTTAGCTAATGCTAACGAGGCACGTGGCTTTAATTTAGTGGGAGCGTGTCTATGTTCCCCGGGTCCTATGTTCCCCGGGTCCTATGTTCCCCGGGTCCTATGTTCCCCGGGTCCTATGTTCCCCGGGTCCTATGTTCCCCTCTTTGTATGAGACTGGGGAACATAGGACCCTTTTAAAAAAAAAAAGGGTCCTATGATAATAACCTGTTTGTATTTGGCCGCCTTTTTAGATGCCGACTATTTATTGACAAGAACTTTTTGAACCTTTTATGTTGTGTCATGTGCTTTCATCAGGTGTATTTCATGCTCAAAGTATGTGCTCTCCCTTTTCAGGTTGGGATAGTGACATGGCCTCACTTCTCCTGCTGGTCTACCTCCTGCCACCACCTCCAAGTGGAAAGAAGGGAGCTGTCAAAATCAGTATCCGGGAAGCTGTGGATCGTGTATTGAAGTTTCACAGGGTAATTGTATCCTGATAATTTTTATTTTAAAAGGTATTTTTAAAGGTCCCATGGCATGCCGCCAGAGCTTGTGTGTTGCTGATGGATGTCACAATCTCTGTGTTTGTCAATCTACTTATCGAGTCTTGAAAACAATGGCGTCGACGGGTGATCTACTGATGGTATTGTGTGTATAAAATGTTCTTTTTAATAAACAATCAGTACACTTACAAAGTTCTCATTGCCTCGTTTTATATGTTAATACCCTTATTGAACTACCAAAGAAGTGTCGGGCTACTTCTAGCCTTTTAAATGGTTTAAAATAGCAATTTAGTTTTTTACCATAACCACTGCCCCCATTGTTTCAATTTTATAGCGTTTTGATAGAATCGGCTAAAAACAGCCAACTGAAGAAAGCGTCTATATGCGTTTTTTTGTGCTCCAAAACTAACGTTTCAACTCATTATCATACAAAACATATCCCAAATCCGTTTTACACCGGAATTCCCCTTTAATTGGTTGACAGGGACACATTTATTTATTTCAAGTTGTTTGTTACATCATATAAATGTAAAACTGAATATGGTTCTTGATGTAAAATAATTAAAGTTTAACTATAATGTTAACTATATTATATATGTATGCACTGTAACAACAACAGCATCAATAAAAATATAATGTTTTCAAGAATCTAATGTGTAGACTATTCATTCATGAAGTGTTGATAATTCACCTCAAAGGTGTTGGTTGTACACCAGTCAGAGTACATTCTCACTCTAGAAGTATTAAATAATCAGCTCTGCGAAGTGCTACAAAGCACTGACTTTTTTTGCTGTGTGGGTATAAGCTATAGGCTAGCCTTCTACACCCTTGCTCTTGGTCACGACACATGGATTGCCGATTTATCCTTTTCTCCAGCCATTACCATCCATCAGCTAGAGTGTCAAAGTTCTGCTTATTATGATTTCAACATAATGTTCATGTAAATGTGCAGACAATTACACAATATTTATCAGAAAAAATAAGTTTAGCCACTTACCTGTCCAGAGACTTCGGATGCTTCTGTGCGCCGTGCTGAGCGTGTCGAAAAGAAGTTAACCCCGTGCGGCGCTTGGATACATTTCAGATGTAACAGGTCTCGTGATATCCTGTTGACCTGGTAGTTTTTGTTTAAAATAAATAAAAGGGTGTTCAACCGTGTATCCTTAAACATTACTTAGGACAGGGAAATAAGTAAATTTAATGCAAATTTAGTCGTCCAAAAGAAGAAAGGTGAGTTTTAACCGAAATGTGCATCTTGACAATTACGCACGGGCCAAAAATATATTTTGACCTATTTATATTATGCGGAATTATGTGAAATTTTAGCAATGACGAGTACACTAGTATGTTGTCTGGTATGTAGCGTAAAAACAAGAGTAAGGGCAATAGATTATTTAAAAAAAATGCTGTTTCATTCGTCCCGCATGCGTGTTTCAAACGTCCCGACTAGGCGGGGCGTTTGAAACAAATGTCAACTTGCGGTCAAAGTTAAATAACAGCTCGATCATCCAACATATGTATTAAATTTCACTTGTAATTAAGAGAACACACCTGTGAGTTGTTGATCACATGTTAAAATTATTTGTATACGTAACGTCATCTTTGAAAAAGACGTTTAACTGCAAAGTGTTTCAATCGACCCGGCTCTCCCCTACATAATGTAGCGACCCTGGGACAATTAAATAGTTTGTGTGTTATGTGTTGCATTGTATTTCATTGTCCGTTATGCCAGTTGTTCTATGTGCATGTATTGTAATGTTCTTATTGTCAATCAGGGTGGGGGCCTGCACGCGAGTGAGACCGTGTTGCCGGGGTAACCGGGGGTTTGTTTGTGTGTCGGTTTTTTGCGGTTGTTTACATTGTTACGGGTTTTTCAGTGACCTGGTTTTGGTTGATTAAAAACTACGATCAATTACTAATGACTCGACATGATTATGTCACCGGCGAGGTCGTTACATTGGTGTCAGAAGTGAAACTATTTTATTTTTATTTTTAGTTATTTTTTCTCGGTCCTGCTGTGCTCGGCGAGTAGGCTGAAGTTGCGATCGCCGTTAGCTCTGTTTTTGTTGTGGCTTGTTCTCTGCAACAATAATGCTTCCTGCGGACTGTCGGGTGAAGATAGAGATGGACGACTACGGCGAGGGGGCATGTGGAGAAGCCTCGGAGTCTCTGGTGAGGGGTAGAACCAAACGGGAAACGGCCGCCGTGGAAAAAGATGATTTTTCACGCATAGTTCGCAGCGCCGACTGCCCGTGGCCACCACAAGACGGCGACAGACACGGCGGCGCCTTTCTTACATCAAGCCCGGTGTCCATCAAGACGCCTAGATACACCGGTAAGGCTGACTGGGAAGCTTTCCACGCGCAATTTGAACTTTTAGCCGATGCTGCCGGATGGTCAGTGAAGGTCAAAGCGCTGCAGCTTGCGATGTGTCTGGCGGACGACGCATTGTCTTGTTTGTTGCTGCTTAGCCCAGAGGACAGGGGGGACTATGTTGCCCTAGTGGGGGCACTAAGTAGGCGTTTTGGACTATGTGTTAAGCCGGGGCTAATGCGCTCAGAACTCTGTAATAGGCGCAGGAAGCCTGGGGAGACGCTGCGGGCACTGGCCAACGATATCGAGAGCCTGTCTCGGCGAGCATACGCCCACATGCCGCCAGCCGTGCAGAGCGAACGCGCTCGGGATCAGTTTCTCCAGGCCCTTTCCCCTACAGAACTACGCATTCAGACCCAGCTAGCCCACCCGCAGACTTTGCAAGAGGCCTTGGAGATGGCCATAGAGAGGGAGCTGGTGTGGGCTGGAGCAATCGACGGTCATCCTGCTCCTCAGCCGATGGTGAGATCGGCGAGGGAGAGGAGTGAGGACTCACAGAAGCCAGCCTGGGTGGACGAGCTCACTGAACTCATCCGCGCTGTCTCTATGCAGGCGGACCGCCGCCCCCCGTCTCGTCGAGAGCAGAGGGTCTGCTGGGGCTGCGGGCAGCCTGGCCACCTTGTCAGAGAGTGCCCTACAACTGTGAGAGCCCAGGGAAACGGGTCAGGGTCCGCGTAATTGGGGAGACGCGAGGCCCTGCCCCCTTACCCCCGCCGTCGTCGTCTGGAGGAGCCCATCATCACAGCCGGGGGGGCGGAGCTCCACCCCCCCCAGAAGCAGACGACAACATCCCGGAGCCTGTTGTCGTGGTGGGGCGGACCTGGGCGGGGGACTTTATTCATGTTCCTGTCACTGTTGAGGGGGTGGCCTGTTTGGCTTTAGTCGATACGGGGTCTACTGTGACCCTGGTGAGGCCAGACATTTTGCCGACCTGGACGGTACTCCAACCTACAACCATGCAGCTCCGCACAGTCACGGGGGAGAGGGCTCCCATGAAAGGGAAGGGGTTGTTGTCCATCTGCGTAGGGGGAAAGACTGTCCTCCACCCAGTGTGGGTAGCAGCTGTGCAGGACCCCTGTATCCTAGGGTTGGACTTCCTGCGGTGCACTGGCTGCCAGCTGGACCTTGAGAGGGGGGCGATTGGCTTCCAAGGAGGGCCCACAGTCTATATGGCCCCGCCAAACACCTCCTACATCCGCCCCCCACCGACAACAGCTCAGATGGAACAGTCACACGTCACCGGCCCCCTTCACCCCCTTGCAAAGACCTTCCAACCACCCTGTCTTCCCGATCCCTGTCCATTGTCTCAGTCCTCCTCCTGCAACCCTTCCCCCTCCCTCCCACCCCCTTGTGTCAATGTTTCGGCTCCTACAGACTACTCCCTTGCCACCCCAGCACCCCACCCCATGAGCCTGGGCCCCTTCCCCTGCCCTGCCCAGCTTCCTCAGACAGGTGAGGAGACTGTGCGGGCAATTTGGCAGGGGCACTGTGATGGACTAGACCCTCAACAGCAGGAGCAGCTGTGGCTACTACTGGCAGAGTTTAAGGACAGCTTTGCCTTGAACGAGAGCGATGTGGGTCAGACGCACCTGGTGCAGCATGAGATCGACACTGGGGATGCCAGGCCCATCAGAATGCGCCCGCGTCGCCTGCCCTTGGCCCGCCAGGAGGCTGCGGACCAGGCGCTGTGGGAGATGCAGCAGGCAGGCCTCATAGAGCCCTCAGATAGTCCCTGGGCAGCAGCCGTGGTGATGGTGCCTAAGAAGGGGGGTAAGTGGAGATTCTGTGTCGACTACAGGCCACTTAACGCAGTGACGAAGAAGGACTCCTACCCCATCCCACGCATTGATGAGGCCTTAGATGTCGTAGCTGGGTCGTCCTGGTTCTCCTCACTCGATCTCCGCTCTGGCTACTTCCAGTGCCCTCTCGCCCCTGACGCCAGACCCAAGACTGCATTCTGCACTAGCAGAGGACTGTGGCAGTTTCGGGTCCTCCCTTTCGGCCTCTGCAATGCACCTGCGACCTTCGAGAGGCTGATGGACAGAGTGCTCGCCGGCATCCCCCGGCAGCAGTGTATCGTCTACCTGGATGATATACTGGCACACGGGGGCTCCTTCGAGACAGCACTTGCCTCGCTGCGTCAGGTTCTGGAGAGAGTAGCTGCGGCGGGCTTGAAGCTCCATCCTGATAAGTGCCATTTCCTGAGGAGAGAGGTAACTTTCCTTGGGCACAGGGTGGGGGAAGAAGGCATTAGCACCATGGAGGACAAAGTGCAAACTGTCCAGGACTGGCCCACCCCCACTGACACCAGACAGCTGAAAAGCTTCCTCGGACTGGCGTCTTACTACAGACGCTTTGTGAGGGGCTTCTCCTGTGTGGCCGCTCCCCTGTTCCGCCTGCTACAGAAGGACAGGGAGTTTGTGTGGGCAGAGGATTGCCAGTCTGCTTTCGAGACACTCAAGGGAGCTCTCACCAAAGCCCCGGTGCTCTCCCCTCCTGACCCTGCCCTGCCCTTCATCCTGGACACGGACGCTAGTAACGTTGGCAATGGCGCCGTGCTGGCACAGGAGGGGCCGGAAGGGGAGCGGGTGGTGGCGTATTACAGCAGGACATTTAACAAAGCTGAACGCCGCTACTGCGTCACTCGCCGCGAGCTGCTGGCCATCGTTAGAGCTGTACGCCACTTCAAATATTACCTCTGTGGCCGTCACTTCACTGTAAGGACCGACCACTCCGCGCTCCAGTGGCTCATGTCTTTCAAGGAGCCAGGGCAGGTCGCACGGTGGATCGAGGAGCTGCAGTCCTACAGCTTCAGTGTGGTGCACAGGGCAGGGGTACGCCATGCTAATGCAGACGCCCTCTCCCGACGCCCCTGCAGTCAGGATGGCTGCCGCAACTGTGAAAGGAGGGAGAGCCGTGAGAAGGAGCTGTGCAGCCAGGAGGAGGGATGTTCTGCGGTGGAGGTGGCGTCCCCAGTCTGCTGTGAGCTCCGGGAGGTCGACACCGCAGGATGGAGACGGCAGCAGGAGGAGGACGCAGACCTTCGACCAGTGCTCCAGTGGTTGGACCAACAGCGGCGGCCCCCATGGGAAGAAGTGTCCGTTCTCTCCCTGGTCACCAAGGGACTGTGGGCTAAGTTCGAGGCCCTGCGACTGTGGGATGGCGTGCTTCAGCGGGCCTGGAAGGAACCCGCCACCGGAGAGGTGAGGTGGCAGGTGGTGGTGCCTCACTCTCTGCGTGGGGAAGTGCTTCAAGCGGTCCATGGTGCCGTGGGCTCAGGTCACTTTGGGGTGACAAAGACCCTGCGTCGCCTCCGCCTTGGCTTCTACTGGGGGCAGCACAAGAGGGACGTCGAGGACTTCTGTCGCCGCTGTGATGGCTGCACAGCCCGCAAAGGCCCCACGGAAAGGTCCCATGCCCAGCTACAGCAGTTCCCTGTGGGGTTCCCTATGGAGAGGGTTGGGGTGGATGTGGTGGGCCCGCTACCCTGCACAGAGAGGGGGAACAAGTATGTCCTCACGGATGCCCAAAGCTCGATAGCGAGTGGATCGGGCCATGCAGGGTCCTTGAGAGGATGGGGGAGGTGGTGTACAGGGTCCAGCTACCACCTCGGGGAAGGAGGGTGGCTCTCCACAGAGACCGGTTGGCCCCTTATCGAGGCACCGCCACCCCTCAACCTGCTCCAGCGAGCCCTGCAGCTCCCCGCACCGGTGCGAATGGGCCCCGGACACGCACACCTCAGTGTTCTGGCCCTGGGTCCTCACCTAACCCTATCCTTGTCTCCCCTCCCTGTCGATCACCACAGTCAGCAACTTGGCCCCCAGCCCCGCCCCTCCCTTTCCCCCTGCCCGCCCCCGGGCCTGACACTCGTGGGCCCCTCTTGCCCCCAGGCGCTTCTCCCCAGCCCCCCGTGGCCCCAACGCGGCCTCGTAGGGAGAGGAGAGCGCCGGGTCGCTTCCGGGACTTTGTTTGTTCCCTCGAGGACGAGGAACTTTGAAGGGGGGAGGCAATGTAGCGACCCTGGGACAATTAAATAGTTTGTGTGTTATGTGTTGCATTGTATTTCATTGTCCGTTATGCCAGTTGTTCTATGTGCATGTATTGTAATGTTCTTATTGTCAATCAGGGTGGGGGCCTGCACGCGAGTGAGACCGTGTTGCCGGGGTAACCGGGGGTTTGTTTGTGTGTCGGTTTTTTGCGGTTGTTTACATTGTTACGGGTTTTTCAGTGACCTGGTTTTGGTTGATTAAAAACTACGATCAATTACTAATGACTCGACATGATTATGTCACCGGCGAGGTCGTTACAATATTTATAATTTGAAATTCGTCCAAGCATTTAGACCACAGATACTATAGGGTCTATAGAATATAACCGCGGTTTCTGATTACAGTTTAATGCATTTTTCACAATCTACCAGCTCTCGTTTTGAAGGCTGAACAGACAATTTGACTGGAACTACTTAGCAGGTGTCCGTATATCAGGAGTTAATGCACACCCTGCAGCCAATCAGAATCTAGCATTCCCCCAGACCGTGGTATAAAATGCAATATATTTTTGTTATTACTTTCCTGAAACAATTCCATGGTAACGTCTATGCCACCATTCTGGGTGTAATTTGTAGAAGGTCCCTAAAACAGGTAGCAGCCAGAACGATGGCAACAACATGCCTTTGTGATTTTTCTCCATGCCGTGTCCTAAACTGTCCTCAACATACTACACCCGTAATGTAGTGCAATTGTGTTGATGAATCCAATACAATCATTCTCCCACTGTGTGTGGGCGAATCCAAGATGGCAGCATGTTAGTCTTTGTTTGTCTGTGTCCTACAGTTTTTTAAGTGATTTTTTACTCTAAATTTTATTCTACAATCCTTTTTTTTAAATGTACACTTTGCACTTTGGTAAACCTGCTCATACATCTGACTGCTTCAACAACATGAGTCTACCGGTTTACCTGCTGCTCGCCTGCGTGCTCGTCTCGCATTCTGTGGGAGTTCTGGGATTTAGTGATGGGTCATCCGCTTCTTCTCGGATTATTCTTCCAAACTCTGGAACTATGCTGCTTTCTGATGCTGGCGGATCTGCAGCAATCCGTATGTCCGCGTCGGTCTTTCCTGGCTGTTCTACCGGGTCTCAACTCCTCAGCTGGGCAGAAGTACGGCAATTTTCGGCCCAACAGCTGCAGACGCGACCGGGAAGTCAGCGCTGCCCGCTCGACAAGATCAGCGGGCCTTTGGATTGTCCTACTCCTGGGGCCTCATGTACTAAAGTTTCGTACGCACAAAAACGTGGCGTACGTCCTTTTCCACGCTCACGTTCAGATGTACAAAACGTGAAATGACCGTAAAAATGTGCGGTCCCCACGCCAGCTCCAGAGCTGTCGTACGCACGTTTCTACAGCTATTGTTCCTTTGGCGACACTTAGAGGTGACGCTGGGAAACACCTTGCAATTATATGGGTGGCTATAAAAGCATGCGCAATGGATGAAGAAAATTGTTTTAAAAATGGCTGCGTTAGCGTTGTTAGAGGACATCGCAAATGGTCAAATCCGAAGGGCGCTGGAGACGCCGGGGCCGGGAGCAAACCGTGCCCTCTCCTTGCTTGTCTATTCAAAAATAAAAAAATTAAGTTCATAAACACGAGTCAAAGTCTTTAATATCCTGGCATCTTTACGCACGACTTATGTGTATTGCAAGCAGCCAATTGTATGACCAGTATAATTACAGCATTTATGACTTCAGCATATTTACCTTGGGGATGATCGGTGTCCCCTTCATGGGCTCCCACCACTCCGGTGAGAGCTGTGTCACCGATCAAAGCGGCCACTCTCAAATCGAAGGGGGAGAGTTCCCCCACTCCCGTCCCCCCACCTGTTGCGGTCACGCTTCGGCGGTGGGCAGAAACCCTCCGCTTCACCTCCACCTTGAGGTCTGACCACTTTTTTTTAATTTCAGAGTGTGTGCGCTGCTGAGACCCCACTGCATTGACGGCCTCGCAAACACACTCCCACTCACTTCTCTTTTGTTTTGCATTTATCCCTGTTGACAGGGTTCCAATAGCATATGCTTGCGCATTTCTACCTCGTGGAGCAAAATCTCGAGCTCAGACTCTGTGAAGTTTCGTTTTTTGCCTCTGTTCATGGTGCCAGGTGATCGGATTAAGAGGTGAATCTCAGGTCCAGAGGCCTATTTAAATGAAATTGCATATTTAAATGAGGGCGTGGACAGGGAGGAGTTTGGCACCTCGGCATGTGCGCTCAATTCCACGTTGATCGAGATGTACAAAAGAAACGTGCTTGGATCCATGCGTTCGCACACTTTGATACATCTGAATTTATTTGTGCGTAAGACAGTTTCTGGGTTTTGGCGTACGCCAAGTTTCAGTATGAAATCCACGCAAGTCTTAGTACATGAGGCCCCAGGTCCTATCAGGTAATATCCATCCAAACCCAGGCCCAGAAGTGATTTTGAGTCCTGACGATTTAAAAAGTAGCGAAGGCTTGCGTTTTGTCCATGTCAACGTGCGCAGTCTGATTAACAAAATCGACGCTATTCGTCTGTGGGCTAAAATGACAGAAAGTGACGTAATTGTCTTGACAGAGACATGGCTCAAACCATCAATTACGAACAACATGATTCATATCGATGGCTATAATCTCTTTCGGACGGATCGTGTGAATAAAGGAGGGGGCGTAGCCATATATGCAAAGGCTTCGTTGGATTGCTGTTCCGTCGAAACAATAACAAAACCGAAGTTTTTTGAACTGTGTGCTGTCAAATTAAATCTCCCCAATGACACTTCATTGACTGTGGTAGGATGCTACCGCCCACCATCAGCTGTAGCTGCGGCAACTGCTCTGCTATCTGATTTTCTGCAAGAACTGTCCAATGAGTTTATCGTTCTGGGAGACTTGAATTGGGACTGGCTTTTGCCTTCATCACCGTTAAAAGACATTTGCGACGCGTTAAACTTGACGCAACTAGTTCAGTCACCTACACGCCTCAATCTAAAACGAATGGACAAATCTACATTAATCGATGTAATTCTGACTAATTCCCCACACAAGTACTCTGCCTCTGGTGTTTTATGTAATGATGTCAGTGATCACTGTATGGTTGCCTGTGTTAAAAATTGTAAAATGACTAAAACCAAGCCGCGGTTTATTTTTAAACGAAATTACAAACGCTTTAATGAGCAAGCATTTCTTCATGACATCTATCAAAGTGATTTAAATTTAGTGTGTTTTATGGATGATGTTGAACTGGCATGGGATTATTTTAAGAAGACTTTTTTAGCCATAATTGATAAACATGCTCCTACTATAAGATATAGAGTGAGGGGCAGAGACAACCCCTGGTTTAATGACAGCATTGCAACTGCAATTAGAGAACGAAATGAAGCATGGATAAAAGCAAAAAGAAATAATAATGACAAATGTTGGTTAAATTATAGGGTATTAAGAAACAAATGCACAAGACTAATAAAAACTACAAAAAGTGAGTATTATCTGAATTTAATAAATGAAAACCTCAGTGATCCTAAAAAATTTTGGAAAGCTATTAAATCTTCTTCAGGTGATGTGCCACCTCCCGCTATCCCTGAATTCATTACAACAAGCCATGGTGAAGTTAGGGGTAAACAAAGCATGGTAGATACTTTCAACGAGCACTTTATTAATGCAGGAAGAGATACTCAGTCAACACTTCCAGCCACCCCCATGGATAGTGGAACCTCCATCATTGATTCATCTAATGAAAGTCTAAATAATTTTAACTTCACTCCAATATCTGCGGCGGAAGTACAAAAGGCCCTTTTGGGGTTGGACTGTAAAAAGTCTGCTGGGCCAGACCAGATTGAGCCATATTTTCTTAAAACTGCTGTGAATTTGATTGCCGACCCTATCTCCTCCATCTTCAATCTTAGTCTACACTGTGGTTCTATCCCAAAGTCATGGAAATCTGCATTTATCCTTCCACTTTTAAAAAGCGGAGACCCTTCGGTTTTAGATAATTATCGCCCAATCTCCACACTGTCTGTCTTGGCCAAACTGCTTGAGTCTTTCATAAATGAGCAACTAAAACATTTCTTATCTGACAACTCCATTTTGAATCCCACTCAGTCTGGCTTTAGACAAGGACATAGTACAATTACTGCTGTAACCTCAGTTACAAATGATATCTTACATACTTTAGATAACAAGAAGTCTTGTGCTGCTTTATTTATTGACCTTTCTAAAGCATTTGACACTGTGGACCATCACCTTCTCCTGCAGAGATTGCAAAGTATAGGCTTTAGTACCACTGTATTAAGCTGGTTCACTAATTACCTGAGTGGTAGAACTCAGTGTGTGGCATTGGATAACTGTACCTCATCTTTGCTGGAAGTAAAAATGGGTGTCCCACAAGGGTCAGTTTTGGGCCCCATTTTATTTTCCATTTATATAAACAATTTAGGTAGGGACTTAAAGCAAATAAAGATTCATCTTTACGCAGATGATACCATTATGTATACATCTGCCACATCAGTCAGTGAAGCAATTACATATTTACAGTCTGCTTTTAGTGTAGTACAAAAATCTCTGGTAAGCTTAAAGTTGGTACTAAATGCTACAAAAACTAAGTCAATGGTTTTTACCCGTTCACGCTCTCCAATAAACATCACTTTAACAACTCAGGATGGTACGATAATAGAGAGAGTATCGTCTTATAAATACTTAGGTATCTGGCTTGATGATAAGCTGTCTCTCGGGGTCCATATTGTGAGCCTTTTAAAAAAACTTAGACCTAAATTAGGTTTCTTTTTTCGCATGAAAAAGTGTTTTCCTCATTTAGCAAGGAAAAGGTTAGTGCAGAGCACTTTCTTATCAGTATTAGATTATGGTGACCTCATTTATATGCATTCTTCCTCATCGCTATTAAACAAACTAGATGTAATTTACCATTCAGCCCTGCGCTTCATCACAGGTGCCCCAGCTAGAACTCACCACTGCATTCTGTATGAGGCTGTACAATGGCCCTCCCTCTCCCTTAGAAGGAAACTACATGCACTGATTTTTATTGCGAAAGCACTAATGGGTAAACTACCCCTTTACATTTCAAATTTGCTTTCCTTCCATAACAGTGTTTACAAAACAAGGTCATCAGAATATATGTTATTAACCACACCACTAACAAGAACACAACTGGGTACAACAGCTTTCTCATCATATGCACCAAAGGTCTGGAATGAACTTCAAGCCACTCTAAAGCTGGAATCACTCCCACCACTCAGTACCTTTAAAAACATGTTACAATCAGCTCTAAAAGAACACTGCAACTGTTTTTAACCTGATGCCTTTTATTTATTTTTAATTTGTTTTTTTTAGCTGTATGTATTAGCTTGTTTTTATATAGCCTGTTATGAAGTGTAATTTTAGCATTATAGTGTCAATTGTGGTGTACTTTGTTTGTGTGTGTGTGTGGCCTTGTGCAAATTCTGCAACTTCTTTTCTGCTGCCTGTCTTGGCCAGGACTCCCTGTGAGAAGAGTTACTGTAACTCAATGGGACCTTCCTGGTGAAATAAAGGTTAAATAAAATAAAAATAAAATCCGATTGCGTGATAAATCATGACCGAATATCCGGCGAACTTCAAACAGGCTGCAAACTTGGCAGCATGCTCCGGTAGAGCCAATAGTATCCGTCCGCGTCCTGCAAGACGGAGGGGTGACTTGTAGTAGGAGTCGTGACTTATAGTAGGAGGTGTGTCTAGTACTTTTCTAAATCACGGAAGTGATCTGTATGTAGCAGTGGTGCGCGGGTAAATAAATGACCGCAACTCAGACCTCAAATATTTGCCCTAAGATAAAAATAATCTTAACATGATCTTAACTTCAGACTTCGACTTCAAGGAAGAGGTCGCGTAATGTGTGAACCGTGATTTACAATACTTTTTTCACCTCGAAAAGAGGAAAATCTCGCGTGGGCCGCGATTTAGAAAAGTACAAGACACGCCTCCTCCTACTACAAGTTACGCCTCCGTCTTGAAGGACGCAGACAGACCCTACTCGGTAGAGCTGCTCTTTAGCATCATGCTAACCGGGGCTAACAGAGCCTGTCCCCTCCCGTCCTATTAAGTGTATCTTTGGGACAGATTAAATCCGGATATTTTAATAAGTCGCTGCTTTTCTTCTTTGTAGATGGTCAAAGCAGTTGACTGGTTATTAGCCATGTTGGTAAACGCATCGCTCTCGCCAACATGTAAAGCTCTCGGAGAGAGGGCGAGAAGACCGCTGATAAAAAGCTGTCTGCCCCCTGCCACCTTCACATCCTGTGTGATGGGAATGCTCGTCTCCAAGCGGTAAGTACCCCCGCAGGGTGTGACTGTGCCATGGGCGTAGCGGGCGGCTCCTCCTTGTCCTACAGCCCAGACTGTGGGGACAAACCCGGGTGTGTGAGGTATAGGACTGGGAGACTATATACACAGTGCCGGGGGGGATGTGGGCGTGGCCCACGTTGATTGGTGCACTGCGGGAACGTTCAGTGCACGCGACTGAGCACGGGACACACCCATCCAGAGGTCGTAGCCTACATGAAATAGAACAGTCCCTGTTTCTCATGAGGTCCTATCCCATATATTGTCACACTCTATGATATCCGTTTCTCGGACACAATCGTTTTGATCAGAGATGACTCAAATATTATGCCTGGACTTTGAAACGAGCATGCCATAAAGAGGATATTGAGGATAGTTGCATTTATTTTTCTTAGTTCTATTCAAGTTTAAACGTGCTTGGAATAGTCTGACTATATGAGCTATTTCATGTTTGGTTGAAGATTTTGAAAAAGTGATTGTTGAATGCCTGATTGTTCAGTAGTACTCATAAAGCACAAATAAGCATGTTCTAAACAATATGACAACAAAAGATTTGTTGACTAATATGATTTTTATCTATTTATTTTTGACAATTGGACAATTGGACAAAAGGACATGTCAAGTCAACCACCCATGTGTGTAATTATGTACACAGTCCGCAATTCCACCCAGGGAACAGTCTTTTTCATATCAAACACATGGAGAGGAAGAGTCAGTTATGAATAACAAGATATAATAAAAAAAATTGGCTTTTGGAAGTGTTTTAGTTCTCGCTGAACGTGGCTCTGACATTCAGGACACTTGACGTTGCATCATGGCTCAGGTAAATATCCAAGCCTTTACTCTGGGGAAGTCAGTTAACTCCACTTTACTTGGAAACCACAAGGACAGTTGCTGATTGTGAAGTGTGCCCCAGACATATTGAATTTTGGGGGGGACATTGCTTATTGATTTCTCAATGTGCAAGGATAATGACCGTTTTTGTACCATACACTGAAACAATGGACTTGTCAATCCTTTGCCCATTAGTTGTTGATTTTGAGTTTCTTGTTTTAGGCTATAAATGAACAGACTTGCAACGTGATAAGTTTGACAACTTTAGTCGTCAGAATTTTCGGATGTACACTTTTTTTTTCAAAGATATAAATTAAGACATTTCAATAAAAATGCATGATGCTAGCGTGGTATTTTACTAAATACGTTTCTCGACAATTTTTGTCAAAAACAGAGGAAACCTAAACCAGTTAAGACAATACCATTTTTCTTTTGGCATTAGCACATGAATAGTGAAACCAACCTCTGACCAAACTCAACCTGGCCAGAGCAACACCAGGTTTTTTCTTGCCTGCTGGCAGTCACTGCATTACCAGAACCATCTGAATGAGCAGGGACGTGCCAGGCAGTGGGGACATGTTAACCATGGTAGACGAAAGCCTTGTGTAGAACTTGCCAAATAGCCCTGGCAGAACAGCTGTGTACTGGCTTTTCTGCCAAATCAGGCCCCAGAACTCTTCTTTTTTTTCCCTCTGTTCAAAGAACAAAATAGGCAGATTCTAGTTTGCACACTGCAAGATGAGTTTGCACCTGGTACAAATCCTGGTGGTTCCAGGACACAATAGCAGACAAAACTAGAAAAATTCATATCCTACAAAAAATGCTGGGAGTGCTGTAGTGCAAAGTGAGGATGAAAATGTTTTAATAAAGACACATAGTTTAAGACGTATAGACATGTTAAACGGCTTAAATCAAGTGAAGGGATTTGAACAAAAGTTCAAAAGTCTAAATGGATAAACAATGTAAACATGCACACTATGAAAATGTAGATGGTTGAAATCAAATAAATTGACAGTTGAATGAAAAGCATTGCTAAAAATTCAGAAATGTAAAATGAATTGAACTGAAGAATCTCAAAGGTCACCTGTATTGCCCTGCACTGCTGAAAAATCGGAAAGGTAAAACGTATTGCAGTGCATTGCTGAAAAACCTGGAAGCTGAAATCGAAAAACATCCTGATGCTGAACTACATACCTGAAGAAGCAAGTGCTGAAATAATAATAGTAATGGTAGTAGTAGCTGAAGTAGTGGTAGTAATAGCTGAAGTAGAAGTAGTATTAGTAGCTGAAGTAGAAGTAGTACTAGTAGTCAGTGGTGGGTAGAGTACTGAAAATCTATACTCAAGTAAAATTACAATTATTTCCCTACTTGTGTAAAAGTCTCATCTCATCTTCATCCGCTTATCCGGGGTCGGGTCGCGGGGGGAGCAGCATAAGCAGGGGGCCCCAGACTTCCCTTTCCCGGGCCACATTGACCAGCTCTGACGGGGGGATCCCGAGGCGTTAATAATCTCTCCACCTAGTCCTGGGTCTTCCCCAAGGTCTCCTCCCCAATGGACGTGCCTGAAACACCCAGTGGGCATCCTTACCAGATGCCCGAACCACCTCAGCTGACTCCTTTCTAAACAAAGGAGCAGTGGCTCTAAAACGAGGTCCTCGCGGATGGCTGAGCTTCTCACCCTATCCCTAAGGGAGACGCCAGCCACCCTTCTGAGAAAACTCATCTCGGCCGCATGTACCCGCGATCTCGTCCTTTCGGTCATCACCCAACCCTCATGACCATAGGTGAGGATAGAAGAATAGAATAGAATATACTTTTATTGTCACTGTACACATGTACGATGAGATTAAAACAGCCCTCTCCAAGCAGTGCAAAAATACATACATATATACAATACAAACACATAAACACACAGGACATGAAGAGATAAAAAAAGGGAGGTAGGGTGTGCAGTCCTGAGGAGTGTGTACATTGCAAATAAACAATAAATACGGTACTATGCAGTGTAAGATATGTATATATTGCACATTATATATTATTATATTATATATATATTAGAGCTGTCAGTTAAACGCGTTATTAATCGTGCGATTAATCGTGATTAAATATTTTAATCGCTTGACAGCCCTAATATATATATCTATACATGTATGTATGTGTATATATATATATAGCCCATCTAGTGTGTAACATAATATATTGCACATGAGTGATATGAGTCCAGGGGTTGGGGTGGTTGAACTAGGAATGCTTCATGTGTAGGGATGGGAATTGATAAGAATTTCACTATTCCGATTCCGATTCTGCTTATCGATCCGATTCCTTATCGATTCTCTTATCGATTCTCATTGGGTGAGAAAATAAGTATAAATGTGTTTGTTTGCATTACATCTCTTTAATATCTGATCAGAAGTGCTTCTAGTATTAGGAAATTTTACATTTTCAAATCAATTGGTCTAGACGAAAAAATATATCGCTTTTTAAGCCCAAATTTCATCATTATGTGCCATACAACTAAAAACACAGACTGAAAACAGCCAAGTAAGAGCTTGTGCCTTTTGGAATTCTAACAGTGCTCATTTGCATTCAACTTGTAACAAAATTAAACTGACATAAACAAAATGAAGCATTGATTAGACAGAGATTTATTAGATGGGCCTACCTAATAAACCGTTGGAACACACAAGACCGGAAACCATAGCAATGCCGGTAAACAAACCCCGAGAAGCCCAATCCCTATGAGAGCTCCCCACGCTACGGCCATCCGGAGGCGACAGAGCTGTTGGCCGTGATATTATATATACAATTATAATATAGTATATAATATATTATATACTATTATATATAGAGATCCGGGAGTCGCAAACTGCAACAATCACTTTCTCCTCCATTCCGCGGTTCACCCGGACTGCACTGCACTGAGTTTGACGGCTGAACGCTGATTGGCTGTTACGTTACACATGTCACTCAGTTATCACGCTGTTGAACGCTGATTGGCTGTCAAGACAAAAACTTGTCGCCGGTTTTCTCCCGCGACAAACTCGCCCTTATACGCGTCTCTACGTTCACTTTGTATGGGATCTTGTCGCCCCGTCGCGTTTGGTTTGAACGCACAATGCGATTCTTCCTCGGCGGCGACATGTTTGCTGCGTTCTGAACCAAATCAAAGCAGCGTGTGTGTGACGTCACGACGCATTTGCCGCGACCGGAACCGATAAGCGGAATCGTTAAGCAGGCTTGCTAACGATTCCAAGGAATCGGTTGACTCGGAACCGGTTCTGAACAAGAACCGGTTCTCGATTCCCATCCCTATTCATGTGAGAGTTCAGGGAGGTTATTGCTTTTGGGAAGAAGCTGTTCTTGAATCTATTTGTTTTAGTCCTCATGCACCTGTAGCGCCTCCCTGAGGGCAAAAGTTCAAAGCCAGGGTGGGAACTGTCCTTGGTTATAGTTATTGCTCTGTTTAGGCAGCGGGAGGTGTAAATGTCCATCAGGGAGGGGAGAGGACAGCCAATGATCTTCTGTGCTGCCTTCACAACTCTGTTGAGCTTCGCCCTGTCTGCAGCGGTGCAGCTGCCGTACCAGATTGTGATGCAGTATGTCAACAGGCTGTCAAATTCAAGACACAGGCCGATGATCCAATGAGGACCACATCATCTGCAAAAAGCAGTGACGAGATCCTCAGACCACCGAACTGCAACCCTACTGCGTCCGACGACACACAGAGTCCCATCCTTACTGTACACAGCTTGGATGGTTCCCTCTTTCCCCCTCCTGAGGTGCCGGATAGTCTTCCAGAAACACTTTGGTGCCGACCGAAAGTCCTTCTCCATGGCCTCTCCGAACTTCTCCCACACCCGCTGCTTAGCCTCCGACACGGCAGCAGCTGCAGCCCTTCGAGCCTGTCGGTACCCTGCAACCGAGTCAGGAGTCCTCCAGGATATCATATCCCGGAAGGCCTCCTTCTTCAATCGGACGACTTCCCTGACCACCGGTGTCCACCACGGTGTCCCCTTGAGGAGCCTAAGACCCTGAGGCCACAGCTAGCCGCCGCAGCTTCAGCAATGGAGGCTTTGAACACCGCCCACTCCGGCTCAATGCCCCCAACCTCCACAGGAATGCCAGAAAAACTCAGCCGGAGGTGTGAGATACCTAGGACGGGGGCCTCCTCCAGACGTTCCCAATTCACCCGCACAACTCGTTTGGGCTTACCAGGTCTATCTGGAAATTTCCCCCATTCCCTGATCCAACTCACCACCAGATGGTAGTCGGTTGACAGTTCCGCCCCTCTCTTAACCCGAGTGTCCAAAACATGCGGCCTCAGATCAGATGACACGATCACGAAATCAATCATCGATCTTCGGCCTAGGGTACTCTGGTACCAGGTACACTTATGAGCACCCTTATGTTCGAACATGGTGTTCGTTATGGATAATCCATGACTAGCACAGAAGTCCAATAACAAACGACCGCTCGGGTTTAGATCAGGGAGGCCGTTCCTCCCCACCACGCCTCTCCAGGTGTCTCCATCGTTGCCGACGTGGGCGTTGAAGTCTCCCAGCAGAACTACGGAGTCCCCTACTGGAGCCCCATACAGGACTCCATTCAGGGTCTCCAAGAAGGCTGAGTACTCTGAACTGCTGTTTGGTGCATACGCACAAACAACAGTCAGAGTTTTCCCCCCTACAACCCTTAGGCGAAGGGAGGCGACCCTCTCGTCTACCGGGGTAAACTCCAACACCGCAGCGCTCAGCCAGGGATTTATGAGTATCCCCTATCCAGGAGTACGGTACCAGAGCTGAGACTGTGCGTGCAGGTAAGCCCCACCAGATCTAACTGATAGCGCTCCACCTCCCTCACAAGCTCCGGTTCCTTTCCCCACAGCGAGGTGACCCATGTGGCTGCACACCCGACCCCAGCAGGTCTTCCCACAGGTGGTGGGCCCATGGGATGAAGAGAGGGGGGGTGCCACGTAGTTTGTTCGGGCTATGGCCGACCGGGCTCCGTGGCAAACCCGGCCACCAAGCGCTCGCCATCGAGCCCTCCGTCTGGGCCTGGCTCCAGACGGGGGCCCCGGGCTTCATCCGGGCCTCCACCACGATGAGGGGATGGTTCCCGGAGAGGTTGAGTAAAAGTAAAAATTCCAATTTGAAAACCTACTTAAGTAAGGGCAAGGAAGTACTTTGTTATAAAGTTACTCAAATTACAAGTTACTTTACATTTTTGTATTGGAGTGCTTGGTGGATCAGTGAAAAAGACATAACGTGTGTGAGTGAGTGAGAGAGAAAGAAAGAGATGCACTCTTAAAACATTTCTTCACAAGTTGCTTCATTGTGTGTATTGTTCATTAAACATGCATACAAGAATACGTACAACAAAAAAAATATTTAATTTCAAACAGTGTGTTGTAGGATCACAACCAATGAAACACTAACCAGGCTGGCTTGGTTAGCTGATTAGCCAATCAGATTTGTCTTCAAATCAGATCCAGCCTACACATAGCAGGCACGCACACTCACAGCCAGACCCAACAAGGACAAACAAGTTCTAGAGTGGTCTGTAGAATAGAGCCTGTGTAACATGGTATCTTTAGAATTATATAAACTCTACGTGGACCGTTACCCGCACCCCCTGCCGAAAATATCTTCCTGCGAGTCTGCATCCATGGCGTTTCTATATGGAAAGCCAAGAAGGCTAGCCTGGCAAGCCAGACCCATATCGGAAAGATATTGGGTCTGGTCTCGTACGGTGGCAGGAAGAAGGTGACGTAGTCAGAGCGACGGAAATTTGTACACGTACACTCTCGATATCTTGATAAAAAATGATTTATTCAATCTTTTCCAGTAACAAAAAAGATGCAGTTGTAAATTAGGTAGATAATATAATCTTAACGAAAAGCGTATCAAACAATCAATTATATCGACAGTAGTGGTCAAAACAGAGTGATTAACCACGCTACCCTCATCCATCGGCCAACCCCAAACATTTGGCTGACCCCTTTACTTTATGACTTTTGCCTGTGACGTCAACCATGACGTCTACAAACGCGAAATATTATACAAAATACAAATAAGATAATACAAAATCATTTCATCATCAACACTTTTCATACTTCAAAACAAGAATATAAATTCTGCTAAAAGTAAAAAGCAGCGAAATGGCTGTAACATACCGGCCCCTAGTTTTGTACAGCAAAACTACCAAATTATAAATACAAACAGCCATTTAAATACGTTGAAAGCATTTATAGCCTGTATAATTCATGTATCATAGGAATGCAAAGCCTTCGGAGTCACGAGTTGCCATTCCTTATCCAAGTCTGTAATCAAGAATAGCATTGAATGTATGTCAAGGTCAATTTCAAATGTCTATCTGGGCAGAACGCATATCATTAGTTCCTAAAAGGTGGTTGGGAAAAAACACGAAGAAGTCTTCAGACCACTCCTTTTTTCTTCTTTTTTCTAGACAAGAAGTCAATGCAATCATCACAATTACATTTCTTTCACATTTTCGTGGTAAACATAAGTACCAGGCTTTTATTTTCTTAAAGATCCCATGCCATGCTATTTTATGGATGCTTTAATATAGGTATTAGTGGGCCACAAACACAGTATTCAAAGACGTCCCCGAAATTCAGCCGTGGTGCAGAGTTACAGCCACTCCGAACCAGTCGCACATTGAGCTTCCCCCAAACGCGCTGTTTCGGTGGGCGTGTCAAGGCAGGTCAAGGAGGGGGGTGGGGGTGTGGCCCTGAGCAGCTTGTAGCCACAGTACCATGCGCTCTGGTTACGGTGGGCGTGTCAAGGCAGGTCAAGGAGGGGGGTGTGGGTGTGGCCCTGAGCAGCTTGTAGCCACAGTACCATGCGCTCTGTTTACGGTGGATGTATCACAATGGCTCTTAGAAACCCATATTATACATAGATATCTATATCATATAATATATATTATCACCTGGCCCTGAGCAGCTTGTAGCCACGGTACCATGCGCTGTTTACGGTGGATGTATCGCAATGGCTCTTAGAAACCCATATTATACATAGATATCTATATCATATAATATATAATATATATTATCACGGCCAAAAGCTGTGTGAGCCTCCAGACGATAGGCTATTATGAATCTCAAACGACCGCGTCTTCTTCAGATTGATGTGGAAGTGGAAGAACCAGAGACGTCGGAGAACCCGACGAAGTCCTTTGTGATTCTTTATATCGTCTGGAGGTGCACACAGCTTTTGGCCGTGATAATATGTATTATTTGATATAGATATCTATGTATTATATGATATTATTTAGATGTAGAGCCCCAGGACTGTAACGCAAGTGTTGTACACTTCCTTGTTATTTGGATAACCGTTCTGCTGTTGTTGTGATGGCGCATAACGCGTCGACTTTCGTCTCTGGTATTTCTACAACGAGACTCGTAGTGGGGGTTATCTCAGCCATGGTTGAGAATGAATTAGGGGAAAGGAACTTTGGCTTTGACTCCCTGAAGTACATGAACCACGACATGGAGGAGAAGAGGATTGTTGGCCGCGAATGTATCCCGCTTGAGCCCTGCTTCCCGCCGCCTCGGCAGCGGTCAGCGCTAATCACCGCCTCCTGAAGCCGAGGCGGTGGTCCATCGGCAGCGAGGCTCCGGCGGGAGACGACCGCGGTCAACAATCCCTTTCTCCTCCATGTCGTGGTTCATGCCTACTTCAGGGAGTCAAAGCCAAAGTTCCTTTCCCCCAATTCATTCTCGTCTCTGGTTCTTCCACTTCCACATCAATCTGTAGTAGACAGAACCGCGCGCTGCCTGCTGCCGGCGCGAGGCACCACCGCCCGGCTGCCCGCTGCCGGGCGGTGGTGCTTCGCGGCGGTGGTGCCTCGCGGCAACCGGCGGCAGGCAGCATGTCGCAGTTCATGTACTTCGATGTCGTTCTGCCATTGCATTCAAAATTCTGTAACTAGTCTGTTACTACGAACTAAGCAACTACCGTACACGTATTAGTATTTAGCACTAGCTCAATCACGACTCCTTCAGAATTCTTGTGGGTGGTTACGAACCAACCAAGTGGGCAGGGCCATGAATAATAGTTTGACAACGCTACGTCACAGTGTCACCTTATCCAGATCGGCTCATTTCTTCTGCCTTTTTCCTTTCATTGCCTATTGCATTCAGCAGACAAACTGCATAGATTTCAAACTTACCACAGCTCACAAACTTATTCAGACCTATGTTATTTAACAAACAATAGGAAAAATGTGATTTTAATGGCATGGGCTCTTTAAACGTTCTTTAGCACCAACCGCATACCACACGCATTCAAGAAATCAACGCTTTTATCATTATGGAAACCAACGTTTCAAAACAATTCACAGTATTTTTACTCAACTGAAATTACCTTCAAGCAGGCTCTCGCTTCGATACTCGAAAAACATAACAGAGGTTATACATAACCTTTCTATAAATTCAATCGATAAGGATTTTCAAAAATCACTCGGTTTCTATTAGTAAACATAACTTAGTAATTGGCCCCTAATACATTGCTTTGTGTCTTAACGCGTACTCTACGCACAAATCCTTTGGCTTCTTTAAATGTGTCCGTCATGCACCCTAAAGGCCAAGAATTTCTAGGGGCAGACTCCTCAACTAAGAGAACTAGGTCTCCTACTGAGAAGCTTCTTTTCCATTTTTGGCGCTGTTGCATTATGGGGAGGTACTCTTTCGCCCATCTCTTCCAAAATAAATCACTTATGTACTGCACTTGTTCCGAGCGCCTTCTTCCATATGTCTCATGTTTGTCAAACAGACCAGGGGGTAGTATGGGCTTTCCTTTTAACAACAAAAGGTGGTTTGGTGTCAGCGCTTCGAGATCGTTTGGATCATCACTGGATGGTGTTAATGGTCTGTCATTTAGCATTGCTTCGACCTTGCAGAATATTGTGTTGAGGGCCTCATCGTCGACTACTTGTTGCTTAGTGACGGAGCAGAGGATCTTTTCAATTTGTTGCACAAGACGCTCTCAAACACTGCCATGGTGCGCTCCATGAGGGGGGTTGAAGGTCCATTTGATCCCTTCCTGTAGGAGTGTGGCATGAATTTTGTCTTGGTTTAGGTTTTTTAGTGTTTGTTTGAGTTCCCGATTGGCACTTACAAAGTTGGTTCCATTATCCGATCTAATTTCTTTGACCGTTCCTCTACGGCAGGTGAACCGCCTTATGGCGTTGATGCAGGAATCTGTGTCAAGTGTATGTGGCAGATACCACATCTTGCCTCTTTCGGGCTGCAGCTCGCTCTGAGGTACGATTTCTGCGTGCCCCTTTGGAACATTAAAAGGCACAAGGCCTTCTGAGTCGAGGCCCTCTCCCAGGCAGGGCCAAGGTGATCTGAGGAATTGAATTAACCCCGGGATAGGATGGGCTTTGTGGTTTACTGAATCTTTCGCCAGACAAATATTCTTTACAAGGACATTCCCAATATCAAAATAAATAAAACGTACAGCCATGAGATGTTCAGGAAATATTGTAACAGGTCGGAAGAGGCCCCAAACGTCGGTATTATTAAACACGTAACTTATGGACAGTTCGAAGATATCAGGCAGAGCGCAGGCAGAATCCATTGTCGGGGGTGGATGGCAGGGTTGATCGACGGGACAGAGACAGAGCAGGCAGGTCGGGGACAGGCAGGGTCAATACCGGGGAATCTGTCCGGAAACCGCTGGAGAGACTAGTACGGATGAGACAGGCCATCTGGCACTGAGTGAACTTAGGCCCCGACCCACACGAGGACACTTGCGGGAAAAAACGACAAAGTATTTGATTGGAAGTGCCTTTCGTTTAGACGGTGACAGCGTTTTTGGGGTTTCAAAGCGCAAAAATCTGAAACCACCCTCCAGAGTGGAAAACTTGAATACGCTACGCCGTAGCGTTTCCTGCCAAGACGCAAAACTCTGCTCAGATCTGCTAACGTCGCGTACGCGTTTACGTCACATACATGCCCCAGTTGTAACAGGGGGGTTAGGCAGAACCCAAGTGCATGGACAGACAGTTGAGGACTGACAGGTGTCCTATGCTGGCCTGTATTCTGTGAGGTGCTGTCACACCAAAATTGTACCAGGGGCGAAAATTGTACCGCCTACGTAATCCGCGTCGAAACATCACGTCACCGATCGACGCGATTGTTTGTTGCCAGGCAGGTTTCAAAAAACATTCGCACTCATCAAGACGAAATTATATAATACAGATAACACTTGTTTTTACTTTATATTTGTATTGTATTGAATTTAGCTAGTAAACTGAGTGTTTCAAGTGTATCGTAGTTTATAGTTGTATTGTATTTAATTGACAGTTGAGGACAGTTTCAAGGATTTAATTCGGTACAGGATCGGGCAGGCAGAGAGCAAACAGTAAAGGGACGGCTCCAGACGTCCTAGATCGAACAGGGAGGGTGGAGGGGGCCCGGAGGAGGGTTAGAATTCCTCTGAGGCATCGGAGGTTGCGTCCTCCGTAGACGAGATGGACGCGACATCCGAGTACCTTCTCCTCAGGAGGTCAGAAGAACCACCGGCAGATGGAACCGTAGCGGGCGGACGAGAGGACGGGGCAGGTTGGTCAGGATGGGACAGGTGGAAGTCAGATGAGACGGGCGTCCACGATCTAAGGGAGCCGGGATCCAGGAGAACTCCTCCAGACCGTACCCCTCCCAATCCACCAGATACTGGACCCCACATCCATGGCGGCGGGAGCGGAGGAGACGCCAGACAGTAAATACCGGGCCTCCGTCGACAAGCCGAGGGGGAGGAGGGGGCGGAACGGGAGGAGCCAGAGGGCTTTCCTGGACGGGTTTGACCCTGGAGACATAGAAGGTTGGGGGGATCCTCATGGAACGAGGAAGCTGAAGGCGTACCGCCTCTGGGTTTATGATGCAGGTTATGGGAAATGGTCCCATGAACTTGGGGGCCAGCTAGCGACTCTCCACTTTAAGGGGCAGGTCACGGGTGGAGAGCCAGGCCTTCTGGCCAAGTTGATAGGCAGGGGTCGGCATGCAGCCTTTGTTTGCAGCAGCAGCGTGGTGATCTGCAGACTTGGAGAGAGCAGCGCGCGCCAGGATCCAGGTGCGTCGACAATGATGGATCAGGGCTTGAGCCGAGGGGCAGGAGGCTCAAGCCTCTGACCTGGCTTCTCCAGGTCGGGGAATAGGGGTGGCAGATATATATATATATATATATATATATATATATATATATAGATATATAACGCGGCTGTGCCAAATCAAACTAAAAAAATCACAACAATGGGGTAGCCCAAGTGTAGCAATCTACAGAGCAATCACAACAGTTGAATCCAGAATGGACTGAATGAAGATGTTAAATGATTAACTCACATTCGCACGGAAGGCTTCTTCTGATTAGAATGTTTTGTTATACTTAACCCTGAGAGGCCTGATTGGCCAGAGTCTTTTGAAGAACGAGGAATGCAATAGCTGCCCAACTGAAGCCAGACTGATGTCCTTGTGAAATGCAAACGTCAATGTCTGGATGGAATATCTGTGAATGTCTAGGCCCCCTCCACAAGTCTTTCCTCCCTATTCCTGACCTTTGTGTGACAGATGTTGTATTGAGCTGTGGTAAGCCACTGTATTGACCTGTGGTACGTCGTTAGTCCAATCTGTTCAAACAGTGACAGATTTGTTTTTCAATGAGCTTCCATATCAGCAGGGATCCTTTTTTAGCCTTGCAATAGGGTTGAAATTGTGGCATCAGGGAGCTACCAAATGTTCTTTACAGGTTCTTCAATTTAGTTCTTTGTTGAGAAAGCCACCAGCTATAGGTTCGGTGTCCTTTAAGCCTGCTGGCCTTCATGCTGTCTAGTATCTTAGGACACACTTGTGCTGTCTCTACCGTGCCCAGCCCATAACCCTGGGACAGATATGTCCCGTTGTCAAGCCTCCTCAGTTTCACACGTGTTGTTATGTCTAGACTGTGGTTGATTGAGATGTTCTCGTGTATTTGGCAGTTGGTTACTTTTTGATTTCGATGTCTTGGCAACATTCTTGATGTCTTGTCTACAGCTCCCCCAGAGGGGTGTTCCACGAACGGAGGTTTAACAAACACTGAGTTAACGCTGAACTCTAGGTTGATTGACCCTGTGCCGACCAACCCAGAGTTTTCGGTTCCACAGCAGCGGTTATGCATTAGTTCAATCAACTCAGGGTTGGTTAACACAGGGTTGTGCGCGTCCACGCCAAACCTAAAAAGACGTGATGTATGGATCATGGAAACCCTGATCGATATGGCGAAACGGGCCGCTTATTTCAATGAAATGGAACTCCAGGTTCTCCTGGAGAGCTATGATGAGGAGAAGGACATTATCACAAGAAAAGGGAACGCTAAAGCCTCTGCAACCCAGAGAACCAAAGCCTGGCAGCGGATCACTGACCACGTAAATGCGTTAGTTACACGTCAAAAGCATGATCCTTAATATTTCATCCATGAATATATAAATATCCCAGTTAAGCATTCTTAAAGATCCTACCACATTACCCCTTTCTTCTAAAAAAACATGTCCTCCGATTGCTTCCAAGCGGTCAGCGGATCAAGTATAAAAATGAAGTATAAAAAACATAGGCTGGTAAGCTTTTCCCACCATAGTATTGGTATAAATTTAAATAAGCCATTTTTTTTTTGCCAATCCAGAAAAGGTAGACAGTCGGCAGACTGGATCTGGCCCTCAAATTGTCTTGACCCCGGTGGAGGAGCAGTTATTAGACATAAATTAAGGTACCTACCTCCTCAGAGAGTCAGGGGCCATACCCCACTGGTTGAATGTAGGTTTTTGTGTTTTCTTGTATTTTAGATTTTTTTGCCTTCGAAGTAACACATGCAAACCGTGTGCTTGCCACAGCGCATACTATTCCAAATGTTTCTTTTTTTGGTAACTGGGTAGAAAACCTAAAAGTGACAATTCATCAACTTCACAGATCAAGATGGATTAGTGCTTGTAATGAAGCCGCCGGCTACGATCAAACATTCTCCAGTGGATACAAGTCTGTTAGGACTATTTTATAGCCTACTTTATGTTGTAAATGCCTCTCGGCATAGTACTCAGACAATATTGCTCTTTGTATGATAGGAGGCCGATACAAATCTTGGATGGGTCATCTGAAACGACTGAGATGTGCTCCGCATCTCCAACATTATAGCCTAGATAAAACTACCATTTGCAAAAAACGGAGGGCTACGCAAATAGTCTGGAGTGAACTGAGGCCAGGTCCTCGATTGGTAGTGTTGGCTATGTAAGGCTATTTAAATATATTAAAGATTTGCGCGAGAATCTATATCTCTCAACTCCAGCAAAAAGTCATCCGATATGCCAAGATGTCGAGCCGTGGTCTTATCAATCGCTCCCGGTGGATTGCACGGATAATTTGCGCTCCGATATCAGCAGTTCTCTCATCAAAAGGGCATGCCATTGTGAACACATGAAATCTGCGGTGAACGCCAGTTTAAATACCCAAAACCGGGTTATGTTTCAAACTTAACCTGCGCAAAACCTGCTCCGACCAGGTTTGATTCAGAGCATATGTTTCTATAGCAACTAACATACCGTGATCCTTTTGGAACGGAAAACCTAAGGTTACCGCAAACCCTGGGTTAACTTACCCGGTTATGTGATAAAACCGGCTTTGTGGAATACCCCTCTGGTCTTTCATTAGATTGTGTTTGTTTGTTTGGGTGGGGTTGTGTGGTGTACACTTTGAGAGCCACTGATGCCTGGCGAGCTGAGCTCTGATTATGGGTTCTGTGTTCACGCTCTGGGAAAGGTTGAGGGTCCACTAGCTCTGCTGTCACCACAACCAGTGACTGAAGATGTACGCGTTCTGTAGCTCTGATCACACAGGGTGTTATTGCTTACCACATCTCACTTCCCTAACATGAAGTATTTATAAATGAACTAGTTATTAGAGCAGAACAGTGCCTAGCTTAGCTTTTAGTGCAACCCTGTTTGTATGTGAATAATGTAGTGCCCAGGGGAAAATACACAAATTAATATGGATCAGGAATATGCATAAATAACACTTGAGGACGCTTTATCACATCATCACAGGCACAAAAACACTTTTCGCCTCATTTTGCAATTGGGAACACAAAGAACTTGAGAGAAGCATTCCCACGGTTTGGTTGTAAAAGAAACCTTAACAGATGGCTTTGTATAGTTTTTGTATAGTTGCTTTGTATAGAGTTTTGTATTTATTTAACTACCGTCTCCTTCAGTCACACATGTTGGAATCCATTTCCCTTCTTCGTGCTCTTCCATTGCAAGCATGATCTTTTCTGTCCCGATGAAGCCCCTTCCCTTCCCTGAGTCTCCAGGACGGTTCCCAGCGAGCAGAGAGCCCTTCCCCCAGAGTCTAAGCTGTTTCTCTGTGGCATTCATCCAGAATAGAGGATGTATTACTAAGATAAATCCTAATGACTTCCCGCTGCCCTCTGCCTCCTGGTTGACTGCTCCTGGTTTAAAGTCCTCCCAGCGACGCTCTCCTCCTCCACAACACATTCATCATTCATGGGATGATGAGCAGCTGAACATGTTATCACTTTTTGTCTGACCGTTTCTTCGCTGTGGGCCTAATACCCTCTAAATGAGTCATTAACCTCTGATAACCCCAGACGTAAAGAAACTAACAGCAAGATGCCACTCAAATGTGTTATGTTGAGTATGGAATACCTGATACAATAGAACAGTAATGTTGTATTTGTCATGATCTCCCCGCTCAGTCATCTCATTCTCCCCTCTCAGTCATCCCATTCACCTTAGCTCCCAGTGTTTTTCCACCGGCCCCTCATTCTCCTCACCTGCCTGCCTGCCGCACTACTCATCAGCCCAACTCCCCTCACCTGTTTGCGCTCAGCTGCCTCTGATCACAAATCAACCCGGTATATAGATGCCACTCTCAGGCTACGTTTACAGATGACGGTCTGAACAGGGTCGAATCTCCTGATATAGAAATGCGGCAAAAATGTGTGTAAACGGCATAAAGTATAAAATTAATCTGCTTGCTTTGTAACGTAAGGAGAACATTATTGTGCTTGCTTCTGTACGTAATAGGTGAACCAAAATGGTATAAGTTGTAACATTATAGGCAAAATGTTATGACATTATGCGCTCAGAAATGTGTTACATTATCAACGGTGGTTTCCACATTATAGCTATCGGTTAAATTACAACTAGAGGTTGAACGCGCTCAATGCGCACGCAGAAACTCTAGTAAATAATAATAGTGGACGCTCACTGTCACCCCTTACAGAAGCCAACTGAATGGAATTGAATAGTTTATGGCGCTTTTCCAACGGCGGGTACGCTTCGGACCTAGTACGCCCAGAAGTGAGGGTGCGGTATAGCCCAGCTCAGTTACGGCTCTGGTTTCCACCGCCGAAAGTACCCTTATGGTAGGGCGGGGTTTAAGCCGGATGGCAATAGCCGCAGAAGCTACGTAAGCATCGTGACCTCATTGCAGCCCGACACAGTGTGCACTATTAAATCCAAGGAAAAAGAAGAACGCTACACAATAAAAGAGCAACAATGCAGGACGTCCAAGAAGGACGTCAAACTTTTGCACAACATTTTATTCAATAAACAAAGCTTTTGCAGTTGCACAGAAATACCTCATGGTTACTGCGGTTGTTTGTTATTATCCCCCTGTCGCACGGACCTGATGATTCTGTCGTCCAGTCTGCACGTCTTATTTGCCCAAGAAAGGAAATCTAAAAAATTTAAAGGAAAGAGAAAAAAATCAAGCTGAGGGAAACTATTTCTCTCATACGAAGGTCGAACGGTTAAGAATGGTTTAAGAATGATTTAAGAATGATTTAAGCCAGGGGTGCCCAACCAGTCGATCGCGGTCTACCAGTAGACCGCCGACAGATCCCAAGTCGACCGCGAGGGGTGAAGAATAAAATAAAATTTGCCCGGGACATATACGCGCGGTAGCGCATGCGCTGTCAACAGCAGTTGAAAGCCGTCAACTGAAGTCCGTAGGTTCACGATACAATGCCTGCAGAACGATTACAAGCCAGAACGAACACGATGCCTCTGCTGTTGTGTTTCCCTAACCCTAATGAGCTGTCTCTGTAGCCTCATATTTTTTCTCATCTCACTCTCTTTTTCTTTACTACTCTCTGAAGGAACTTTAAGATCTCCAACACACAGCTTCACACCTTTTCCTTCAGATAGGTGAGGCTCAGTACAAACATTGTGGTCCAAACCCAACACGTTTGTTTACCCCACGTTTTATTGAAAACTTTATTCACTCTTTGGCATATATTTCAGTGTGTGTGTGCGTGAGCATGTGCGTGTGCGAGGTGGTTTGACGTCTCATCAGCCCACAGATGAGAGGACTTTAGGGAGCCGTGTTGAGCTATCCACCGAGTCTCAGTAATACACAGATCAATAGGCACATCTTGCTGAGCATTTTAACACACTCAGAGGAAGCTGAATGTGTGTGTAAGTTATGTGTGTGTGTGTGCCCCACAGCGGTCTGCAGACAACATTAAGCTGTTAGGGTGCATCTCTGTCTAGTGATGGAGCTGGATCTGAGTTGCAACAAGCTGCAGTGTAACTTCCCCTAGCTGGCTGGCTGAATGGCTGAAAAGCTGGCTGGCTGGCTGAAAAGCTGGCTGGCTGGCTGAAAAGCTGGCTGGCTGGCTGAAAAGCTGGCTGGCTGGCTGACTGAATTGCTGTCTGACTGAAAGGCTGGTTGGCTGCCTGATTGAATGGCTGGATGACTGGCTGGCTGACTGAATGGCTGACGAACGGAATGGCTGACTGGCTGACATGCCGACCACTACCTCCACCCAAAGACTCTTATTGTACTTTATTATATAGTATTTAATTATACAATTATTATATTTGAGTCTTTCCCATGAGTTAAAGAAAAGAGATGAACATGGTTAAATCCTTCATTTCCTGAATTTAGCGTATTTAACTCCCCACATACCCTCACCCGCTGGCAGTGGCACAAGTATCAACCATAAGGCTCTAGAAACTGACAGACATGATCTTTTCAGTGGACGCTACGCAGTTATTCTCCTCAGTCCCTGTGAGTGTCTCAGGCTAACTGAAAGACACAACAGACTGCAGAACCAGCTGTGCCGAGGAAGGAAAGAAGGCCTTAATAATTATCTACAACTCACCTAATATGCTGAGCCCTGAACCACATGGATTCACATGCTAGCCTCCAGCCATGGACCACTGGGAACGCCTCAAAGCTGAAGGGTGCTGCTGCTGCCGGGACATGCCTTGAAGTTCTTGAACAGGCCTGTCTGATTCCAGGGAGCCAAACATTGGTTGGAGGTCATATTTAACACTGCATTCTTCCATTAGCAGATATTATATTCCCTTCATTTTCTAATTGGAAAATGTCAAAAGCAAAGCTCAGAAGGAAGGGTCTTACGATGTTCGGATATATTCGATTACTCCTTTGGGATTTGGTTTTTAGACTCTAATAGGGAACTCCCAAATTTATTTGCCTTTCCACATGTGGATTAATGAACTTCTGATCCTCTAATTTGAACATTTGGTCAGGTAGGAGCTTTGGACTTTAAAAGGTTGAAATCATGCTTTTTTTCGACTTTTCCCTTTGCTTTAGACTGTTATATGACGTTCGTATAAATGTTTTCGTCTGCTGAAATACAAAGAGCGAGGGGGTGTACTCGTGTCCACCGAGAACACCCCTCATAAGTACGTGAAACGGCTTGTTTGACCTCAGACTTTGCGTCCTGTTAGATTTCAGCTTATTTCTAAACTGTTCAGACAGACTCTGCGTTGTGTATTTTCAGTCGTAGTAGTAATTCTTGAAGTCGAAATCAAAGCAGCTTGACAGGTTGGATCAGAGGGTTGAATAGATGGTTTATTCCAGGATGTAATACAGCGAGATACAGACTTAGGTTGAATAATCTATAGTGGACCCGGTGGTCGATGACTTGTTCCTTGGCTGTCGAACCCTCTTCTCGTCGAACCAAAGGGTTGGGGCGAGTATTATACAAAAAGGGGATATATGAATAACACGAAAACAGACGCACTCTCAGCACTGATAAGGCATCTGGCCCTGGCTTGTCCCTAGACTAGAAATGTGAACAACAGAGAGACACTAAAATACACCAACATTCTACATTCCTCCCTCTTGATCATACTAAACATAGTTTAAAGATCACCCACAAAATGAGAATTCAGTGTATTTACTGGTGACCCATTTAATAATTAACTAAATCAATGAAAGAAAGCATAAAAGGCAATAGACAAGTAAATTCAAATCATACACAAGTAAACCAGGTGTAGGCCACTATAATAAAGAAAATAACAAACTCATTAGGTTACTCAAAAATTTAAAGAATCAAGAAAGTCAACTGTCCAGACACCTCCCTCTGCTTGGCAGAACAACACCACAGACAATACTGCATGACTCAGTTGGTTTTGAGTAGCAGTTGCAACAGAGTTCTTTTCCAGTTGATGGCCACCGCAGGTGTGATGGGGGATGAGGATGAAAGTTCGTAGTAGGGCGCCAGGACAAACACAGACACAGTTCAGTTCATGGACTCATCCCAAGGACTCAACAAGTGTCCGTGTCTCCTGGATCTCCCAGGTACGATGAAACATGAAACAAAGAAAAAGTGCAGTATCAGTCATGGGGGAGGCATTGTCACAGCCTCCAACAGTAATGATGATCAACTATGGTTTGTGATTGTCTTAATGATTCGATAAACAATGAAAAATGATCATACAAAAATTAATCGCTTGATTCGAAAATGGTTATATCAGTAATCAGTCATCATAGTCATGCCTGCTTTAAAACATCCACCATCATCCCAGTTCCGAAAAAGCAGAGGATCTCAGGCCTTAATGACTACAGACCAGTCGCCCTGACCTCTGTGGTAATGAAGACCTTCGAGCGCCTCGTGCTGACCCACCTCAAGGCCATCACCAACCATCTCCTTGACCCACTGCAGTTTGCCTACAGAGCCAACAGGTCTGTTGATGACGCAATCAACATGGGACTCCACTACATCCTCCAACACCTTGATTCCCCGGGCACCTATGCTAGGATCCTGTTTGTTGATTTCAGCTCGGCATTTAACACCATCGCCCCAGCTCTCCTCCAAGACAAGCTAACACAGCTGAACGTGCCTGAGCCCACCTGCAGGTGGATCACTGACTTCCTGTCAGACAGGAAGCAGCGAGTGAGGCTGGGCAAGCTTGTCTCGGAGCCTCGGACCATCAGCACTGGAGCCCCCCAAGGCTGTGTGCTCTCTCCTTTACTTTTCTCCCTCTACACCAACAACTGCACCTCCAGCCACCCCTCTGTCAAACTCATAAAATTTGCGGATGACACCACCCTCATTGGATTAATCTCAAATGGGGATGAGGCCGCCTACAGAAATGAAGTCGACAGTCTGGCTCTCTGGTGCAGCCAGAACCACCTGGAGCTGAATGCTTTAAAAACTGTAGAGATGGTAGCAGATTTCAGGAGGAGCCCAGCCCCAACCATCCCCCTCATCATGGGTGACTCCCCAGTTAACATGGTGGAGTCTTTCAGATTCCTGGGAACAGTCATGGCACAAGACCTAAGGTGGGCGGAGAACATCACCTCCAAAATCAAGAAGGCCCAGCAGAGGATGTTCTTCCTTCGACAGCTAAAGAGATTCAACATGCCGAAGAAAGTGATGGTGGAATTCTACACAGCCATCATTGAATCCATCCTCACCTCTTCTATAACCATCTGGTTCGCTGCCTCTACTGCAAAGGATAAAAGCCGACTGCAGCGGATCATTCGGTCAGCCGAGAAGGTAATCGGCTGCGACCTGCCATCTCTTCTAGACCTGTTTCAGTTAAGGACCAGCAAGAGAGCCGGGAAGATCATCGCTGATCCTTCTCATCCCGGTCACCACCTATTTCTGCGTCTCCCATCCGGCAGAAGGTTCCGGGCTATTAAGACCAAAACCTCTCGCCACTTGAACAGTTTTTTCCCCACGGCAGTTGGGCTCACAAACAAGCCCCCTGCATCACAATGACTCTGGGTTTACGTACTCAAACTAACTTGCCCTTCTATGCCCAATTATTTATTATTATCTTAAAAAACATTTGTCCTTTGTTCTTGTTTATGTTTTTTTGTTGTTATGTTATGTCTCATGTCTTATGTACCAACCACACCAAGTCAATTTCCTGTATATGTGAATATACTTGGCCATTAAAAGAATTCTGATTCTGATTCTGATAGTTCTCAATAAACCTTGTGTGAATGAATGAATGATTGAACCTTTGTTCAAAAATAAAACAAAACAAACAAAATGTTCTAAAGCTGAGCAGTTGTGTCAAGAAGGAACCAACATGAATTCTCAATTAGACAGGCGACAAAGGTGACAAAAGTCCTAGCATCTTTCGAAGACTAACCTCCCGTGAAAATAAAGGAATGAAAATAACAAACACTCAAACACTCCCTACTCTTCACCCCGTATCGGTTAGTTTGCGTGCCAAATCTCATGAGTGTCATTCCAAGTTGGTGTTATTGTTGGTTTCCGACATTGAATCGCATATGCGGCTGAGTTCTTCAGCACTCTGCCATTGTAATTTCTTACATAGTTCCTTCATTTTGTTTGAGCGGTTTTCTTCCCCTGCTCTCTCGTTGGAGCGGTCACGGTACATCTTTCGAGGGGCTTTACATTCTCTCTGCCAGTGTCCAATTTGTCCGCAGTTGTGGCATGGTCGAGGTTCTTTCTGTCTGTCTGACTGGGGGGATCGTTCTCTATCCCTGTTGGACTGGGGGAATCTTTCTCGTTCCCTGGCCATTTCCTTCTTCTGGTCAGCCAGGAATCGAATCCTGACTTCTTCATCTCGATCCACCTTTTCTCAGACTTCCTTGATCTCTGCCATTGTGCAGCTATGGTTGTCCCAGCTGGGAAGCCTTGTCTTCACTCCCCTTCGGATCTCATATGTTATGCAAAGTTTTTCTTCGGTTCCTTGCAAATCATGTCTGTCGTTGAAGAATCTAGACAGTCTCGCTAATGGAATAAATATCAATCTCTCTAACCTCCACTTCAAAAGAATCTTGTTCAATTGGTTCGGATGCATTGGGACTTTGATTGCTATCTTTTTCCTCCTTTTCTGCCTTCTTCCTGCCTTTACCTTTCGGCATTTTCTATCTTTTTTTTTCCTATGCAAAGCTAAAACTAGCGACCAATCGCTGCTTAGAAAAAACAAATAAACGTCTCCCACGGAGCTCGGTATGCCAACAACAGATGATGGCACACTTTTTCCCTCTTCGATTAAAAAAACAATATATGTGATTCCTCGGCGGGGATCAAAAACAATATGTGATTCCTCGGCGGGGATCAAAACAACATAGCACAAACAAAAAAACTCTAGCGATTCATGTAACCTCACCAGTGAATTCAATACAAATACGGTTTCACTCCTTGTCTGACAAGTCGTAAAACAAAAGCCCTGAGCAAACCAGACGTCTTAAGTTATATTCAGGACACGTATCAACATTGACAAACTAGCAAAGATGAACAAATCACTTGAATGACATGCTATTACAATATTCTAGGACTCTATCCCAGCTTCTAGGACTCTAGCCCAGACCAAAGGCCTTATTCAACAAACAAATTCAATATTCTAGGACTCTAGCCCAGACCAAAGGCCTTATTCAACAAACAAATTCAATAGTTTCATATGGCGTATATTCAGTGATTATTGAGCTCTTAATCACTAATACAGGTCCTCACTTCGTCAAGCTCTTAATGACACAACTTCATTACTCAGCAAATGTAGTGCAGCCTAATAGTAAAACAAATAATAATAATCAGTTATGTGTGTGTAGATTATTTTAAGATTACTTTCTTGTTCTTTTCTCTTGGTCGAGAGTGTGGAATGAGATTCAGTCACCGTTGATTCCCACGTGGTGCATGGAGATGCGCTGGTTCAGCCGCGTTGTGGATGCGGGTCCCTCAGCAGGGCAGGCGTTGATCCGACGTCTTCCCAGGCAGGGCGCGCTGTCTTCTCGATCACAGGGCAATCTTCAGAGGCAATCGTCTTCTCACTCCTCTCTCTTCAAGACGGTGTCACGGCACCAAATGTTAGATTTCAGCTTATTTCTAAACTGTTCAGACAGACTCTGCGTTGTGTATTTTCAGTCGTAGTAGTAATTCTTGAAGTCGAAATCAAAGCAGCTTGACAGGTTGGATCAGAGGGTTGAATAGATGGTTTATTCCAGGATGTAATACAGCGAGATACAGACTTAGGTTGAATAATCTATAGTGGACCCGGTGGTCGATGACTTGTTCCTTGGCTGTCGAACCCTCTTCTCGTCGAACCAAAGGGTTGGGGCGAGTATTATACAAAAAGGGGATATATGAATAACACGAAAACAGACGCACTCTCAGCACTGATAAGGCATCTGGCCCTGGCTTGTCCCTAGACTAGAAATGTGAACAACAGAGAGACACTAAAATACACCAACATTCTACAGTCCATAACACTTTACATGCACCTCTTAATCCGATTACAGCCATAGTTTGACTATGCTCCTCAATTGGAAAACTGCAATTCTCAGAGTATACAGGTCGCTGAGAAAATTGATTAATTGGCCGAAGCATGTCATGCCCCGGTATGATAGGTGGCGCTGTAGCCATTTCAACTAGTCGTAATAGAGCCTCTTTACATCACCAGAAACAACAAATGGTGTGTTCCAGATGCCCTTGTTAACCACCTTCACGAGTTGCTCTTGAGACTTAATTTCCTTGCTCGAGGCACATAGCGTTCCCATTTGTCATTGGCTAGTCATTGTTATTGTTAGCTACATTAGCCTCTTTAGCAAACCAGCTCGAAAACAAACAAAACAACTTTACATTGTATTACGTGCACAGCAAGACCGTGTAATGCATAAATTGGTGACCAGAATAAAGTAGCAATGTAATCAAGTGTGTAACTGTACGTTCACACCAAAAGCTGTAAAATATGCAAAATCGCAGAATAGCTCAAAACGCAACGCTGTCCAAAATATTTACAGCTCAAAACGCTAATATCACTCATGTCTAATAGAAAGTGAATGGGAGTTTATCGCTCAAAACGCTTCACAGCTTTTGGTGTTAACGCACAGTAAGAGCATTAAAATGACCAATGTGGTACAATATAAAAAATAAAAAAATAACCGCAAGCAGTGATTAACGGGGTCCGAGCAAAATTAAAAGTCAAGAACACACTAATGGAAGATATATAAATCTAACATAATTGTCCTATTTAAGGAAAGATGTTCAACTTATAAACCTGGGGCCATATTCACAAAGGATCTTAGGGCTAAAAGTAGGTCCTAACTGGCAAATTTAGGAGTAACTCCTAAAAATAATGGCCGTGTCACTCTTAAATTTAGGACTCCAAACTTTTTTCACTAGGAGCAATTCACATTCATTCAAGTATTTTAAGCCTAAAAGTAGCACCTAAGTCTAGGAGAGCTTAAAAGTCCTCAAGAGGACTCCTAACTCAGTAAGACCTATTCACAAAGAATCGTAAAATGGCTGCGAGACTAAATGTTTTGGAGACAATGGAAGACTGAGGCCCCGTCCACACGAAGCCCATTTTATGGCGAAACCGCAAAGGTCTTGTACGGTTCGGCCTTCCGTCCACACGAAGCCGGTGAATCCGCTGACCGAAACCGTATACTTATGCTGCTATCCATTTGGATGGTACGCTGGTACGAACGACCAGCTTCAGCGAGAACGTGACGTATTTCCCTTGCTCCAGCCTTCCAGTTTGTCATTCGTGTTTCTGTCGAGTAGTAGGAGGCTTTTCATCATTAGCAACATAGCCTCTTTAGCAAACCAGCTTGAAAACACAACTTTACATTGAATTGCAAGAAAGGCATGACCGGGCAATGCATAAATTGGTGACCAAAATAGGTGACCAATGCATAAACTGGTGACCGGATTAAAGCAGCAATGAAATCAAGTGTGTAAGAGGATTTAAAAACGACATTAAAACCTCCAACGTGGTACAAATACAAAGAAAATACATCTCAACACCCATTAACTATGGGCGCAGCCATCTTCTTTACAAGTTGTACAGCTCTGCTCGCTCTACTTTGAAAGCGACGAGATACTACGACCAAAGGGGGGCGTGCCTCAGTGAAATGCCGCAAGAAAGCTGGGAGATTTGCGACTTTACCACTTCGTACATCCAAATGGATAGCAGCATTCTGAAACCACCCTCGGAGGTGGTTTCAAATCTACCCGGTTTCGTTTTGGATTCGTGTGGACGCCTGAAACCGACTGAAACCGTAAACGATGACGTCATCGCCCCACCCCTCGACCCTCTAGCCAATGACTGTTAAGCCCGCGGAGTCACAGAACTCACAACAAAAAAGATGATGGCGGGCTACAGGCTTGTAATCGTTCTGCAGCAGATCATGTCCCTTGTTGGGTTGCTAAGCCATTATTTATTGATACTGTTGACTGACTGTTTGTTTGTGTTGTTAGTGGTTCGGGGGACAGCCTTTATGCGCATGCTCGCCTCTTCTATTTAATTTTCTTCTGGATTTCTGTAGCAGAAGCAGCGCCCCTTATGGGCCTGGCATGTGTACTACAGCGTTTCTACAGATCTACCCGGTTTCGCTTGACTCCGTCTTTACGGAGATATTCCGAAACCGGATAGATCAAAACCGGAACGGTTTCGCCCATTTCGGCTTCGCGTGGACGGGGCCTGAGTTGATGAAGAGATATAGGCTAAATCGTGAGGGTATTAAACCAACACATTCTCACTCCGAACGCGTCGATTTTTGACGAACGGTTCATTGACTTTGGCTTCAGTTTCTGACGCAAAAGGGTACCCTTGCGCTTCTTTTTTCGACGCATGGGGTTTTCAACTCGTTACAATGTAACCCCTTCACGGGAGACCCGATGGCTGCACCTAGAGACTCTATGAGCATTCATCCCATTGGCTAACGGAGGACCTTGCGCTTCTTTTTTCGACACAGGGGGTTTTCCACTCATTACAATGTAATCCCTCCATGGCAATATATGAAGCTATGAGCATTCATCCCATTGGCTAACGGAAGAGCTGATGGCTGCACATAGAGACGCTATGAGCATTCATCCCATTGGCTAACGCAGGACCATGTGCTTCTTTTTTCGACGCAGGGGGTTTTCCACTCATTGCAATGTAATCCCTCCACGGCAATGTATGAAGCTATGAGCATTCATTCATCCCATTGGCTAACGGAAGACCCGATGGCTGCACATTAACGATTTTACAGTGAAATCTGTGACATTCCTCAACACAACTACACCAACGTGTCCTTGTTAATTACACAACATGTGTGGGTTAAGTTTATGGGCATCAGTTGTCCTGTTTTGTGCTTTGATTGAGAGAAACAATCGTTCTTTTGATCAGTGCTGGGTAGCTGACGACCTCAGCCTGAGGTCGTTGCTATAGAGACCAAGACAGACAGAGCAACCAGTTCTCATCAAAATTACGTTCCCAGAGAACTATTCGGCATTCTCAATTACGTTTGTCTAAAAAACATATTTTTTGCGTGATTACGTTTTATTGAACATATCGTAAATACGAATTCGTTCTCAGCCCTTTTTGCCATTTATTTATCGTGTTACTATGGCAGAATAAATTCATGCATTATCATTCAACTTGAACATGTGTTTTTACAGTATAGAGTGGTGGAGGGATGACGTGGGTTGGCCAACCCAGAAGTGAGCGTCGCCCTCGGTTCCCTCGACACAAACCCAGTCGCCAAGAAAAAACGTTGACAGTGTACGTTTCCATGAACACTGGAATACGTCGCATTTCAACGTAAAATAGCGTGTTATACCTACAGTATCCACTCGTGCCGCTGTAGAGGCGGGTTTTGGAGTTTGGGTTTAACGGGTTTCGCGCTAAACTGTGGTCACGATTGTTGAGGGGTGGGGGGGAGGTAGACTGTTGTTGACCGGGGAGGGGGGTGGAAGACACGTTTGTTGAGGGGGGGGGGAAAAGTTTGTAGGGGGGGGGGGGCGGGGGGGGCACACGTTTGTTGAGGGTGGGGGGGGGACACGCTCGACAACGGGAGTTGGTTTTTATTGAACGCTCGACAACGAGAGTTGGTTTTTATTGAATGAGACTTCAACACGTAACAGCTGCCAGAAACAATGGACACGTCACTCTCGGTGACGGTGTCGACAACAATGAACACATGAACAATGAACATGTTAATAGAACAACACACAACCACATAACATCCCGAACCCATTAACCCCACTTAAACCTAACAACAAAACAAGTTAACAAAAGCCCCTTTTGTCAACTGACAACCCCAATTCCCAGATCCCCCGCGGCTCCGGAACACGGCGTCCACACCCGTGGTCGCCACAATAAATATTTTTTTTCATTTTGCATTCCCCTCGGCCTTGGAGCAAAGCGTGACCCTGAAAACGTTTTCTTCTCCATTCGAAATGAATGGGGGAATAGCACCAACGGGGGGCCATACGTTCTCCTGGCATTTGGTGAAATTGTTACGTAGCCTATATTAATCTTTATTATCTGAATGGGAAATGCAATATTTTAGGACAGATACACCGTTAAACGCGTTTCTAATGACATTTCTAGCGAGAAATGTACATTTTCGTTGCATAATCTTCAGTCAGTGAATGTGTATGATCTTTATCAATCTTTATTATTTGAATGGGAAATGCAATATTTTAGGACCGATTCACCGTTAAACGTGTTTCTAATAACATTTCTAGCGAGAAAAATACTTTTTACTTGCATAATCTTCAGTCAGTGATTGTGTCTTTATTTTTATAGATATTAGGAAGATTTTATCGGCTCACTCGTATGTTTCAACGACGTCAGGTTGTTAGGGACGCTGCTTTCGCTAAACTAGCAGATCACGTGTTTCCTGCGTTTGTGTTATTAAACCGTTACTTTATGTAACTTTTAATGATATCATCTTGTTAGAAACACGTATATCTGAGAGCCAACCCAGTCGCCAAAAGCATACGTTGACAGTGTACGTTTTCGTGAACACTGGATTACGTCGCATTTCAACATAAAATAGCGTCTTATACACACACACACGCACGGACACGCGCACACACACACACACACACACACACACACACACACACACACACACACACACACACACACACACACACACACACACACACACACACACACACACGATGCATTTCGCTGCTAAAACAACAACAAAAAAATATTCCCTCAAATATTATTACTTTGAAAACATTGGCCAAAATGGCCAACAATATCTTTTTTATTTGGGATGCTTCTAGGACATTTTGGGTGGATTTTGAACGGCATGTGGGCAGCACGTTTTTTGCAGGACCTGGCAACACTGCGCTGTTGCCCGAGGTGCTGAAATGCTCCGGAACAGATCTGGATCCACCATCCCCGTGCTCCAAAGAACGAAATGTAAACAAATGCATTCTGAATGGGAGTGTTTCTCTGATTTTTCCATGCTACACATCCCCAGAACGAAATGTAAACCCATGCAAATAAAGACTTCATGGTCATAATAATTTAAATATCCTTAATCTCCTGAGTTTGTAGGGTGGTATTCTATTTTTTTCAACGGGGCTGCATCCAGTCACTTGACCGTCATGGTTGCTATGGTGGTTGCTATCGACCGCCCCCTCTAATCCTTACATCATAGATATATATAGTGTTCTATATATATCTATGCCTTACATGGCTCTAAAAACCACGCGGCAAAGGAGCTGCCGTCAATTGTGTTGTTTTTGTCGTAAACCGGGGTCCGACGGTTAAAAAATAGACAGATATTCTGAGTTATCCTTAAAAGTCAGCTTGGCTGTTTTTATTTTCTGCAGTTTAGACTTCTTCTATAACCTATTTTTTAAAGCAAAACACCAAGCTCATTGATTTAACGAGGCAGGGTTATTTGAAACTATTTATTAAATAAATATTTGTGAGAGGTCATTCCTTCTCCTGAGTTTGCTTCCTATTTGTGTCTAGTGTACACCCCTACTGTCCAAAAGCATCCCACCCCCCTCCCCATATGGATTTGGAGAGTTATTGCCACGTCCCAGTGGTGGAAGTATCATATATATGAAAGTGGGCATTCAATTATATTACAATGATCAATTTGGAGGCCGAAGCCCTAAAGGAAGTGATGCAATAGGTGACTGAGTCGAGAATATTTAAGTAAACTGTACCTTGGGGTCTCTTATATATCAAAGGGGGTTTCAAAGCACGCATACGCTTCAACCTGTGGCTCCAGCCCTACAGGAAATGACTCAGCAAGTGCTCCATCTCGTTGCACCTCACCCAGCGGCTCGCTTGCAAGATTTTGGCCTGAAGTTCTTCCCAGACCTACACATCTGAGAACCAGGCCTCTCTTCAATGATGAGAAAAAGTTACGAGAGAAATACACATTAACTTTTTGTTATCTCATAAGCGGCGTGGTGCCGGCTCCTTTTGACCTTTTGACCCCAGACTTCAAAGACGTGGCCACAGGCCAGCTGTGTCTACACACATTAGGCAACAAATGTACACATCCATCCCACAAAAAATGGGGCCTAGAAACTAACCACTGTCTCATGTACTGTTGGAGGTCACGCCCCTTTTCCGGCCTTTTCGAGATAGCTAGGGATGCTAAAATGTTTACACACATTTCCCGGGGCCCCGAGAACGACATATCCAAGATTTGTAGTTCTAGCCCATAGAGAATTTTATTTTTCCCAAATGGACTGTCATTTGGACAAAGCCCCTCAGAAGTGTTGCCAGCACTGAGACCTAATGGTTCCGAATGTGGTGGAAAAACAGTTTTTGAGATAGGAAGGTCCTACCGCCCTCAAATTTGAATACCTTATTCTAGGGCCTAACTGGCCGCACCGAAACTTGGCCCGGTCAGACCCCGAGGGCAGGAAGGGGGGGCCTAGACTTTCATAATCTTCGCTCTGTGAATGTGAAGGATGTTTGGTCGGATAGTTATGACGAAGAATCATGATGTGAATGGGAATATTCTATAAATGTCTTGATATCATCTTTCGTCTCAACACTGCTGTAGCCGCTTAAAGTCTCAATCCGAGAACCTTAAAATATGAATCAATCCATTAGAAGTATGAAAATATCTTCCCGGTGGCGTAATGGGGCAAACAAGGTGTCCTTTGACATCTACGTTTCAAGGCGATTGCAACAGTGCCACACATGATATATATCATATTTGAATACGTTTCGGGGTAGTAATTAGCTGTCGATTTTGGAGGCCTTTATCAATAATGACCAGCTATAGATTTGCTTCCCGATGGAGATTTTTGACAAATTACATGTTATTTAGCATCTACACGTTAAGCTGAGTCCAATGAGATCAAGCTCGCCCTCTTGCTACACCGAGAACATGTCCTAGACCATAGGTGTACCATTTAAAATACATGTTACCATTTGCTAGAGTGTCATGCTTGGTGTCATTGGACTCAGCTCAACGTGCAGATGCTAAATAACATGTCATTTGTCACAAATTTCTATCGGGAAGCAAATCAATAGCTGCTCATTATTGATTAAGGCCTCCAATTTCGACAGCTAATTACTACCATTAAACATGTTCGAATATGCTCATGTGTGGCACCATTGCAATCGCCTGGAAGCGTAGATGTTGAAGGACACCTTCGCCCTCTTACGCCACCGGGAAGATATTTACATACTTCTGATTGACTAATGAATTGATTCAGCTATTCACCCAGAAGTCTGGGGTCAAAAGGTCAAAAGGAGCCGGCACCACGCCGCTTATGAGACAACAAAAGTTAATGTGTGTTTCTCTCATAACTTTTTGTCATTATTAAAGAGCCCATGCCATTAAAATCACATTTTTCCTATTGTTTGTTAAATAACATAGGTCAGAATAAGTTTGTGACCTGTGGTAAGTTTGAAATCTATGCAGTTTGTCTGCTGTATGCAATAGCCAATGAAAGGAAAAAGGCAGAAGAAATGAGCCGATCTGGATAAGGTGACACTGCTACGTAGCGTTGCCAAATTATTATTCATGGCCCTGGCCACTTGGTTGGTTCGTAACCACCCACAGAAATTCTGAAGGAGTTGTGATTGAGCTAGTGCTAAATGCTAATACGTGTACGGTAGTTGCTAAGTTCGTAGTAACAGGCTAGTTACAGAATTTTGAATGCAATGGCAGAACGACATCGAAGTACATGAACTGCGACATGCTGCCTGCCGCCGGTTGCCGCGAGGCACCACCGCCGCGAAGCACCACCGCCCGGCAGCGGGCAGCCGCGGTCGTCTCCCGCCGGAGCCTCGCTGCCGATGGACCACCGCCTCGGCTTCAGGAGGCGGTGATTAGCGCTGACCGCTGCCGAGGCGGCGGGAAGCGGGGCTCAAGCGGGATACATTTGCGGCCAACAATCCCTTTCTCCTCCATGTCGTGGTTCATGCCTACTTCAGGGAGTCAAAGCCAAAGTTCCTTTCCCCCAATTCATTCTCAAACATGGCTGAGATAACCCCCACTACGAGTCTCGTTGTAGAAATACCAGAGACGAGAGTCTGACGTGTTATGCCCCATAACACCAAAAGCAGAACGGTTATCCAAATAACAAGGAAGTGTAAAACACTTGCGTTACAGTCCTGGAGCTGTATATCTAAATAATATCATATAATACATATCTATATCAAATAATACATATTATCACGGCCAAAAGCTGTGTGCACGTCCAGACGATATAATGAATCACAAAGGACTTCGTCGGGTTCTCCGACGTCTCTGGTTCTTCCACTTCCACATCAATCTGAAGTAGACGCGGTCGTTTGAGATTCATAATAGCCTATCGTCTGGAGGCTCACACAGCTTTCGGCCGTGATAATATATATTATATATTATATGATATAGATATCTATGTATAATATGGGTTTCTAAGAGCCATTGCGATACATCCACCGTAAACAGAGCGCATGGTACCGTGGCTACAAGCTGCTCAGGGCCAGGTGATAATATATATTATATATTATATGATATAGATATCTATGTATAATATGGGTTTCTAAGAGCCATTGCGATACATCCACCGTAAACAGAGCGCATGGTCCCGTGGCTACGAGCTGCTCAGGGCCAGGTGATAATATATATTATATGATATAGATATCTATGTATAATATGGGTTTCTACGAGCCATTGCGATACATCCACCGTAAACAGAGCGCATGGTACTGTGGCTACAAGCTGCTCAGGGCCACACCCCCACCCCCCTCCTTGACCTGCCTTGACACGCCCACCGAAACAGCGCGTGTGGGGGAAGCTCAATGTGCGACTGGTTCGGAGTGGCTGTAACTCTGCACCATGGCTGAATTTCGGGGACGTCTTTGAATACTGTGTTTGTGGCCCACTAATACCTATATTAAAGCATCCATAAAATAGCATGGCATGGGATCTTTAAAGAGAGGCCTGATTCTCAGATAGCAGGTTGGATGGCTACGGTGTAGGTCTGGGAAGAACTTCAGGCCAAAATCTTGCAAGCGAGCTGCTGGGTGAGGTGCAACGAGATGGAGCACTTGCTGAGTCATTTCCTGTATGGCTGGAGCCACAGGTTGAAGCGTATATGCGTCCTTTGAGACCCCCTTTGATATATAAGAGACCCCAAGGTACAGCTTACTTAAATATTCTCGACCCAGTCACCTATTGCATCACTTCCTTTAGGGCTTCGGCCTCCTAATTGATCATTGTAGTATAATTTAATGCCCTCTTTCATACATATGATACCTCCACCACTGGGACGTGGCAACAATTCTCCAAATCCATATGGGGAGGGGGGGGGGGTGATGCTTTTGGACAGTAGGGTTGTACACTAGACATAAATAGGAAGAAAACTCTGCCTCGTTAAAACAATGAGTTTGGTGTTTTGCTTTCAAAAATAGGTTATAGAAGAAGTCTAAACTGCAGAAGATTAAAACATCCAAGCTGCCTTTTAAGGATACCTTGGAATATCTGTCTATTTTCTAACCATCGGACCCTAGTTTACGACAAAAACAACACAATTGACGGCAGCTCCTTTGCCGCGTGGTTTTAAGAACCATGTAAGGATTAGAGGGGGCGGTCGATAGCAACCACCATAGCAACCATGACGGTCAAGTGACTGGATGCAGCCTCGTTGAAAAAAATAGAATACCACCCTACACACTCAGGAAATTAATGATATTTAATTTATTATGACCATGAAGTCTTTATTTGCATGGGTTTACATTTCGTTCTGTGTAGCATGGAAAAATCGGAGAAACACTCCCATTCAGAATGCATTGGTTTACATTTCGTTCTTTGGAGCACGGATATTTTTATTTATTTTCAGTTTTTGAGGAGGTGCTTCAAAGATGCACATTTTTCAGCAATATTCCAAAATCCAATGGCAAAACCCGTTGGCTTTTTGTCGAGGGAATCCAGGGCGACGCTCACTTCCGGGTTGGCCAACATACGTCATCTCTCCACCACTCTACTGTAAAAACACACGTTCAAGTTGAATGAGAATAATAATATTAATAATAATAATAATTCTGCCATAATATTTATTTAAGGGGGGGGGGATACAAGTCTTTTGGCCATTCGTAGTGTTGATCAGCAGAGAAATAATTTGTCCGCAAAGACGGTGACGTCGCTTAGCAACGGAAGACGCTGGGGTAGACAAGTCACCGGACTACTACCCATGCAAGTGAACGGAGCGTTCCACGGCATTGAGAAGACCCGTGTAATAAAGGCCTATAATATTTCTGTTTATGGCATAGATTTCTCCTCAGATTAGGCCAATAAACCAATGATAAAATAAAAATAAAAATGTTTGATCAAAGGCCCGGCCCGAGTATAGTGGTGGGAAATATCGGCCCGCGTCGGCAGGGGCGTTGCGAGCAAGAATTCTTAGGGGGCCGATTATTGACGGGGGGGTGGGGGGGGGGGGGTTCGAAGCGATTGTTGACGGGGGGGGGGGGGGGGGGGAGGGTGTTCGGAGCGATTGTTGACGGGGGGGCGGGGTATGGAGCGAATTTTAATTGTAATTTTTTTTGGGGGGGGCTTTTGGGGGCCCTAGTAGTGGCCCGGGGCCCCAAGCAATTGCCTGGTATGCCTAATGGGACGCGGCGCCTCTGCGCGTCGGGCTCGGGCTCAGGCAGAGAATCTAAACACTGACTGGAACTACTTAGCAGGTGTCTGTAGGGCTATATCAGGAGTTAATGCACGCACTGCAGCCAATCAGAATACGAGTATTCCCCCAGACCGTGGTCTAAACAATATTATTCACGTCACGAGTTATAATCAACCCCTACACATCAGTATTAATGATAACCCATTAAATACGGTATGATTTCTAGATGTCATGGCAACGTCCGCTAGCGACACTGGACTTGCGAGGCATCGACGCGGACTTTCATTCACATAGCCAAAAACAAGAGAATAGATGGCTAGATGAAATAAACATCAAGACATACAATTCTAAAAAGAACCGATGAAGCAGCTACCCTTTTTTCCTTCACGGTTTGCCTACAGAGCAGCGCACCTGCATTTAATATATATGTGTATTGTCACAATTTCTCAGTATCAAAGGTGAAAGTAGAAAGCTGTCATATTGTTAGTTATCACAGACAATTTTAAGTAGAAACGGGTGGCCTAAAGCTGTCATTTGTTAGTTATCACAGACAATTTTCCACAATGAATGATCTGTACGGAGCTCCATAAGGGACATTAGGGAGAACGCTCCCGGACAGAACCTTAGTTTGGAAGTCGTGCTTAGTGACACGACAAATAGCCTACTTCCAATTGAAATACAAAATTTAGAAAATAGGCCTACGTGTCCCTGATCACGTTTCAATAGATTAAATAACGTGACAGTGTCAAGTATTTTCGTGAGACCAGGTTCGAGCGTGTGCATGGGTTGAATTGCGTGTCTAACGCCCAATGCATGTAGCCCTGTACTTACGTGACAAAAACCAGCACCGCAAACGTTCTCTCCCGCTTGAGATTACGTCTTTCTTCATAGGTTCATGGGTCTGATGCGCCGATTTCCCATGCTGATATTTCCGGAGATTCTCTGGCATCTTCGACAATTTGGCTATAGATTGTCTCATTACACGCTAAATAATATAATTATTGCCTAATTATATAGCCTATATGTATATATAGGCAATGTATATAATTAGGCAATATATATAAATAGCATTTGTGGTTTTGGCATAAACACAACTAGGGTGCACTGTACTATCTGAGAACACCCTTTCTGAAGCCTCTCTCTCGCTCTCTCTCTCTGTCCCTCCCTCTCTCTCTTTCTCTCTCTCTCGTACCGTTTTGTGGATCACGTTAATTGTCTGAGAACACTCCCATTCAGAATGCATTGGTTTACATTTCGTTCTTTGTAGCACGAAAAAAGTCGGCTATCGTGCTCTGGAACACGCTTCAATAGATTAACGTTTGTGCGCATGAGCACGAAATCGCGTGATACCGGGTTGAATGAACATGACATTTGGCTATTGCTTTGCAGCTCACCTGAAATCCGAGGCACAGATTTCAGGTGAGCTGCAAAGTAATGGCCAAATGTCATGTTCAGTATGCTATAAACGGGATTCGAATTCTCAACCTAAGGATCACCTGGAACATCTTCATCAACATCTTTCCTTTAAGTGGAATTAAGTAGAACATCTTCATCAACATCTTTCCTTCATAATTATTTGTCACATTTATATATCGTCCATTAGTGTGATCTTGACTTTTAATTTGGCTCGGACCCCGTTAATCACCGCTTGCGGTTATATTTATAGTTTGAAATGCTTGTATATGAACTTTAGAGTATACAATGTTTAAAAGCTGATTAAATAAATAAGATTTAAACATCGCCATAGGATATCTCAGTAGTCCAGATGGGTTGGGAAGGGTTTATCACATTGCGTGCACACAGTGGGCAGTTTGGGGACGAATGGCAGTAATAAATCCAGGCCGGATGATAACGAAAGGACAACAGGAGGAAGCCCTTGTTGTTTGATGCTGAGTAGACAACCTTACCCTCATCAAAGCTGAACAAGTTATAACTGACTATTATATCTGAAACACCATCTTAAAAGCCTTTACAAATGCAGGGTGGAAAACTTGATCCCATTCTGTAGTCATTCTAGTAGTCTCAGGACAACTCTCGCTCTCCACGCTACTCTGCTCCAGGTTATGAGCATGTTTAACAATAACTAACAGGGTTCTGCACTGTGAATACTGATCACACACTTCATGGTCTTATAGTCTTTGCTCATAGTTGAGTTGTTATTGAGATATCACAGTATTGTCAGAAGGAAGCAGTGTATAATTGTCAAAAGGGGGGTTTGAATGCATGAGAAATCATTATAAACTACCGTAACGCATTTCAAATCAATCACGAAAAGAAAAAAACTGAAACCATTTGATAGGTCCTCAGCGATGTGTGTTACCATATTAGGTGAGCTCTCCACTCGACTGTGAATGAATGCACTTGACACAGCCACCGTGTCATGTGATGCATGCCACTTGTTTCCAAACCAAGATTGTCATGGTAACCATAGAATCATTACTGATCCACTCATTCATGTATTTGCATTCTTGGCCCATCATTTTTGGTAAATGCTATCTAATAGCATGCATTCTGAAAACTTACCAAACAACAGGCCATCTTGAAACAGGTTAGTGTTGGCCTTCTGATGATGTGTAGTTGCAATAGTTTGTAGACTTAATCCAACATCATTTTAAGTTGTTGGATGCGAGTCCAAGTCAAGTTTCAAGTCTTTATAAAGTGGACACCGATAAGTTAGGGTGGAAACTGATGCATTTGCAATCTACGGAACCCTTAAAGGGACATAGGGTAAAAAAAAAATGTAAAGGTCCCATGGCATGAAAATGTCACTTTATGAGGTTTTCTAACATTAATATGAGTTCCCCTAGCCTGACTATGGTCCCCCAGTAGCTAGAAATGGCGTTAGGGGCAAAACGAGCAATAGATATCCTGCTCTGCCTTTGAAAAAAACAAAGCTCAGATGCCGATTTGGAATTTTCCCCTTATGTCGTCATGAGGGGAAATATTACCTCCCCTTCTCTGCTTTGCCCGCCCAGAGAATTTGGCCCGCCAATGAGAGAATGAGCTACGACTGTTGTACACTTCCGTTCCGTTCCGCTGTTGGTGTTATGGCGCATAACATGTCGGGTTCTCTGACGTCTCTGGTATTTCCACACCGAGACATGATTGAGAAGGAATTGGGGGGAAAGGAACTTTGGCTTTGACTCCCTGATGTACATGAACCGCGACCAGGAGGAGAAAGGGATTGTTGCCCACGATTGTCTCCCATCGGAGCCCCACTGCCCGCCGCCACGAGGCACTGTCACGTTAAAATTGTACCGGGGGCGAAAATTGTACCGGCCTACGTCATCTGTTGTTTACATCTTGACAACCTGCCTGGTAACAGACGACGCGATCGTCTGTTGCCGGGCAGGTTGCAAAAAACATTCGGCTCATGTTTCCAAAAGACAAAATAACATAATACAGATAACGGATCGCTAGATAACACTTGTTTTTACTTCATATTTCTATTGTATTTAATTGTTTAATTGAATAGCAACAGACGACGCGATCGTCTGTTGCCGGGAAACGGGCGATCGCGTCAAATGACGTAGGAAGGTTCTTGAACATTCACGAACTTTCATGCTCGTTCATTGCTCTCCTTCATTGAGCGTGACAAGACAAAACACTTATTTTACCATTAACATTCATTGGCGTTGCTAACTTTATATTTGTATTGTATTTAATTGTTTAATCGCATTTATGAATGTTCAAGAACCTTCCTACGTCATTTGACGCGATCGCCTGTTTCCCGGCAACAGACGATCGCGTCGTCTTTTGCTATTCGATTAAACAATTAAATACAATACAAATATAAAGTAAAAACAAGTGTTATCTAGCGAAACAAGCGATCCGTTATCTGTATTATGTTATTTCGTCTTTTGGAAACATGAGCCGAATGTTTTTTGCAACCTGCACGGCAACAGACGATCGCGTCGTCTGTTACCAGGCAGGTTGTCAAGATGTAAACAACAGATGACGTAGGCCGGTACATTTTTCGCCCCCGGTACAATTTTAACGTGACAGCACCACCGCCGTGAGGCACGCTGCCCGCTTCCGAGGCGGTGGTGCCTCGTCAGCGGGCAGCAGGGCTCCATCGAGAGACAATCGCAGGCGACAATCCCTTTCTCCTCCATGTCTCGTTTAAGTCTACTTCAGATTGATGTGGAAGTGCATTGTGCAAGGACAGCGGACTAAAACATGGCCTCCCGATGGCCTCCCATTCATTCCTATGAAAATTGCTCAATGGCGCAGGGCAAAATCAAGGAGAGATTTGCTTCCGCATCATGGAGGTCTCAAGCCACACCCTAGAGCATAACGTGCCGAATGCAGGAATAAGGCGCATTCACTCTCCAGGTGATGACTAGATGGCTCGCCAGTGATGACGTTCACGCTTACACGTGTTCCCGACAGTGACCGTTCATGTGCGCTGCGTTGGGAATCTAAAAGTTCTTCACAGCAGGTTTTTTTATCCCATAAAAAAAAATCAGAACTGAACAGAACTCAGTAGGATCAGTTTCAAGTTTGAAAGCATTTATTTCCTTGGGGCCTATCATCTACTATCCCTTTGCTTTATGAGAAGCATTGCCACTGTATGGAAGGCCAGTACACAACGTTTAAAACTGAGCAAAGTCGATTACATCAGACGATAACGTCACTCAATACTGAAGTATGTGATATGATGGTTGATTCTTTTATATTGACTAAAACGTTAATATTCCGCCTATTCATGTGCTTCACTAGTAAACCATACATCACCAACTGGGCAATTCTGTATGGAGGTAGATTTGTGTCTTTATTATGCAATCAAAAATAATAGGTTTGAGAGCAAAACTTTCCACACTGCAATCAAAAAATAGGTTTGAGAGCAAAACTTTCCACACTGCAATCAAAAAATTGATTTGAGAGCAAAACTATCGACACTGCAATCAAAAAATGTTTTATTGCAAGATAAATTAATGTGATAAAAAAAATATTAATGGGAATCCAAAAGTTTTGTTTGCAAACCCAAAAGTTTTGTTTGCAAATCCAAAAGTTTTGTTTGCGAATCCAAAAGTTTTGTTTGCGAATCAAAAAGCTTTGTTTGCGAATCCTAAAGTTTTGCTTGCGAATCCAAAAGCTTTGCTTGCTGTTGAGCTGAATCTCGTGGGCGGGACCTACGCCGAAAGATGTAAGACACGTCTCTATTGGCCAGTCTCGATCGGAGTGACAGCTTGGCAACATCCGAAAAGCCGCTGCCCCCCGACCGCCTCCAGAAGCAGATTGTCGGCCTGACGGACAGGGTGTTCGTTTGTGCCTCTCAATCCACGGCGAAGGTCAACAACATCGCCCTGCTCTCCTCTGCCATGGTCTCCTTGTTGGCTGACAGGGAGGCCTACGGAATTTTCAGGGCGCGCAAGCGCGCGCACGGGACAAGCCCATAAGGCAAAGCCTAGACGGCGTAGCCTACATGAAATAGAACTCCCTCTCTCGTTACTAACTGTGGATGTTGCCAAGCTGTCACTCCGATCGAGACTGGCCAATAGAGACGTGTCTTACATCTTTCAGCGTAGGTCCCGCCCACGAGATTCAGCTCAACAGCAAGCAAAGCTTTTGGATTCGCAAGCAAAACTTTAGGATTCGCAAACAAAGCTTTTTGATTCGCAAACAAAACTTTTGGATTCGCAAACAAAACTTTTGGATTCCCATTAATAATTTTTTTATCACATTAATTTATCTTGCAATAAAACATTTTTTGATTGCAGTGTCGATAGTTTTGCTCTCAAATCTATTTTTTGATTGCAGTGTGGAAAGTTTTGCTCTCAAACCTATTATTTTTGATTGCATAATAAAGACACAAATCTACCTCCATAATTCTGTTATCAAAATTCTCGCCGCGAAAATGTTTTCCCCATAATTTCCAGCAAAAATGTGTGAACGCAACCTCCTCCTTGACCCACCTCTCTCCTCCTCATTTGCATTAAAGCTACAGACACCGAAACGGCACATTTGGGGAAAGCTCAATGTGCGACTGGCTCATAGTGGCTGTAATTCTGCAGCACGGCTGGATTTCGGGAACGTCAAATACTTTGCGAGGGGCCCATAAAATACCTATATTGAAGCATCCATAAGGTAGCATGCCATGGGACCTTTAAGCATTTCTCGTGAGCACGAGGAACTATTTGGTGCTCACAAGAAAATATCTCATGAGCCCTAAAAAGTATCTCTTGATCACGAAAAAGTATTTCGTGAGCACGAGAAAGTATCTTGTGAGCACGAAAAAGTATTTTGTGAGCATGAAAAAGTATTTTGTGAGCACGAGAAAGTATCTTGTGGGCACGAGAACGTATCTCATGCGCATATCACTGGCAATGTGTGTGTGTGAGAGACGTCAGCAAGTGAGTGGACGAACGAGGAGAGCTTAGAGTTTAGTGAAGTAATCGGTGGCCGCTTCATTCCGACCATATTCCCACTGACGGGCAAAGTGAAGGGGGTTACCTCCAGGATAGGATCAGCCCTGGAGGGAACGTTTCCCCTGTGCCCCTCGACTATAGTGTGGGAGCAGGAAAGGCGTAAAACTAAGCATCTCGTAGTTGGAGGCGGAGCGCAAGAGAGCATACGTGCTCCAATAGAGGGTTATCACGCTTCCGGGTTCCATGAGCGGTATTTGTCTTCATGTGCATGAACACTTCTGGCGCAGTTCAACAATGGCTGAAACAAAGGCTAGATGTCACTGCTCTGTTCCACTTTGTACATCTAACAAACAACGCCAACCCTACTTAAGTTTTCATGGATTCCCGACTGAATTGAGTCGTGGATTCAAGTGGTTCGCCGGAATGAAGGGGCAAACTTAAAAATAAAACAAGGTTGCACGTTTGTTTGTAGCCGGCACTTTAGTAAATCAGACTACACTAGCTAGTAACCAACCGGGGTCACATCAAGCGACTGAAAATCGGGTCTGTACCCTCCCGTTTCAAGTGGAACAACTGGGGACTGCCAAGAAGGGAGTCTGTTAATAAAAGTGCATCAACTCGCTTAGGCCATGACGTTCACCCAGCCTTTCCTCTGGAGCAACCGCTGCCTTGTGAAGAAGGGCCGATGGAGGAGATCGCAGCTTCGGTGGTGATGACAGAACATGATTTCGGTCCTGATCCTAAACCAGGTTTGTCAGTGTGTTTAATAGTGTTCTGAAATATTGGCCTACTAGTACCCCTTACTGTTCTTAAACCACCTACCTCACGGATGTGCTAACTATGGTTTAATCACAGTATGGGCTCTTAGTAGGTTATACCGAGGAGGTAGGTCAACTTTTCAGAACTTGGGCACAAAATGTTTAGTCTTATTGATGTCCCAGCATTTGACGAATACCACAATGTGAAAAGCTTCATCACAAGTACAAATGCTGCATTTTATATCCTACTTAATTAAATGTAAAGGTGAATATTGAGCTATAAAAAGGTAATTTTAAAAGCAATATTGAGCTATAAAAATCAATTTCTTTAGAGGTCCAAACTACTTCCAATAACTACTTCCAATATGCAAGTCACAGCCAAAATCTAGGTCCGATGTTTTAATTTTTTTTCTCATCTCCTACAGGTGCACTGGATGCTGCTGCTGCACGCATACAGCAATTGGAAGAAACAGTCAAGGAGCTGACAAGAGAGCTGTCACAGCTGAAAGTGGGTCAAGTGCCTTTTCACAGATTTTGTGTCTCAGACAAGGACATCCTTTTTTACACCAGATTCACATCAAGAGATGTTTTTTGTGACTTCTGGGAGGCTATTCAGCCATCTGCCTCCATGTTGGTCTATTGGTCGAAATCTCAGAAAAAGAAACAAACATTTGAACCCATTTCTCCCAGTCCAACGCGTAGACTTCAACTGGTTGATGAGTTTTTCTCTTCTGCTCCCGGGTTGCTGCAGGCCTGCAAGAAAAAGTGCTGGCTGACATGTTTCAGGTCAGTGTGTCCACTGTCTCCTGTGTTGTTATAACGTGGGCCAACTACCTTTACCTGCTCCTTGACTCCCTCCCCATTTGGATGAGTAAACAGCAAGTCAAGAACACCATACCAAGCAAATTTGTGCAGTACAGTCCAGATGTTTGGGTAATCATCGTCTGCACCGAGGTGCGATGCCAGAATCCATAATCCCTCACTCTCCAGTCTGAGGTTTTCTCATTTTACAAGAACACGACAACCTTTAAGGCCTTGATTGGGATTGCCCCTTGAAGTGCTGTGACTTTTGTCAAGTCTCTTCACCGGCTCAATCTCTGACCGAGAGCTGACTGGACGAAGTGGACTGCTGGATTTACTGGAGCCAGGAGATGGCTGCATGGCAGACAAGCGTTACACCATTGAGAAGCTGCTAGCTCACCGTGGGGCAATGCTGATTATACCACCCTTCAAGATGACAGGTAGGCATGAAAGGAATGAACGTTTCAAATTAAAACTGTGACCCAAATGTGACCATTAAGATATGGAGACAAATGTTTAAGATGTACTGAAGCACTCACAATAATAATACTAATTAACTTATTTCTAACCACTGCACAGTTCACCGAAGAGGATGCTCTGAAAACACAAGCAATCGCCCGACTTCGAATCCTCGTGGAAAGAGCAATACGCCGAGTCAAGGAATACCGCATCTGGGAACGCACTGTCCTCTCACCTTGTCTGGGACAGTCAACCAGCTGGGGACCGTCTGCTGTGTGATGACCAACTTCCAGGGACCACTTGATTTAAAAGGCTACATCCCTGTTGAATAGTGTTCCTACTCAAACATATACCTATAACTATTAAATATAAGAAATAAATATTAAAACGAGAGACACTGAACATTTGGAGTGGTCCCTTTATTTTTTCCGGAGCTGTAATTCTGTATACTGAAAACATTGTATGTATTGAATGACATGTATATAATTCAATGAGAAGTCTTTCATCTATAATCAATTTTAAAGTCCAGTCAGTCCATCCTGAAAGTATTTTAAATAATGTTAATATGTAATGTAGTAAATGATGTACTCAGAAAAAGGGAATGAATTAAATCTGTTTATTCTTTCAGTTCCTTTAATCATTCAGTTCATTTCACTTTCATGTCACTTCTTGCTGAAGATACACATTCATATATGTACCAAAGAAGTACAAGCCTACTTTATTTTTCATCTCTTTTATCATTTCATCATCCCTCCAGACCGAGCTGACGCCAAACTGACGTTAGCATAAGCCAACCTACCTAGCGTAAGCTAGCTAGCAGACACTCACCTTCGTAGTCGTAGATATAATTCTCGAAAAATAAACTGTATCCCTTCTCCAGTTTGGAGAGGGCTGTTATGGAGTGTTGTTCGGTAAGTCTGTGAACGTCAGAAAACGTGACTTTGGGTACATTTACCAGGGATGTTGTGAAAGTGAACTGCCGGTCCTCCATCATCGGTTCGCCAGAGTAATGAGTGATTCACCAGATGTGACAGTGCACAAAGATCCCCGAATGCGGAAGTACTACGTATCAGCGTGATAATCCCCTATAGTGCGAGATAAAATTAAAGCACATTAATTTGAATGATTTTTGCTTATGTGTGATTTATCGCGGGCATGGGTCGGGTAATGGGACAAATATTAACGGGTTCGGGAGGGTGCAGGTTTCATTTTGATATTATCAACGGTGACGGTCGGATCTTGTGCTGAACTTTGCGGGGGCGGGTCTCAAAAATGGACCCGTGCAGGAAAAAATATTGATTATTTATATGTATAAATATATAAATGGTGATGTGCAGATTAAAAATGATCCCTGCACATATTGTGGAGGGGCGAGGCGGGGCGGGCGGGGTTGTTGGTGTTGGAAGCTACTGCTCCTGGTGGAGAGTTGCACTTAGCGCTTTGTTAGGGAGTTGGGGAGAGGCTGGGGTTGAGGCTGTGATGGAGGCTACAGCTCTTGGGAGAAATGCTGTTCTTCAGTCTTGTGGTGCGGGCCCGCAGTATGCGGTACCTCTTCCCTGATGGTAGGGGGACAAACAAGGTGTGTCTCGGGTGTGTTTTATCTGTGCTTATTGACCTTGCCTTCCTCTTCAGGTGGTCATCACACACAGAGTCCTGGTCTGGGAGCTTGTTTCGGTCCTACTCTGACATTCTGCGGTCTGTTTGAAAGAAAGTCCAGGATCCATGAGCAAAGTGAGGTGGGGAGACCAAGATTAAAGAGTGTGAGGACCAGTTTATTGGGGATTATGGTGTTGAAGGCAAGCCTGAAGTCCACATAGAGCATCCTTACATATGTGTTCGGGTACTCCAGGTGGGTCAGGGCTGTGTGGAGTGCGATGGAGACAGCATGGATCTTTTTGCTTGATAGGCAAACTGGTAGCTGTCCAGGCCACAGGGATGCGGTTGCGGTCCCTGATGTACGATAGTATCATCCGCTCATTGAGTCATTGAGGCAGGTAATGGCAGATTTTTGGGGATAGGGATGATGGTAGTGGTCTTAAGGCAGTTGGGAACTGCTGCTTGTTGCAGGGAGAGGTTGAAAATATCTGTAAAAACTCCTGCTAACTGGTCGGCACATGACCTCAGTAGTCTTATGTTTGTAGTCAGTCAGAGTTTTGATGGCTCTCCACATGCTCCTGGGGTCTTCGTTCCGAAGTGACCCTCGATGCGCTGTCTGTACTTACCTTTGGCCTCCTTAATGCCCTTTTTTAGGTCTCGTCGGGCAGTTCTATAGGCCCGCAAGTCACCCGACCTAATGGCAGTATCTCTCGCCCTGAGCAACAACCTCACATTACCGTCCAACCAGGGTTTTTGATTAGGGAACACCTTGATGTTTTTTGTGCTCAGTACTGTCTCGGTGCAAAACTGAATGTAGTCCAGGATGTTAGAGGTGCAGTGGCGGACTCAGGGGGGGGGGCAGGCGACCGCCCCCCCTCGTGGCTCAATGGTTGAAAAAGCGCGCTAAAGTGCCCTTCAAGAGTGTCGAAAACAAGAGGAAATATTGGCTGCCCTTTTCACGTGCAAAACATGATTAGGTGCCCTCTAGGGTGCTCCTTCATACAATAAATGATGATGATGTGCCCTCTAGAACAAGAAAATTCAATGACGTGCCTTAATGAGTGCCCTTATGCCCGTCTGATGCCCTTTTAGTGCCCCCTTTAGGACCCTGATAGTGCCCTTCTGCCCGTCTGGTGCCCTTCTATTGCCCTTATAGTCCCCTTCTGCCCGTCTGGTCCTTCTAGTGCTCTGATAGTCCCCTTCTGCCCGTCTGGTCCTTCAAGTGCCCTTCTGCCCATCTGGTGCCCTTCTAGTACCCTGATAGTGCCCTTCTGCCCGTCTGGTCCTTCTAGTGCCCTTCCAGTGCCCTTCTAGTACCCTGATAGTGCCCTTCTGTCCATCTGGTGCCCTTCTAGTACCCTGATAGTGCCCTTCTGCCCGTCTGGTCCTTCTAGTGCCCTTCCAGTGCCCTTCCAGTGCCCTTCTAGTGCCCTGATAGTGCCCTTCTGCTCCTCTGGTCCTTATAGTGCCCTTCTAGTGCTCTTCTGCCTGTCTGGTGCCCTTCTAGTGCCCTTCTGCCCATCTGGTGCCCCCATGGTTAAAAAAGTGTGCTAAAGTGCCCTCTATGGTGGTGAAAATGAGAGATAGTGCCTTATTGGCTGCCCTTTACACGTGAACAAAAAATAATGAGTGCCCTATAGGTTGCCCCTGATGATGATGATGTGCCCTCTGGAGCAAGAATATGGCAAACCGAAAAAAACATGTTGTGGTTAGCTATTGAGGTGCAGATGTTCCTCTTTTTAGTAGCTGACGAACGGGGAATGCGAGGCGTTGCTTTCATGTGGCGTCGGTGTCGCCATGACAAACAGCTACATCGAGTGGTACTTAAATCTGCACTGGATAACGAAGCAAAAAGCGGATTAAGAGTATGTCAGTACCCATGGTGGAAAAGCGCAATTAGATGCCAAGTTAGAAAAACGTAATATTTTCAGTTTGCATAATCCGTTTAAAATGTATATCCATTTTTTGAGCGTTCAACATCATTCAAGTGTAGGTCATTTCATGCAAGAGAGACGATAATGGTCAGCTATCACCTCAACATGAAGGAAACTTCCTTAAATGTTTCCGTAGCTGGTAGGGCTGTCACTTTTTCCAAAAATGAAATTCGAACGAATTTCGAATGTCCATAATTAATTTGAATACATTCGAATACATTCGACCCCCCCCCCCCCCCCCCCCCCCCATAGAACACGACAACAGTCTTGATTTTTTATGTTGCTCTCGTATACCTCACGTATACCTACTGAATTCATAACAGCACAGGATAAAAACACATCTTTGATAACACATTTGTAAACACAACAAGAGGAAGCTCCGACACACAAGTGCGGCTGTCTTTTACACATTAACAATAACTGCTCGGAGCGCGATATGCGGAGCGCATGTCGTCCATGGCACACACAGCCTATATAAACGAACAATCTGTGAGGCCGACCTCCAACACGGCATGCTGCTCTTTTTATTCCTTACGGAAAGAAAATTACAAGTAGTCTCGCAGCTCTCCGTTACCGTTGCAGCTGCTTGTGTCAGCCGTGCTGTAGCCTATAAGTCCCCAAACAGGCTGCCCATCGCGCCCAGCGCAGCAGCGGACTTTTCTCCCTGTCGTGTGCGATCAGTGTCGGTCTCCGTTTCAGTGAGCTCGTGTGAGAGGCTTTCAGTCACGAGATGTTTCTGTGCAGGGGAAAGGTGGACTAACCGGGAGAAGCGGGGATCCAGGAGGGCCGCTTTATTGAGGAGAAGCCACTCGCCGCTCTCTTCTTTATAGCGCATTTTTACAGTTCGAATGGAGAATTACACTTCGAATTCGAACTTTTCACCCCACCTTCGAACGAATATTCGAACTTCGAATAAAAAGTGACAGCCCTAGTAGCTGGCTGTCAGCGGTCAAAGACTGTATGGTAGCGGCACATAGAATTTCTCGAGTCTAATTTTTACTTAAATGTTAGTAAAGATGAAAGCAGTAAGGCATCCTCCTTTCTTTGGCTAAAATGTGAAAGTGCACAATGATGTGAACAACTCATTTTGGTGTTTATAAAGTCGCCAGAATAAGGGGAAACAGTGTCTTTGAAGCAAAGACACTGACCTCCTCGCCGCCGGCCACTGCTGCCAGCATGCCCATCGCTAGCCCAGCACCACGGAACACCTTCAAGCTCCCAAGATAAGCCGGCATTACATCCCTGGAGCCGTACCTAGCGCAAGTTGAGCTGGCTGCAGCGAATAACAAGTGGAACAACCAAGACACTGCTTCCCATGTTGCTCTACCACTAGAGGGGAAGGCGCTGCAGGTGTTGCTCGACCTTAGGCCCACCGAGCGACTACACTATGCGATACATTGGAACGACGCTTTGGCCAACGGGTTTCAAAGGACAACATGCGAGACCAGCTGACCCGCCGGCGCCGCAAGAGGGTGAGACTATGGGTACTTAATGACGCACATGTGCGCTTCTATGCATGTCATGGCTATCCCACGTTTGAGGAAGCAGTCCGTGAGGAGCTAGCCCTGGGCGCCTTCATCCATGGCCTCACACCAGAGTGACTGAGAGAACAACTCTGCATCATGGCACCGACCAGCCTCAGTGCTGCGCTGGAGGAGGCAGAGAGGGTGGAGGATTTTATGACCCAACGCAAACAAACAAGTCCCCAGGTGTGCCAGGCCAACGTCAGCGATGAAGAAAGGGACGGTGAGGGAAGGCTCGTCTGCCAGACTCATCCGTCACCAGCTCGACCAGACCGACGTCAACCAACCCATGGGTCCCGGGAACGCCGCTTCAACGACCCGTGCTGGCACTGTGGAGAAGTGGGGCACCGAGCCCCGAACGGCCTCGCCCCCGCCCCTGCATCAAAACACCACAGATCCCCACAGTCTGGAAACTAATGCGGGTAGGCACCCTGGGGAGACTGCCACCCGTCCAACCGACCATAGACCCCATTGAGAACAATGACAAGATTGGTAGAAGGGGCCACGCACATGGCCTCTACCTCCTATGTTCCATCAAGGGACACCCCTGCTGGGTCCTCGTGGACACGGGTTCCACCATCGCCATTGTGCGCCCACGGGTGCTTCCAGAGACAGGATGGACGCCCACCGACTGTAAGATCCGAACAGTAACCGGAGAACTAGCTGGGATGCTGGGGAAACTCCCGCTGCCAGTGAAGGTGGGGAACACCGAAACAACCCACAAGATTTAGTGGGCCGAAATTCTAGACCCCTGCATCATCGGGCTGGATCTGCTGACTTGTTGGGGGGCTAGGGTGGATGTGTCGAGGAACAACAGTCACTTCGGCACGGAGATGCTGACCCTCCAACGCCGTCAAGGGGGGAAGGTAGGGTGATGCGGCGCCGCATCAGCGCCGTCTCCACAGCCACTGTCGCCATCCCCTGAGGTGACAACGGCGCCGCCTACGACAACAGCGACCTCCGTGGGGGCTGCGACTCCCCAGCCCCCATTGTCAGATGTTGACAACGCTATCCAGGAGCTGTACCAGCTGAGCAGTGATGGACTCGATGCTCAGCAGAGACAACAGCTGCAGGACCTGCTCCAGCAGTTTACTGACATTTTTGCTGCACGAAATCAGGACTATACCCAAACTAACCTGGTGCAGCACTCAATTGACACTGCCACGGCCCTGCCCATTAGACTGCGAGCCCGCCGGCTAGGATTTGCCAAGCAAGAAGCAGCAGAGCAGATGATACGGGAGATGGCTGAGGCGGGGGTTATAGAGGCATCCAACAGCCCCTGGGCTGCCCCTGCCCTCCTAGTCAAAAAGAAGTACGACACCTGGAGGTTCTGTGTGGACTATCGTCACTTGAACGATGTAACCAAATTTTCTGGACTCTTACCCCTTGCCCCGCATAGATGATGCCTTGGAAAAAGTCGTAGGGTCTCAGTGGTTCAGCTCACTTAGACCTGCGGAGCGGCTACTGGCAGGTGGAGCTGGCACCAGATGCAAGACCCAAGATGGCTTTCACCTTCGGCCAAGGGCTCTTGCAGTTCAGGGTGATGCCCTTAGGTTTCTGCAATGCTACCGCCACGTTCGAGAGACTTATGGAGATGGTTCTTGCTCACATCAACAGAAAACAGTGCGTGGTCTACCTTGATAACCTTTTGGTCCATGCCAAGGACTTTGAGATGGCCCTGGAGAACCTCTTCCAGGCCATTCGGGGTGCAGGGCTGCTCCTATACCCGAAAAAGTACAACCTACTGCATTGCGAGACCAGGTTCCTGGGCCATGTGGTTGGGACAGAAGGCGTGGCTACGGACCCTGCAAAGTTGAAGGCGGTAATTAACTGGCCCATCCCCCGAAATGTCAGTGAGGTGCGCAGTTTCCTGGGACTCGCCTCATACTATCGACGGTTCGTCTGCAACTTTGCATCAATTGCCACCCCCCTACACAGTCTCACAGACAAGGGGATGGAGTTCAGCTGGGAGGACGACAGTGCAGCTGACCCTGGCCGCAGCTTCATAGTGGACACAGATGCCAGTGACGTGGGACTGGGGGCAGTCCTGTCGCGGGAGGGAGCAGTGGGCGAGAGGGTGGTGGCTTACTACAGTCGCTTACTTGTCTCGCCCCGAGCACAACAACTGCGTCACCTACTACTGCGTGAGCTTCTGGCAGTGGTTGAGGCGTTAAAACACTTTCGCCCCTACCTCTATGGCCAACGGTTCCTTATGCGGACGGACCACGCGTCCCTGACCTGGTTGCTCAGCTTCAAGGAGCCCAAGGGTCAGGTGGACCGTTGGATCGAGGCCCTACAGGACTACGATTTTGAAGTCCAACACCGAGCTGGGCGTCTGCAAAGCAATGCAGATGCCCTGTCCCGACGCCCCTGACCCGACGCCCCGGTCCCGATGCCCCTGTGAGGACTGCAGACACTGTGCAGACAACGCCAGGAGGAGCGAGATGGAGCTACTCTCCAGGTAGCTGCCACAGGACAGGTCGGGCCAGATGAAGGTTGGCTGACTGCGATGCAAGACCAGGAGTGGCAGGCGGCACAGGACAGTGACCCAACACTGGCCAGGGTGGGACAGTGGGTTGACAACCAGGCACGCCCCTCCTAGCAAGCTGTCTCTGCCTTGTCTGTGGAAACCAAGACCTACTACTCAGAGTGGGCCACCTTGGCACAGCGTGATGGACTGCTTTACAGGGTCTGGGGGAGAGATGTGTGGCAGTTGCTAGTGCCCAAGGACTGTAGCATGTAGCACCAACGGGTGCTATATGCGGTCCACGGTTCGGTGGGGGCAGGAAACTACGGGGTGGCCAAGACCCTCAACAAGCTGCGCCAGCGTTTTTACTGGCCTGGTTGCAGGAAGGACACAGCGCTTTTCGTTCACTGCTGTGAGTCCTGCATTACTAAGAAGGGGCCGACTGGACGTTCCAATGCCCCTTTGCAGTAATACCAGGTGGGGGGCCCCATGGAGCGGGTTGGGGTGGACATCCTGGGCCCATTCCCCACCACAGAGAGCGGGAAGTGGCCGGAGGCGTATGCGGTCCCCGACCAGAGTGCGGTGACCACAGCCGAGCGCCTGGTGTGTGAGATGTTTTGTTGCTTCGGGGCACCTCAGGAACTGCACAGCGATCAGGGGAGGAACATGGAGGCCCAAGTCTTTGCTGAGGTGTGCAAAGGCATGGGGGTAAGCAAGACCAGGACGACGCCCCCTCCACCCCCAGAGTGATGGGCTAGTGGAGAGGTTCAACGGGATGCTTGCCACGCAACTGGCTATCGTCACGGGTTCGTATCGTATCAGGTTCGCCCCGGTAGATCCTTACCAGCACAGATTCTCCTGCAGTGAAAACTCTTTCTTTGCCCTTCTCTTCTCTGTACCCAACCTGTTTCTCTTGTTGACTTTGGAAAACGTCCTTCACCGATGAGGGATTTAAGAGGTCAATGGTGGTGCGCAGGTCTCTCTTTAGCATTAGGCTAGCAGGAGAAGTCTTGGTGGTTGCATGTGCACTGTTGCGGTAGGTCAGCAGGAAGATATGCAGTCTCTGATGTAGTGTTCCTTGTCCCTGTGATGATTTCAAAGCATGCTTCATGGTCTGAACGAACCTTTTAGCGAGACAATTCGTTGCGGGGTGGTAAGGAGCTGACTAAATGTGTTGAACTCCATTAGCTTGTAGGAACCCGGCCATTTCCTGTGAGACAAATTGGGGTCCATTGTCAGAGACGAGCTGTGCAGGAGATCCAAACTGACTAAACATTTCCCCCAACTTCTCAATAGTCTTCTCTGCCGTGGTTGATCTCATGATAGCCGCCTCTGGCCATTTACTGTCTGCATCAACAGCAATAAGAAACATTCTGTCCTCAAATGGTCCCGCAAAATCAATATGCACACGCTGCCATGGTCCTTGTGGAAACTCCCAGGGGTGAAGAGGTGCAGGGGGAGGGTTGTTTCTGACTTTTTGGCATGATGAACAGCTTTTGGCAAGCTCCTCAATTTGGCTATCCATCTTAGGCCACCAAAAGTAGCTTCTTGCTATTTCTTTCATACATACTATTCCACCGTGTCCCGAATGTAGCTGTTGCAGCACTTTTGTGTGCACGCACGTGAACTGTGGTAACAACCGAGAGGGACTTCCGCCAGAATATTACCCAGAATAACCCGGTGCTTCATTACTACGGAATCATAGTAAGCCCAGAATGCACAACACCGAACACATACAGAAATCTTTGTGGGTACTTGGAAAGGGGGAAAAAACTTCAGCTACAAAAAGTATGGAATGCAAGTATCGTTTGAACGGAGATGTTTCGATGCTACTTGAGAATGTGTTGTTTTGGTCGATACCTTAAAGGGGTAGTTTGGAATTTTGGACACAGGACCTAATTTCCAAAGTGAGCCAGTGTGTTATTTATCATTGGAGACAGTTCAACATGTTTTATTCAGTCCTTCTAGTTGCAGAGATCACTGGTGCTAGGCTAGAGCAAGTCGATGGTTTCTGCTAGACTGCCAATAAAAACAGTCTTACCCTCTGCACATTACACCCAAGAAAAATAAATAATGACGCCAGACTATCGATGTAAATGACTGTTTTGATAGAATAATGTTTGATGCATTTTGACGCTTTCGAATTTTGAGGGACTCGTTTCACAGCAGCGGTGGCGGAATCATACTTTGCGGTTAGTTGTGTAGTAACCAATTCACTACAGCAGAAAGTAAACAGAAGTGCACTCCAGTCGTGACACCTATTAGGCAATAGTAATCCACTACGCCAACTCCGCTGCCTCCCAGTGGTTGAAAACATATGCGATACATTTCTTACATAGGGTGTATCTAAAGTGAATTCCCTAAATTATAGAGTAAGGCAGGTTGGACGTTGCTTATGCATTTTGAAATCATCATCACTTTATTGAGATTAATGGTGAACACTTCTGCATTTGACATAGTTATTTTACAGAAAATATATTTTACAGAATCTTTTCACTTATACAAATTTACATTATCGGCTGTTTTTTGCCAGGATGCCTCCCTAGCCTTATTATGTGCAACTGTGTTTCTCCTAGCTGTTATCTGATTTTTTAACTCCTCATAGAAGTTCATTATGACTCTCTGTTCCTCTTGAGCGAAATAGACTGCCCTTTATCAATCCACTCTGTAAAGGTGAGAAAAATGACGAGATAAACACCCCTTTTATGTGAAGGCGCATTGAACCTAAAGCGGAAAAACTGGATGACAAATCAAATCCTAAGTGAGCTTCATAGTACCATTTAACTCTGATAGAGAGATGCGTCTCTGTCGATCCAGGTTTTCCCAAGAAAGCATCGGTATGTTTGGCTAGGTTCGTAGTATACCCCACTGGTCTACTCAAATTAAACCTGTTCATAATTCCAACTCCCGTCCTTTTTTTCCGTCTGTTTTCTGCTCTTGGGTCCACCTGCTATTGAACCCTAACAGTACACTTTTTAAAAGTACATGTTTAACATACTTAAAATCAAGAACAAAAAGCATCCTTGTAATAATTGTTGTATGCTTAAATTATATTTGTACTACACTAAAGTATACTACTTTTTCACCTGGGAATTGTTGTGTATGAATTTCGGAATCTCTAGCCTCTTGAAATGGAGGGAAGGGGGAGTGACATCGAGCTGTAGAGTAAATGGGCATAAAACAGTGGGCAGTTTCCTTTGAATCAGTGAATCCACTGTGGAAAAAAGCCTTTTAAATGAATCACGTGAGAGCTCTGTGGCACCCTTTAATCCTTCCCTCTGTCACCTTCCCATTCGCTGCAGTTGAGACGGTATTATGGGCAACGCTGACGGGGGAGCTGGGCCAGGTGGCATGGGGTGATGAAGCTTCAACAACTATACTTTTTTTTAACTCTTAAATATATAGTTGCAGCTCAACTTATTAAGAGCTCAAAAAGTTTACATATCTATCCTACTACAGCATGCCAGTAGTAGGAATCGAGTGACAGTTTGTTGTCAAAGACGGAACATATTTATTGTGCTTGATATACAAGGGTTGCTTTCATCCCTCCCTTCCTAGTTCCCTTTAGAACTCTTTGTTCCTGCAGCCATAATGAGTCTCATTCTGTGTGCGTGGGTGCATCTGCATTTGTTTTGTTTTTTACTTTGTATTGATTGACCAGGGATACTAAAACCAGAGCAGTCTCAACGAACGCGGAGAGATAGCTGTGGTTCAAACATCCCGTGGAAGAACAAGGATACCCCCATGTACCACCGGCAGAAAGACACTAAGGGTCAAAAAAAGGACAACGTTGGTGAACAGATGTCTTTTTTAGTGACCATGATGGAGGACCTGAAAGGGACCCAAAACCAAATGCAGAAGAACATGCTTGCTTTACATCAGTGCATGATGTCAAACTTAGCAGGACAAAACCTGGGAATGTCGATGTTCCCAACAACAACAGCAGCAGTCACAAACCAGCTGCACAATCCAGTACCCCAGCCACAAATACCAAACCTGTGGTGGATAAACCAAGCCCATGCTCCACCTTCATTCTGCTAAATGCCCAGGGGATCTCCCCCCTAGCCACCAGCTGCCAACGTTGGAAGTTACCATTCCTTACAGATACCTTGAATGAATCTGGCAGTGGCTTCATACCCTTCATCAGCATTACAGAGAGCTGGTTGAAATCGTATGTGACGGACAGTCAGATAGCGATTGATGGCTACACCTCTCTGAGATCCGACAGAGAGAAGATACAACGAGGTGGAGTAGTCCTCTATGTCCACGACAGCTTACCTGTATCCAACGTTACTGCCTATGACGATGGTACATGCGAGGCAGTCATGGGTACACTGAGCAGTATAGACACTATTCTCGTCAATGTCTATAGGCAACCGACTGCTACGGACGAAAAGTTCACTCAGCTACTCGGCGATGTACAACAATACTTGGATATTACCACGAGATCCAAGCACCACGACATCTACATTACCGGAGATTTTAACCTCCCGGTAATAGGCTGTCCCACACTACAGACCATTCCCAAGGGATACAACGAGGAACTGAGCCAGCTCAAAGGTTGCTCGACTTCATGGGTACCAACTTCCTGACCCAGGTCGTCGACAAGCCAACGAGGGAAAGTAACATCTTGGATCTAGTACTCACAAACTGTCCCCAATATGTTACTGAGGTCAAGTGTGAGGATACGCCTCTGTCCGATCACGACATTGTGACAGTTACCAAAGGCTTCGATTGGAGACCAACCAGACAAGGCCAGGGGGCCGCATTACCAGAAGATCCGTTCTCCTTCCGTTCCATCAACCACTACGAGGGTGACTTCGAGAAGATGAACGAGGACCTCCAGAAGGTTAACTGGCAGGAGCTAGCAGAGCTCTGTCATCAGGAGGAAGACGACGATGGCACCCAATTCATGGACCTACTACGACTCACCGTGCTACAAATGGCTCTCAAACACTGCCCCAAACATAAACTCTTCCCTCCATCAAGTTGCGGACCGAAGAAACCTAAGAGCCGAGAAAGGCAAGTGCTGAAGCGGAAGAGAAGGAAGCTAAAGGCCAGAGTGAAGGCTCTTGAGGAGAAGCAGCCTAACTCACCAGCGATACAAGACATCAAGGATGAGATAAGCTTGCTGTGCATCGATATCAGGGACGCGATACATAGCGAGCTAAATCGAAGAGAGCTCAAAGCTGTTGCTACTGTAAAGACGAACCCACGTTTCTTTTTCAGCTATGCAAAGAAATACTCCAAGTTGAGTAGCAACGTGGGACCACTGAGGAACAGCAACAACGACCTGGAGAACAACCCAAAGGTTATGGCTGATATTCTGCAGCGACAATACGCCTCAGTATTCAGCGATCCCTCTAACCCAAACCTCAAAGACACCACGGAGCAACTAACACCACCGAGTTGCAGCATCTCGGACCTGGTGTTTCGCACTGACGATATCATCAAAGCAATCGACGAGATTGGTACCTACTCGTCTACCTCCCACGAATGCATACCTGCAAGCATTCTGAAAGCATGTAAGCAGCACCTCTGTGGCCCAATCCACATGCTGTGGCAGCGCTCTTTCGCCAAAGGGATGATACCGGAGTCCCTAAAGAAACAATACATCATCCCGATACACAAGAAAGATAGCAAGGCAGAACCAGAGAACTACCGCCCTGTTTCACTGACCTCGCACATCATAAAAATCTTTGAGCGGGTTATACAAAACTCTTTAGTTGGATACCTGGAGGAGAACTCCCTGTTCTCCAGTAAACAACACGGTTTTCGTAAAGGGAGAAGCTGTCTTACCCAACTCCTGGCCCACTACGACGGTATCGTAAAGAACCTCAACGCTGGACTAGAAACAGATGTCATATACCTGGACTTCTCAAAAGCGTTCGACAAGGTCGACCATGGTCTTCTCTTACGTAAGCTCAAGTTTTACGGTATCAAGGGGAAGCTCTATGACTGGATCAAGGACTTCCTGTCCAACAGAACACAGGTGGTTACTGTGGACGGACACCAGTCAGAACCAGAAGATGTTCTCAGTGGCGTACCACAAGGTACAGTACTCGGCCCGCTACTCTTCCTCCTCCATATCAACGACCTAGAGGAAACTGTAGACCACGCTACACCGGCAAGCTTTGCGGATGACACAAGGTTATCTGCTGCTATCAGTACTACAGACGACATGCATCTACTTCAAGAAGATATCAACCGAGTTGTCGAGTGGTCACTGCAGAACAATATGGTGTTACACGAAGGGAAGTTTGAGTACCTATGTTACCGGGCAGGTAACTGCAAACTACTAGAGGAACTGCCCTTTACCAACAGCTACAACTTTGACTACCAAACCCCAGCAGGTTTCAGCCTGAAGCCAAAAGCCTCCGTCAGGGACCTTGGAGTAACCTTGGCTTCCAACTACCACTGGTCGGTTCACATAAACCAGACGGCCGCTGGGGCTAGAAAACTAGCTGCATGGGCGCTAGGAGTGTTTCGAGACCGTTCTATTCTGGTCATGCTTACGATATGGAAGTCGCTTATTCGATGCAAACTCGAATACTGTTGCCCACTATGGAACCCCCACAAGCTGGAAGACATCAAAGCTCTAGAAGATGTCCAGCGGTTCTTTACAAGACACATATGTGGGCTACAGGAAACAGATTACTTGGGAAGGCTGAAAGCCTTGCGACTTCAGTCACTGCAGAGAAGGCGTGAAAGATACATCATAATCCACGTCTGGAAACTCCTACACGAGAAAGTGCCCAATGATATCAACATGGAGTTCTACTACACCGGAAGGCTCGGATGCAGAGCTAGATTACCCAAGCTCTATGGCAGAGCGAAAACGTCTGCCAAAACCCTATACGATGCCTCGTTTGCCGTCCAAGGAGCTAAGCTTTGGAACGCACTACCGAAAGATGTCAACACCCAGGATAACCTTGATACACTCAAAGTGCACCTGGGCGAATTCCTGGGCAGAATACCTGATCAGCCCCCCACAACTGGCTACAGGACATCAAATCACAACTCCATTGTTAACTGGTTAAACCAGCCGGGTGGCCTTCGATAGAAGTTGACGACCCAGTAGGATCCTGCTCAGGGACGTGCACAGGGGGGTTGCTCAGGTTGCTTGGGCAACTGCCCATATGCCCTCCTCGACTCACGTTGCCCTTCCGAGGAAATTATTATTTTTTTTTTTAAATCATTTAATGGATGCAGAATTTCATGTAGGCCTAGATAAAAAAAATCGCCACTCAAAACATTTCATAAAGTAAGCGTAGCCTCATTCAATTCCGTTCGGGCACTGAGAGTGAAAGTCAGTAGGGGGAGGGCAAACTGCCGCGCGGCAACAGCCGCTTTTGCCGCCTCCCCTCTGCCGCCCTTCCCTCATTGAAATGAATGGAGGCGGCGAGTTGCCGCGCGGCATGTGAAAGCTGCCTTACGTAGCTGCAGCGCTGCACGCGACCGGAACACCGGCACCTGTGAGACGACTGCCTTGATGTTGTCGGAAAAGGTGAATTTGAGATGTATAACAAACAAGCAATCATCATCACGTTTTATGAAATGAATTACAATCTTCATAAATCCATTTTTTGATAGGCAAACTAAGCTACATGTCTGCTGATAGTTAGTTTCTAACATTTCGTTTTAACAAGAAGAATAAATGATGGAAGTAATGCATCGCATGAATTCTTTCATTCAAAATGGTTCATGCCTAAATCTTATCACTATTTTGGGTTTGGGTATTGTTTGTTATTGTTAAGTGAAGCCGAAATGCCCAGTGAAAAGAGGAGGATTCAGGAGAGAGAGAGACAACTAAAGGAGGCAGCAAAGAGGAGCACATCACTACAGGGTTGGCTACGAAAAAGCCAAACAGCAGGTGGGACAGAGACTTTGCAGTGATAAAGCGATAGCCTACTAATGGCAATTTTTCATAATTACATTACATTTAAGAGGAGGAGGAGCAGCCACAAGCCTCCAGACACTCGGAAAATGTGGACCAGGAGGAGGCACATAGGGCAGGTAGGCCTAAGTGCTGATCACCATATATGAGAGGACCATGCTCGAAAGTAAAGGGTTAAAGAGCTGCATGCTAAATAATTGTAATCTAAAAAAAAAACAGGCTATTTTAGAGATCCTTTCCAAGATCTTGCCTGAGCAGAACATAAATACCACTGCTTCTAGTGGGCATTACAATAATAATAACAATGGTAATAACAATAATAATGGTAATGGTAATAATAATAATATGTCATTGGACAGATGATGAGCCCAGTGCATCAGCTGCGTTCAGAGAGCCAGAGCCAGAGCCAATCCCAGATGAGATCAGGACAGACTGGGAAAGGAGAGATGAGCAAGAGGATGAGATGAGGGAGAGGAGAACATCAGCAAGGGAGGATATTGAGATGAAGAGTGGGGCAGAATCCACAGATTTCGATTTTTTGCTGAGGTTGGCTAATCCCACAGATCCAGCTCATGTACAGAGCAGCAATCTAAAATACGATCAGACCTTCATCACATTTTCCAATTCAGTCGGACCTTGCCGTCCTATGGTAAATTTCCCTCAAAATCCAGATGGGCGCTCTTTTCAAGCCCAATGGTATAATGATGACCCCTGGCTGGAATATTCTCCTCTGAATGATGCCATCATGTTATGTTCTTCTTCTTCAAGTCATGTTTTTCTGCATTATCGTTAGTAGTAGTTATTTCAGTGTTTTACTTATTTGTATTAATATATTAATAAAGACCCCGTTATTCTCAGTCCTTCATATAGCCTGTGAGTGTTTTTTTTTTGGGGGGGTGCCCTTTTTTCAGGTCAGAGCAACTGCCCCTCAAAATTCCTGTGCACGTCCTTGATCCTGCTGAACCATTCAATAAGGTTCAATAAGGTAAGGATTATAATTAATATTTTTAACCTGCTAATTACTCCAGTGTGAATAGCAATACCGAAAAAAGTAAACCTTACTGATACAATAACATTTCTAAATCTACTACCACATCCATTGAGCACAGTTTTTGTGCACACCCCTCCAAGTGATGCATATTCCATCTCTAAGAGCAAATTAGGTCAGGCTGTGCAAAGCCTTTTTTCCTTGTGAAGCCTCTAACCTGCCTTGTCGTCTGGCGGGAGCATGGCAGAAGGATCCCAGGAGGTGTGGACTTGTATTCCAAGCTACCGCACCAAGGTTTCAAAGAGTTCATCAACCTGTACACTAACAACCATCCCAGTGGGTTCATGGGCAAGAGAGTTTGGCATAGGATCCAGAGTGAACCCCACAAGGACCATTAAGCACATAATTTAGCAATCCTATTGTTTGGCTCTGTAATATATTAAAGTGATTCAAGAGTTGAACAGCTAAACACAGGGTAGTTCTTTTGACTGATTCTAAAGGCAAGCCAACTAAATAGGAGGTCAAAAGAAAAACTGTATAACAAGAGTAGGACAATAATAATGAGAGAAATAGGAATTAAAAATATATAATAGAATGGGATAGAATACAAAGAGGCATGACAAGTGGACATGTGCCTTGGGTAGACTTATGTATCTACATTAAATAAACCCAGCGGAAAATGATCAATGATCTCTCCACACACCAGACACTCCTGCTCTCCACAGATAGACACCACAGAACTCCTGCTCTCCACAGATACACACCAGGGAACTCCTTCTCTCCACACATACACACCAGGGAGCTCCTGCTCTCCACAGATACACACCAGGGCACATGCCCATGAAATGTTCCCTTGGGTGTTTGCTGTGTGAGTGTTCCATTGTGTTGAGGACGGGTGTATGGATTTATGGATGGATGATAGCTTGTTCTCTCCCACACCAACCACAGACACACACGGGGCACAGACACTGTAATGAATAGCTGTGCCTCCTGTGCCACTGATTAAGAAGGTCCCAATCTATGTTGCGTCGGTCATTATGTTGGATGGAGGCTATAATAGCCTGGTGATGGACTGCATGAGCCGCTGTGCCGTGACAAATCCATGCTCTGATCCCTTCTCTGTCAAAGTCATTAAAAATGCAAACGGTTGTCTGATATCATCTGAACCCCTGCCTCCCTGTGTCCCCAATGTAACCGGCTGGAGCTCGGAGTCAGGCAGGTTGTTCTGCATTGGTCAGGGTTCTCGTTAATCACATTCCTCAGGCAGGGCCGGATTAACAAATCATAGGCCCCTGGGCACAAATGTCTGAAGGCATTTATTTTAACACACACACATAATGACACATAAAGTGTAGCCGGCTTGGTCTTACTCCGCCGACTACTGCGTTGTGTTCAGGTGCATAGATATCACAGGACGCTGCAGGTTATGGGAGGGGGGTTAACTGTCACATTAGGCCACTATATTGTTCAGAATCATTATATTGCTGTTCTTATGACATTAGTTTTAATAATGAATTTTAAATGAATACCCTATTTAATAATACCATGTATAACATGTACAAACATTCATAAAAAAAATAATAATAATAATAATTCTTTCGTGTGGTGCCCCCCCACTGGCTGGGAATGGTTGGGGCCCCTGGGCACAGTGCCGTGGGCCCTAATGGTAGATCCGGCCCTCTCCTCAGGTAGTGAGTGGAGACCCTTCTTCTAACTCCCATTCCCTGTCAATCCTAGCTTGCCCTGGACAGTAAGCCTTCTTCATTCTTCTTGTGTGGATCTCAGAGACACCCTGACAGCGTGGCAATGTTTGATGGACAGCGACATAGTGAGGGAGGCACTGCACCCAGGACAACATTTCATTCATTTGTTAGGACTACTGCTATTCCCTTTTAACATGTATGAATATTTTTAAATAGTACCGTTGAAAGGCTAAATCTTTATTTGGAGACTCGCGCTGTCTTTTTGAATGAGTGCCTATATGAACACCCAGCTTAGTTAATGGTAAAATAAAGTAAGTTAGTGAATGCACAGTAAAGACCTTTTATCCTTCATTAGACCATTTACCATCATTATTAACATGAAATATATGAACAGAATCCATATTTGAAACAATTGGGTATTATTTCTTTAGCTTAGTTCCGCTATTAACTATCTAACTAACTTTCTAAATCAAACAAGTTTGATTCAGCTAAACTTAAATTGTTAATGGCTTAGAAACTAAAGACAATGACCTCTCTGGGGCCCGTTGTTGTTCATACAGTGAGTAGCGTCAGCGTGGTAAAGCATGGACACACAAACACACTGTATTTAAGAACATCAAGCACCATCAAACATGTTGACGTGGGCTGTCTTTGTTGTGCACCCTCTTCTCCGCAGCACAGAGAGCGGCTGGCTGCAGTAAGAATAAAGTATCTGCCCGAATGAAACAAATGGAAACAAAGTCATACATATGAATGACCTCAGATTATGCAGGGTAGGAACCTGTTACTGGGAGTTTATGTAGTTACCTGAATTGGGCCACAGAATTGCCAACCACTTGTCATGTTCGCCTCCACCTCTTTGACTTAGCCATCATTAGGGTAACCGTTTCCAAAGAGAAGCACACCAACTGGATAACAATATCTGTCCGTCTAGCTCCACAGGTAGCAGAGCCCCCAAGATAGGGGACACTTGGTGCCTGTTGTGTTATCTCCATACAGCCCGGCCCTGGAGGACGTCTACATTAATATGTGTTGTCAAAATGTGGAGGACATCGAGGCAGGGTGCTGGGTAGACGTGCTCGTTGAATGGATGAAAATGATTGAGGTAAAGGAGCCGTTGAGTCAGCCTGCCCTGCGGCGGTGTGCCGCTCTCTTCATCTTCTGGCCCCGGAGCTGCTATTGATTTTCCCTCTTTGTTGCTTTTCTGAAATGTTTGGTAGTTGGCCTTCGACTACTTCTTCTCTGGTGTGAAAGTCCAGCAGATGCATTGCAACTTAATAATTGCTATGTGCTTACTTAAATCGAACATTAGGGAATTCAATTTTGTTCATCAGACACATGCATAAGAACGCACAAACAAATTGAACATGAATTCAACATGGAACAGAGAGCGATGGTCTGGGTGGCTCTGTTCACATTTGATGTGCAATGAAAACAGCCTGTTTTCTTTTGTAACAATCCAGCAAGAAGAGATTTCAACACCCTTACTCCATGTTGCCATCTCATGTTGCTCACTACATATGAGATAGCAAGACAGCTTTCCTCCATGGAGGACATGGCCTTTTTAACCTAGATTCTAAACACAAGACTATCTTTTCTCACGGCCCTGCCCTGCTTGTCTTTGACACAAATCTACCGCTGGGACATCCTGACTACATGCACTCTCTCTCCCTTTCTTTGGGTATGTGTGTGTTACTATGCGTGTCTCTTTTTCTGCTGTATTCGCTCATATTATCTGCAGCCCCACCAGGACTATCTGTTAACATGTTGCTTTCTGACTAGGGCTAACCCATATCCCTGAAATGTTATTCTCGGTTTTGGAGACAAACCACTAGCTTGTTTCAAGTCCTTGTGCTCAAAAAGTATAGAAGTCGGTGTGGAAATTATGTCAACACCGCTTACCTTTGTTGAGGTTGTGAGTTGTGACAGTATTGATTGTCTGAGCACTTATCATTTGTCACATGCTATATACAAGTTATAGAGGTTTAATACACCGTGTAGCGGGTATGATGCTCAATGAAATATCAGAATGCACCACATGGACAACAGTTATTATTGTTGATAAACATGGAATGTGTAATAGAATAATATGTTATAAAAACTCTTTCCTCAGCCCAATAAACCGAGAGATTGCATGGTATCTTGAGCAGATGAAAAATGCTACATTGCAGGAGAGCCGGGTCGATTGAAACACTTTTCAGTTAAACGTCTTTTTCAAAGATGACGTTACGTATACAAATAATTTCAACATGTGATCAACAACTCACATGTGGGTTATCTTAGTTACAAGTGTAATTTAATACATATGTTGGATGATCGAGCTGTTTTTTAACTTTGAAAGTAAGTTGACATCTGTTTCAAACACCCCACCTAGTCGGGACGTTTGAAACACACATGCGGGACGAATGAAACAGCATATTTATACCGGACAACATAGTAGTGTACTCGTCATTGCTAAAATTTCACATAATTCCGCATAATATAAATAGGTTAAAATATATTTTTGGCCTGTGCGTAATTGTGCGTAATTGTCAAGATGCACATTTCGATTAAAACTCACCTTTCTTCTTTTGGACGACAAAATTACATTTACTTATTTCCCTGTCCTAAGTCATGTTTAGGGATACACAGTTGAACATCCTTTTATTTATTTTAAACAAAAACTACCACGTCAACCGGATAACATGACTCCTGTTGCGTTTGAAACAAGTGTTTCAATCGTCCCGACAGCGACTGACACTTAAACCTTTTTTACCTCTAAACTTCAAAACTCTGACATTGCACACTTTAACACAGGTTTAAGTACTAATTCATCTGTTGTATAGTCATATTATTATGGCATGAAACAAAAACACAACTATTTATTACAAAAAAACTACCGCAGGAGGATTTTAGTTAGCGCTCTCGAAAACAGGTTTGGGGGATAACATTTGAACGGTGGGACGTCATTACACGAAATTCCGTGGGGTTGGTCAGTCTTGCGTGCTGAAAGTAGTGACAAAATTTGACGTGAATGCGTGGTTTGAGGAAATCGCTGTGTTTCAATCGTCCCGTGTTTCAATCGACCCAGCTCTCCCCTACCTCAAATCAGAGGATTGAAAGTTGGTGGAGCATTTTGCGCAAAGAAAGCATGGACTACTGGATACAACTCCTGGGAGAAATGAAAGACGAGGGCCTGTGTATTGGGGACTACCTGGACAAATACCTTGTGCAGTTTTGCTTTCGGAACATTATTCAGGTGAGCTTGAAAGTATGTGGGCCTAACTGTCCGTCCACACCAGAAGCGAATTGAGCGACCAAATCGCCGGAAGTCATTCACTTTCTATGGGCAAGAGCGACCAAAGCGACCAAAGCGACCAAAGCGACCAGCGACCAAAGTTGAGCGACCAGAGCGTCAAAAAGAAGTTGAAAACTTTTTAACTTTATGCAAATGACTTTTATTCGCTTCAGCGACCAAACGCTGACAGCCAATCGGAATGTAGACGCTCTTCGCTTGTGTGGATCCCAGGGAACACCGGCAGGCACTTTGGTTCCTACCTACATTTATTCACTAGCTGAACAAAATGTCGGTCGAAGTACTAATCGCGGCTGTAACTGGGCACCCGGTCTTGTACGACCCAAGCCTTTTTCAGTTTAGAGATCGGAACGCCAAGGCCCTGGCCTGGGCGGAGGTGTCACGCGTGGTTGGTTGGTCTGGTGAGTGAGTTAATGAAACGTTTGAGATTATTGTAAAATAGGCGCCAAGCCGCGCCATACATGCCTGCTAACCGAGATCCTAGCATACTAATCTTCCTTGCTCTGAATGGGACGATATCGTTTTCAAATATGGAAAATACATACGTTGTGCAAAGGAATAATACGTTGTGCAAAGGAATAATGCACGCATAATAATGCAAATTAATAATGCACGGAACAAACGTGTCACTTCAATGCGGTTTAATTGAGGATAGAGAGCTGACAAATGACCATTTAGCTTTTATCCAAAGCAATTTACAATAAGTAATTTGACATAAGAAGTGAAACAATATATTGCTGTAAGTGACATATATAATGATAATGACAGCTGTGTTTTCTGTTATGTGTTCAATAGTTAATGAGTGCATCAGGAAATGGAAGGGTCTCAGGGACACCTACAGAAAGAATAAGAAAAAGGAAAAGGAAAGGAGGAGGAGTGGTGCAGGGGCAGGTGGAGGGAGGCCATGGAAATATGCCCGCATAATGGCCTTCATTGATCCATTCCTGGAAGACCGCAATAGCCAGACCAACATGGCAGGGCCAGTGAGTGAGAGTGATAGTGAGGAGGACACGGATCAGGCAGCACCAGGGAGAGCACCGGTCGAGGACCAGGAGGGACCAGGGAGAGCACAGGCCGCTGACCAGCTAGAACAACAGGCCGCTGACCAGCTAGCACCACAGGCCGCTGACCAGCAAGCACCACAGGCCGCTGACCAGCAAGCACCACAGGCCGCTGACCAGCAAGCACCACAGGCCGCTGACCAGCTAGCACCGCAGGCAGCTGACCAGCTAGCACCGCAGGCAGCAGGAAAGAGCAGGAGAAAGACGGGACGAGGCAGAGACCAGTCTCGTGATGCTGTTGATGCGGAGAGGCTCATCACAGCAATAGAGGCTGTTAGCAATCGAGTAGTGAGTCAGAGTCCTCCAGAGGACTCTGACTCACTATTCTTTAGAAGCCTCCAAGAGGATTTTAAAAAGCTGTCCCTTAGGACTAGAGAGGGTCTCAAATTTGAAATGTATAGGATGGTGTACGAGGCCAAGTGTCGTGAGGTTGACATGTGGGATGAGGGGAACGGGGTGCAGCTGACAACATTGTGAGGGGTGTTATAGTAAGGTTATTACCCTTGCAGTGCTGTCAGCTGCACCTTGTTCTCCTCCCTCACATGCCATTTATATATACACACACACACACACACCCATTTTACAACTTTCTTTTGATGTTCTTTCACATGTACACAAGTTTGTTTCGTTGTTAAGTTCCCACATGTGCACTTTTATCAGCATTTGCTGAATAAATATTTCCTAAGAAAAGCTGTTGTGTTTATTATTTTAAAATCGACAATGTTATTCTAAAATATAGGCCTATGCTTTGAGGACATTAAATGACTGCAACTACCATGGTTTATAATGTAGTATGCAATGTAATGTGTAGGAGCCATCTATGTTCACCCTTTAGTTTAGTTATTTTAGCCACTTGGGAATCACTGGGAATTATGTATATACAGGTGAGATGATCGAACATATAGGATAGCTACCACATAATGTATTATTTATTGCAGAAATGGAAGTCATGCTCTTTGTTGTATTTGGGTGGCTCTTAAAAGAGCCGTTTTAAATGAATGCTCAAACACCAGGTTGCCAGCCAACAGCTCCCTCATTGGAGAAGTAGGAGACATACGCCTCCCTGACACGAAGGGCCTCCCGTGTGGCGTTGTTGGTGCCTGCTCGGTGAACACACTGTAGGCCAGCAGCTTCACGGTTTGCAGATGGTCCTGGTCGTGGTTGTGGTCGTGTTGTTGGCCTGGTGGTTTTCCTGATGAAGTTGTGCAGGATACAGGTCGCTTTCACACAGGCATCCACATTGCTAGGGCTGACCCCAATGACTCCTCTGTACATACGCCACTGGGAGGTGAGAATACCAAAGGTATTCTCAACGATCATCCTAGCGTGGGACAACCTGAAGTTGAAAGCCCTGCGGCTGCCATACAGGTGGGTCCCCGGAAAAGGCCGCATGAGGGCACGGCGCAGTGGAAAGGCCTCATCTGCCACGAAGACAAACGGCTGCGGTCCCAAATGATCAGCACCTGGTAGCAGAGCATCTTCTGGTATGCCAAGTGTGCCGTCCTGCAGAGCCTGGCCAAAGATGGAATTGGCCAGGACACCACCATCACTGGTCCTCCCGTAGCTGCCCACATCCACCACACGAAAGCAGTATTGTGAATCCACCACTGCCAGGAGCACGATGGAGTAGGTTCCCTTGTAGTTGTAGTATAGGGACCCTGAGTTGTTTGGGGCCCTGATAACTACATGTTTCCCGTCGATGGATCCAAGGCAGTTGGGGAAGGCCCACCTCTCACGAAAGCCCTCCGCAATGCTCCTCCAATCATCTGTGGTGGGCACTGGCATGTACTCCTGTACCAAGGCATCCCAAATGACCCTGGTGACCTGGTCAACGATGATTGCCACAGTACTAATGCCCACACGGTAGCTGTAGGCAATTGTACGGTAGGAATCCCCCGTGGCCAGGAAACGCAGGCAAATGGCAACACGCTCCGCGGGTGGAATTGGGCGGCGGTAGTTGTTATGTTGCATGGTGATCAGCGGCCCAATCTTCGACAGCAAGCTGTCAAACTGCTCCCTGTCCAGCCTGAAGTAGCGCTGGAACCGGCCCTCGTCCAATCTCAGCTCCTGCACCAGCCGATGGAACTCGCCGTGCTGAAGACGACCTTGAAGGATCTCGTGGACCCAAATCCTCCTCCTCCTCCGGCGTCTTCGCAGGTACAGGAAAGCAGCAGCACCAATAGCGACGATATCTTGTGCATCCATAGTGGTTTGGATACCAAGTGATGATAAGCGGGAGTATTTATACATCTAGAACGTTCGTATTTAAGCGGGAATCATTTTCATTTGCTCTACATGCCACCAATCTAACCAACCAATCGCGTGTAGCATGCTTTAAACAAAACCAAAAAAGTTGTTGAAATCGTCACATAAACAGACGAATCGACAAGACGAGGGATAAATGACAAGGGATATATCTCTTCTCTTTTATCCCTCTATTCCCCACTATTCACAGAGCCTGAGATGAATAATTGTTAATTAAATAGTCTAGATAGATAGATAGATAGATAGCCTAGTCAAGTCTTTATTAATACCAAACGACACAAATCGTCGGGAATCCATTTAGGTGGATCGGCCCACACAGGACAGTATCCTACAAGACCACACAAAACAAGTCTGACTGGACATACACACAATACATCATTAAAACTATACACGCGTTTATAGATAGATAGACAGATAGGCCTAGATAGATAGATATGTTCCATTATTTGCCTTGCGGAGCCAACCAGTTCTGTGCAGGTATGCAAATTAGCCATGTGCAATGTCTATTTGTTTTGAGTGCGACGAATGAGTGCAGATCATGATTTGCAGATCAGTGAAACATTTGATATCGCTGTCTGTACAAAAGCAAACGGCTCCTTTAAATGCGTCTGCATAATTTAATTGTACGTCATGAGCGACTTGAGCGACCAAAGCGAACAGAAAAATTCGCAGCGAAAATTCGCAGCGACCAAAGCGTCTTTGACGCTTTGGTCGCTCCTGGTGTGGACGTACAGTAAGAAATTACAATTTGCTACAATGTAAAGTAGTCAGTGTACAGCTTGTATAACAGTGTAAATGTACTGGGGTAGCTTAAAGTGTGGGTAAGCTTATATTAATTTCTCAATAATCGTGTCTACTTTCTTTCATGTTGGTCTGGTAGGATGAGCTAGATGAGATAAGAGGGTCTGGAACAGCCACCGCATCCGGCCAACCAATAATCCCAATGTACCCAGTGGGATCCCTGATGTGATGTTCAATGTACCACAGCTCTGGGGTACTGAGGACTTTATTGTTCCACATAGTTATCTTGATGTCTGCAAAGAGGCTTGCAAATTCCTCTCAGCTGTCCCCTGCGATGAAGATATATTTGACCTGTGTACTATGATCATGTAAGAGTCGGACCTTACTTTCCCGAAAAACATTTCAGAAGCTCAAGAGTTTTACTTGACAATTTGTGTGGCTCTTCGCTCCCTCATATTTAACTGAGCAGCCTATTGGCAACTAAATGATTGAAGCTACACCCCAGGCATGTCTTAAGACTTCAAATAGAAAAGGTAGGGGCATGGTCTTCAATGAACGGACTAGATTTTGGTGACCGGTAAAAGCTCAATTGTAATGTCATACAGAGCACATAATGAACTGGTTAGATTATTCAGACGATTTCTTTAATATATTTCTGTTTTGTTTTCAACAGTCAGTGCAACTCTTAACACTGAGGTCAATGAACCTTTTATGTTGATAAATTGACTTTGACTTGGCTCCTATCTCTGCTGGCGACTCTTTGAAATAACACATATAGTTACAGTATGCCCCACTGTGAAAGCCTCACATATGAACAGCTACAATATGATATAATTGATATATGTTATGATATGTTTTATTTATGTCCTAATATTGTTAATCATTGTATTATTCATTATGCTTCCACATCTCTGATGTAGGCCTTTACTCAAACAGTCTGCAGTAAAAAGGATGCATACACACATTGGCACAAAACTCTTTGAAATGTATTCAACAATTGCAAAAACATGTTAACACTTCACCTGTAATATGACCAACGATTCTGGAAGTGAAATACAACTCATTACCAATTCCATTACTAAAATATTAGTTCAATGATAACTATTTAAACATGGGTTAATTAAAGCATGGGTTAACAAATGTATGTTGACACTCAGTGGTCAGTGAATGATTTACTTCACACATTTCTATAAATCTTCAAATGTTATGAGTATATTTGAATGGACTTTTGTTATATTTTCTTTGGATAAAATGACAATCAGATATCAAAAATGAAATCAATATAATACAATCATTCAAGGGCACCACATTACTTTTTCCGTACTTTTTTTCACATATTTAAAGAACACGGAGAGTTCCAAGCACATGGACAATATATAAACTTACAACATAGAATACTATGAAAGGACATGAAGTGGCAGAACATAACACATTGCCTTTGTAACTGGTATGCATGTCAGGTAACTAGTTTGAACTGTAATGCAGATTATATTCAGTGAATGTATAAGCAACACACATTTTTTTAATTTTTGCAAGAACCATGAATGAATTTGCAAAACAAATATGTAGAAAAAAGCAAATGTGAATGCATATGTAAAAGATGTAACTGTGTGTGTGTGTGTGTGTGTCTATGTGTGCAGTCATATTAGTGGGTGCATCCGCGCATGGAATAAGACGAGCCTTTAAGAACAGCAGACCAATGCAACAATAAAAATAGTTTGCAACATGTAATAGGTGTGCCTGTGTGTGTGTCTATGTGTGCAGTCTTATTAGCGGGTACATCCGTGCATGGAATTAAATGTGAAAGACCTGCTTAGGTTTGATTCACACAATGTCCATTACCCAAACTAAGCTTCTCAAAATGAGGTCAAAGTCATTACGGAGGTCTGGGTAATTCTGATAATTGATCGGCAACATTAGCTGGCACCCACACGTGTGCCCCTGTGTGCGACACTGGAAATCAGACGTTTGAATAAACTCCACCTTAATTCTCTGTCCGAAAAGGACATCTGCTCCTGTGCAGAATCTAAGAAATTATCTTAGGGTTGGGTCATCGCATTCCCCTACATACCTTTTTAAATTTCTTGCTGCTGAGTTTTGGACGGCCGTCATTTGTGTTGGGAATATCAGGAGGTCTTTGACTCGTTTTGGAATTGGGTTATGCACAGTGGCGGCGCCAGGGGGGGGCTAGGGGGTGCTAGAGCACCCCCTAGATTGGCCATAGCACCCCCATAGCACCCCCAAGAAAATAATGGTTTATTTATTATTGTTATTTAATTTCATTCTGAGTTCTTAAAAAAATGTATTGTGTGATAATAATATTTTAATCACAAAAGAAAATAACAGATTGAAATAAACAGATTGTTCACGTAGCACGACATAGACACGTTGCGTGCGTGAACGTGATTGTTCAATGAGTAGTAGGCTAAGTAACAGTAATCCTGGCGATCGGTCAATTTTAAGTCAAGAGTTCACAAAATCACGAAAATAGATCGGTATTTGATCCGAAAAATTCCTCGAGTTGAAGAAGACGTTCAAGAGGAAGAAAAAATGCAAGAGGTAGTGGATTCTGAGACTGATTCTGATGTAGAAGAAGAGGAACGTCCTGGTCCAAGTCAACCCTTCACCTCTACTGAGGGCGCTGCTAGCCATGATGCTAGCACCCTGGGTGACTTAAGCATGAACGCCTATCCCTTCCTATACCTTATGCGGCCTTACAAAGACGCCTTCGTGGACCTCTACAAATTGATCTCCATATCTCTGACCCTGCCTGTAACATCTGCGAGCTGCGAGCGCAGTTTTTCTTGTCTGCGTCGCTTGAAGAGCTACCTGAGGAATAGCAGTGGGGATGGCCGAACCAGTGACCTTGCACTTCTGGCGATTAACCCTCTGCGAGCACGGGCCTTGGACATCGACAGGATCATAGATGCCTTCGCTCTCAACCACAACAACAGGCGCATTGTCCTGTTATGAAGACGTAGGTAAGTGAAAGATTTTCCCGTGTTGTCTGTTGCATTCTGCTGGGTTTTTGCAATTGGGTTTACAATGTGTTTTTCTGTCACATTGTTCTTGTTTAGGTGGAAACTGACACCTGATCTGCTGGCTTGCCTGTATTTTGGTTTTTCTTAAGGATTTTTAAGCATAGTTTTGTGTGCACTTTTTGATACACTTTTTGATCTCTTATTATTGTGGTTTTGAGTGCCTACTGTTTGGTTTCATTCATGTTTTGATTGTGACCTAAAATAATACACTCTTTTTGAAAGCATTTCTGACTCTTTGCCTGTTTAAGTTAATTCTGTCTGACATTCTAATCTGCCGTCTTTAGTTAGAAGTGTATTGAACTTGGTATGTTTAGTTTAATTTGTCGCTCATGGTAGTGGTGACCTGGTAGTCATCTGGCGCAAACTTTAATCCACACACTGAAGTAAGTGAAGTATTTTGGATTACGTTATCTATAACATGCTGCATCCATTTTGACCGTCGGAGATGAACGCGGCTTTGTGCGCGTCCGTCAGAAGTAGCCTAATGACAATAATAATACGATCGATTTGAATGGCGCTTTTTATGTACCCCAAAGACCCGTTAGAGAGCAAACGTGTAAACATATGTGACGATATGGTGGGGAGGTGTTGTAGTAGAGAAAAATGAGACTCATATGCTATCACCCTAATTTCATAGCACCCTCAGTAAAACGCCGAGCACCCCCATAGCACCACCAGAAAAAAATCTCTGGCGCCGCCACTGGTTATGCATGTCAATTACTTCAGCAAGTTTCCGTGGGCACAAGGTGTCTGCCAGCGTTTTTAAGATTGGTCTCCAACATTTGATCACAAACATCGGCATCTGGATCAACGTCTTGTGACCCAACTGTGAGATAAATAGCCTACTGTAACGTTATCTTCAGTGGCCTGGTGGTGTCAATCGTGCGCATCCAACACATCTAAAAGAGCATCACGATCAACTGAATGTAAGGAGCTTAGTGCTTGCTGAAGTACTCCTCTCTCCTCTTTTGAGACATATTTCAAAAAGTTCTCTGTGACACTGCTGTAAGTGGTTCCGTATAGGAATGCGCGATATACGATATAAACGATAAAAAATGTCCTACGATAGATATTTTAGTTATATTGCTCTATCGCGATAATGCATGTTTGACGCAATCTATCCATGACCTGCGAAATATAAAGAGCCACGAGCTGCAACCGTCTGCAACGCATCGTCCGCGACCCGCGAAATTTAAAAAGAGCCACGAGCTGCAAACAGCTGCATCGCATTATCCGCAACCCGCAAAATTTAAAGAGCCACGAGCTGCAAACGGCTGCAACGCATCATCTGCTACCCGCGAAATTCAAAGAGCCAGAGCTGCAACCGGCTTCAACGCATCATCGTCATCTAAGTAAATATGGCTGAAAGCAAAACGGAGGAGCTGGTGATTGCGCTCATTTCATGTTCATTTCAAAATTGCATGCGTTGATTTTGCACTTTTATGTTTTAATATCAAGTATCTGTGCACACACTTGGAAGATTTTTCTTTATTTAAAATAGCCATGCCTAATACTGGACGCATTTCCCTAATTCACAGTATCCGTTTCTTTATTAACAAGACACCAACAGTTTTAATTTCATTAAGAGAAGTATACTTCATTACACAGAAGATATTTTTCTTTGTTAAAGTCTCTGCAGCTACAACATTATGTTGTTTGATTACAGTTTTGCACAATAAATGTTCTCAAAACGACATAGGCCTTTTAACAGTTTGGCTTTCCTTAGAGACTATGTAACCTGTTCTGAAATGGTTCTATCATGATTTATATATCGTGATATATATCGTTATCGCAATAGGTTGCAATGTATATCGCAATATGGATTTTAGGCCATATCGCCCATCCCTAGTTCCGTACAGTGCTTCTCCAAGAATGGGAGTGGGAGAAGGAGTGGGAAATAACTGCAGATGTCCATCCTTTGACCAGGATCCTTGCGATTGCTTGCCATTCCTCCGCTTGATATTCATGCCGAATGTAGGGTGTCTTGACGTTGGTGCCCAATGTACATTTGGTGTAGAAGTCTCCCCAGAATTCTGTCAGGCAGTCTCTAAGTACACCCGAGCCCTCACCTTCTTCCAGCTGTCCATTTGGGAGTTTCCTTTTCACATTAATGTCTTTATTCATTACTTCAGGGTCCACAAACGCCATCATTAGGTCTGCAAGGCAGTGACCCCTACGCACAACAATGACTGGCTTTGAATCCTCCCACGGAAAGGTGTCCTTCAAGAGAACAGGATCTGTCATTGAAGCTTGTCCTATAAATGTTACTTCACGATCATCCTGGACATCGGTGGAATTCTGCATCTGCACATCTGAAACTGTTGTTTCTTGGTCTGGTCTGTTGTTTTGGTTGTCGTCTGTTGTGTTGGTTGTTTGATTTTCTTGTTCTTGATTTGTAACTTCACTATCATCCTGGACATCAATGGGGTTCTGCATCTGCACTGTTGTCTGATTTTCTTGTTCTTGATGCACCACTTCATGTGACTGCTGCCTTGGTGATGTTCTCTTTCATAGGTACAATCTAAGTATCTTTAGTTTATTTTTTTCACATAGTTTTTGAATTGAACACTCTGAGAAAATCCTGTTCTGGGCAAAGTCACACATATGCCGGACGCATTCTGTCAGTTTAAGAGACTTGCAGGAACCATTTGGAAAAAAAAGTGTCTCTGCATTTTCCTGGAGGTCTCCGATTGTTGCAAAACTGTCTGCACAGACATGCCGGGTCCCACCCCCTCTTTTGGTTCGCACCTGTTTAAAGGCATTCAAGTGAATCCAACAAATTTCTACTCTTCTGAGTGTTTTCTTTGCATTTTTCTTCCCCTTAAATGTCCCCCAGGACAATTGTCTCTTCATAGTAGGCCTATCTGGGGAAGAGTACTTTGCTCTTACTCTTTCGAGAAGTCCTTGTGTAGATGTTCCTGCGGCAGGTTGTGAATGTGTAAATGTTCCTGCAGCAGATTGTGAATGTCTGCGGCAGAACGCGACAGCAGCCTGTCCACATAATGGGGGATGTACTTGGAGAGATTATCCTCTGACATTAACGTCAGTACTGAAGAATCAATCTGCAAAATACAAAGTGATATGTTAAAAGGATTAAAATTCCACTGGCAAAAGCGCAATGAAACCTGCTGCGGGACGAATGAAAGATGGCTAAAAAATCCCTCCTGGCTGAACTAAAGAAAATCCAACTTCAAACATGGAAAACTGGTCAGTAAATATTACAGTCACAGATTCAGAGACAACTGACCAGACATATTGAGGAAATTACTTCCACGTGATATCAACAATCGACAATGTCATAATTCTTACAGAACAAAGATTATATGAAACTATAACAGCAAGCATGATTTGCCATTTACATTCCTTGAAAATAGCATATATGTATATACACAATTTGTTCTTGATTACCTTAAAGATGTTGTACGACGTAAATGAGAAATGGGCCACTTTCAAGAGTAAATCGTAGTATGTGACTTTCAAAAGTAAATCGTTCTATGTGACATGTACGCTTTGGCAGTAGAAATATTTCATAAGCCTTTTCAATTTCATTTTCATTTGAGGACGACAGGGGACGAAAAAAGGTTTACCACTAGATGTCCTCCGTATACTTTCTAAGACTTTGTTAGTAATTTAACAGTTCATAAACCTAACAGAGAAAGCAGTTTTAACATTTTCTTCAGAATACCTTGTCACCATACCAAGTCATTTTGTCCTTCCATTTTACCTGAGTACAAATGTCATCAGACCAAAAAACAACGGTTATTAGGGAGGTGATAGGATTGTGCAGGTTCAGGGTAGGGTAATGACACTACACTAGATGGTATATCAGTAAGAATATATACGAAGGAGGAGAGATGGGATTGAACTCTGTATTTTTTCATCATTGATATTCAGTGTTGCAATACAACAGGTAGGTAAATAGAAAGTATGAAAGGATAAATTAAAAATATGCTCTTTGCAGTTGTGCCCTCATGTATGTGACAAATACACTTAAAACTATTATAGGAAGGTAATAGGTTTGCGCTGGATCGGGAGAGTATATACACTATACAGGATAGGATAAAATACAATAAGGATCTCATTTCTAAACAGTTAACATTTAAATCCACCAACTACAGGAAGTAGCCAAATCTACATCCGAAAATATTTATTTATATAAATGCATTACTATTATCATATATTTATGATACATATTATCACATTTTGACTAAGCTGATATCAAATACTGGAAAGGCACAAAACACACAGTTTACATGGGACAGCTAGATCGGATTAAGCCATATACAAATTTTGATACTCGAACGGACCGTGTCACTTGTTTGAATGTACATGGCCTTTCAGAGAATCGAATAATGGCGGGAGCATGGCTGACTCCGCTACGCTAGTTGGCACTGTAGCCCTTTCAACAAGAGGTAGTAGAGCCACCGGCTGACCGCTTTACGTCGCCAATCGCCAGCAACAACAAACTCAGCATTCGAGAAAGATGTTTTCAGTAGACAGCTGTAAACTCATGTCATTTCTCCAACGATCCATTGTTCCCTTTGTCCCTTTCTCCACCATGTAGCGTTTCAATCTGGTCTTCAGAGTCAAAGCCAAAGGTCCTTTCCCCCAATTCCTTCTCCACCAGAACAGAGATAACCCCCACTACGAGACGTTGTTGTGGAAGTACCAGAGAGTCTGAGAACCCGATGCAGTCTTTAAGGTTCATAATATCAGAGAATATCCCCGTCTGATGTGAATGACACAGACTCCAAAGTGTCTTGAGGAACGATAGCGTCTACTAAATACATAGCGTTAGCTATGTAGCTACGTAGCTACCCCATGTGTGCGGGAGCGTGTCTATGTTCCCCGGGTCCTATGTTCCCCTCTTTGTATGAGACTGGGGAACATAGGACCCTTTTTTAAAAAAAAAGGTCCTATGTTCCCCGCTTTTCCCAAAAAGGGTCCTATGTTCCCCGGTCTGTTACTTTTTCCACCATTACTGCCAAATTCCGATAACTACCATTGCATGTCTTTACCTTTTGGGGAAGAGGGAGAGACGTCGGAGAACCTGACGCAGTCTATTCATACGGCGGTAAACAAACCCCGAGAAGCCCAATCCCTATGGGAGCTCCCCGCGCTACGGCCATCCGGAGGCGCACAGAGCTTTTGGCCGTGATATTATACAATTATATTATATTATATACTATTATATAAAGAGCTCCGGGAGTCGCAAACGGCAACAATCACTTTCTCCTCCATGCTTCAGTTCACCCCGGTCTGCACTGCACTGAGTTGGCCGGTTGAACGCTGATTGGCTGTTACGTTACACATGTCACTCAGTGGCCACGCTGTTGGACGCTGATTGGCTGTCATCACGCGAATGTTGCGTCAAAGTTTAAATGTTTTTAAAGATTGATAGATTGCGGGGAACATAGGACCCTTTTCCCAGAAAAGGGTCCTATGTTCCCCGCTTTTCCCAAAAGGGTCCTATGCTCCCCGGTATGTATGGCTACAGGGGAACATAGGACCCTTTTTGGGAAAAACGGGGAACATAGGACCCGGGGAACATAGGGATGACCCCATATGTGCAAGGGGCGGACGTGGTATTAGCCTGCAATTTAGGCTACACCAAAGATCCTTAACTAACTCCTTTCTCAATACTCCCTGCGCATTTCTACATCGTGGAGCAAAATCTCGAGCTCAGACTCCGTGAAGTTTCGTTTTTTGCCTCTGTTCATGGTGCCAGGTGATCGGATTAAGAGGTGAATCTCAGGTCCAGAGGCCTATTTAAATGAAATTGCATATTTAAATGAGGGCGTGGACAGGGAGGAGTTTGGCACCTCGGCATGTGCGCTCAATTCCACGTTGATCGAGATGTACAAAAGAAACGTGCTTGGATCCATGCGTTCGCACACTTTGATACATCTGAATTTATTTGTGCGTAAGACAGTTTCTGGGTTTTGGCGTACGCCAAGTTTCAGTATGAAATCCACGCAAGTCTTAGTACATGAGGCCCCTGGGGTCTCATTTATAACCGTTGCGTACGCACAAAACGGGGCTGAAAGTTGCGTACGTGACTTTTCACGCCAAGGTTGTGATCTATAAAAAACCAACTTGGCGGGAAAATGTGCGCAGCCCTAAGCAAACTCTGACCCATGCGTACGCATGGTTTGGAGGAAAAGGAGAATTGGCGACACAGACGGTGTGGTGGTGAACTGAAGTCAGACTGAAGAAATGTAGAGGGAGTAGAACGATTATGTTTTATCATCCCCCTTCCTAAATTGAATTTCAACCCGTATCATGTGTTAAATCATAGTAGGGCCTAATCAGAATAATTTTAGCCAACTGCGTTATTCCTCAGTTATAACTCCAGAAACATCTCCTTAGAATCTAAATTAAAATTAAAATTCTCTATGGGCCTATTTAATCCCGTCACTCCATACTGTCCACTCCCGGATCGCAGGAGGAGGAGAGGACGGCGCGACTCCATGGAATAAAGCATCTGTCCAACATGTGTCAATAACATAATATTTGTATGTGACACGGTAAACACAGAATCAAAATCAAATGTCAATTAAATCCCAAGTGTGGAAAATCAAGCCACACGCTCATCACAATCGTTATATTATAGTCCGTTCCTCTTGATGCTTTTCAGGACAAATCAGGCATTCAAAAGGGGTTATATTCAAGAACATTTTACGTGGGTGATTACAAACTGATTAACCAAGCTGTTCTCGGTCAGTCTTATTACCGTAACCCTATAAATACAGCGGTGAGCCTAGTGCGTAATTCTGCACCATGGCACTGCTGGGACTGCTGGCACTGCTGGAGGACCATGCAAATGGCATGATTCGGAGGGAGAGGGTCTTCAGGGACCATAACGACTTATTGGCCCATGAGGATGACTGGCTAATGAGCCGTTTTAGATTCCCTAGAGCTATGCTCTTGGATCTATGTGCTGAACTGGGTCCAGCATTGGAAAGGGCAACACGTAGGAACCACGCAATCCCGGTGCAGACGCAGGTCCTCACCACTTTGGGGTTCCTGGCAACCGGCTGTTTCCAACGGGAATTGGCAGACAGTTAAGTGTTTCATATAGCTGCATCTTACAACCTGCTTTCACATTTAAGCATAATTGTGCTAATTTTGTTTGTTTTCCACCCTGTAGATCCGGTATATCACAGCCATCCCGCAGTGCCCTAATGCCCAGCGTTTTGAATGGCATCATACATATGGGCAGTCGATACATAAGGTTTCCCTACACAGTGGAAGAACAGGCCGAGATTAAAAGGCAATTTGCAGCAATGTCCGATTTCCCAAACGTAATCGGCGCAATTGACTGCACTCATATTGCTATAAGGGCTCCATCTGAACATGAGTTCGCTTACGTCAACCGCAAGCACGTGCACACTATTAATGTTCAAGTTGTATGTGATGCCCATATGAACTTCACAAACATAGTGGCACGTTGGCCTGGTGCAACACATGATTCATTTATTCTGACGCACAGTAGTGTAGGGAACAGACTACAGGCAGGCGCGGGGCGGGATGGCTGGCTTCTAGGTGAGTTTTTTTTAAAGAGGAATGTAACATTGTGGTTCTTGACATAACTAATGATTTTCTGCATTGCAGGGGACAGTGGATACCCCCCGAGACGCTGGCTCCTCACCCCAGTTTTGAACGTGCAAAGCGCCGAGGAACAACGTTATAATGAGGTCCACGGCCGTGCTCGTTCAGTGGTGGAGCGCGCCATCGGCCTCCTGAAGTGCCGGTGGCGCGCTCTGGATGCGTCGGGGGGAGGCTTTTATACCAGCCTGCCAAAGTGTGCCGCATTATAAGGGCTTGCGGCGTGCTGCACAATTTGTCCCAGAGGAACGGCATCCCTCTCCCCCCCGACCTCCCTCCCCCCGAGCTTGACCCGGAGACCCAGCCCCCTCCGAGGCAAGTCGGATTTCAACAGGGTGCAAGAGTACGTGCGGATGTCATGCAGCGTTTATGAGATGAAGACGACTCAAGGTTCATTTTTTCAAAGCATCTTTTAATGTTGTGGCAATTTCGGTGATGACATGTCGAATCTGCCTCATCTCCTCAGTCAAGTTGTTGACTGCATCTATTGTTTCCCTGTGTAGCTGCAGAACTTCGTCTGTGAGGACCCGACCAGCGGACTGACGCTTGGTGCTGGGGGTTGGGGCAGCCGGATGACCTGCGGCCGAGGGCCCCTCGCCGGCATCATCTTCCTCCTCCCCACCGACCGCTGACTCTGGAGGACGCACAAGCAAAATAGCTTGCACTAGGCCTACATGATCGATAATAAATCTATAAAAAACAGAAATCAGCTTTACCTTGTTCTTCTGTGTTGTCAGTGTCCCCTTCCCTTTCGGACACGATGCCACTCACGCTTGCGGTGCCAATGATGGATGCAACTTGCCTGTCAATCGGGCAAGTTGCAGGTCAGGAGTACTGGGTCCACCTCCAGTTGCAGTCACGCTCTGGCGTTGCGAGGACAGCCTCTGCTTTGCACCCACCTGTAATTAACGATCTTCACTATACGACCAGTTACATTTGAGCAATTAATTATAAACGTGCTGTGCGTGAGGAAATAAAAATGTACCTTTATGTCGGACCACTTCTTTTTCAATTCGGGTACTGTCCGCTCCGTACCACTGACAGCGTTCACTGCCGCAGCAACATGCTGCCACTCATTCTTTTTTTTAATATTGGTGATCCCGATTCCGTGACCGCCGAACAAAATTTCTTTTCGGGCCTCCACCTCACCCACAAGTGTCTCCACCTCACCCACAAGTGTCTCCACCTCAACCTCCGTGAAGTTTCTTTTTTTGGTTTTTCTCTGTCCTGCCATTGTTTCCAAGTTCCAACAAGACATAATACCGGCACCTGAGTCTGTTTTATATGCAGATCGCATTCATGAGGTCATTTGCATTGACCATTTATGGTTAAAAAGGGGCGTGTAGAGGGCGGAACGTGAAGCTGATTCAGCTGCGCACAATTGTAGTCAGTATGTGATTTATAAAGCAACGATTGCGTACAGGTGTGCGTACGCAGTGTTTTATAAATCCGAATATTTTTTGGCGCACGCAAAACTTGGCTTCTGGGCGTACGCACATTTTTTGTAACGATCCCACGCACAGTTTTATAAATGAGACCCCTGATGACTATATGATGCTCTATGTTAGAGGCCTGTTGACTATATGATGCTCTGTATTAGAGGCCTGTTGACTATATGATGCTCTATGTTAGAGGCCTGTTGACTATATGATGCTATATGTTAGAGGCCTGTTGACTATATGATGCTCTATGTTAGAGGCCTGTTGACTATATCATGCTCTATGTTAGAGGCCTGTTGACTAATACCTGCTCTATGTTAGAGGCCTGTTGACTATATGATGCTCTGTTAGAGGCCTGTTGACTATATGGTTTGATTCTCTATATTAGAGGCCTGTTGATATTGTTTGATGCTCTATATTAGAGGCTTGTTGACTATATGATGCTCTATGTTAGAGGCCTGTTGACTATATGATGCTCTATGTTAGAGGCCTGTTGACTATATGGTTTGATGCTCTATATTAGAGGCTTGTTGACTATATGATGCTCTATGTTAGAGGCCTGTTGACTATATCATGCTCTATGTTAGAGGCCTGTTGACTATATGATGCTCTGTTAGAGGCCTGTTGACTATATGGTTTGATTAAGATAAGATAAGTCCTTTATTAAACCCCCTTGGGAGAAATTCACAGATGACCAGCAGTACAGTGGGAAAAGAGAAGTGCGAAAAGCAGTATATATACAATAAATGTACTAATTTAAAATAAAAATTATAGTACAAAACTCTTTGAATAAGATAAAATAAAGATAAGATAAAACAAACATACTATATACATGCAACTGTCCGTTTGTAGGTGACCAGTGTGTTATGTAAATAAATAAATAAGTATGATGAAATATGAGGTATAATATAAATATAAGTATAAATATAAATGTGCCAAATGTGCAAATAAATAACAAATAACAAGGTTAACAATAGGTGCAGTTCTTAGGTGTGGGGTTTAGACCTTAATCAGGTCGGGAAAAAGGAGCTGTTGGGGCTTTGGGGACGTTGGGAGCGGGGGGTTTCTCTATGTTAGAGGCTTGTTGATATGGTTTGATGCTCTATATTAGAGGCTTGTTGACTATATGATGCTCTATGTTAGAGGCCTGTTGACTATATGATGCTCTATGTTAGAGGCCTGTTGACTATATGATGCTCTATGTTAGAGGCCTGTTGACTATATGATGCTCTATATTAGAGGCTTGTTGACTATATGATGCTCTATGTTAGAGGCCTGTTGACGATATGATGCTCTATGTTAGAGGCCTGTTGACTATATGATGCTCTATGTTAGAGGCCTATTTACTATATGATGCTCTATGTTAGAGGCCTGTTGCCTATATGATGCTCTATGTTAGAGGCCTGTTGACTATATCATGCTCTATGTTAGAGGCCTGTTGACTAAATGGTTTGATGCTCTATGTTAGAGGCCTGTTGACTATATGATGCTCTATGTTAGAGGCCTGTTGACGATATGATGCTCTATGTTAGTGGCCTGTTGACTATATGATGCTCTATGTTAGAGGCCTGTTGACGATATGATGCTCTATGTTAGAGGCCTGTTGACTATATGATGCTCTATGTTAGAGGCCTATTTACTATATGATGCTCTATGTTAGAGGCTTGTTGACTATATGATGCTCTATGTTAGAGGCCTGTTGACTATATGATGCTCTATGTTAGAGGCCTGTTGACTATATGGTTTGATGCTCTATATTAGAGGCTTGTTGACTATATGATGCTCTATGTTAGAGGCCTGTTGACGATATGATGCTCTATGTTAGAGGCCTGTTGACGATATGATGCTCTATGTTAGAGGCCTGTTGACTATATGATGCTCTATGTTAGAGGCCTATTTACTATATGATGCTCTATGTTAGAGGCCTGTTGCCTATATGATGCTCTATGTTAGAGGCCTGTTGACTATATCATGCTCTATGTTAGAGGCCTGTTGACTAAATGGTTTGATGCTCTATGTTAGAGGCCTGTTGACTATATGATGCTCTATGTTAGAGGCCTGTTGACGATATGATGCTCTATGTTAGTGGCCTGTTGACTATATGATGCTCTATGTTAGAGGCCTATTTACTATATGATGCTCTATGTTGGAGGCCTGTTGACTATATGGTTTGATGCTCTATGTTAGAGGCCTGTTTACTATATGATGCTCTATGTTAGAGGCCTATTTACTATATGATACACTTTATTACAGGCCTGTTGACTATATGGTTTTAATCTATTAGTTAGGGGCCTGAATATTTTTTGACAAAAATAGCAATATTTTTTAATTTAATATCATCCATATATCACCATAAGTGAACTTTAAACATAAAATAAGTGTATTAAGTGATGGAGCAATATGGGTTATTGATAGTGCACCCATCAGTAATGTATGTGCTTAGTGTCCTACCACTTCCCTTCAGCCATAATCACACATCTGATGTTACAGGCTTCACCATTAGCATAACGGCAATTGTGGTCTGTAATCCCTCCATTCTGCTGGGTCAGGTTAAAGGGGATTGAGCCAAACAGGCTTTTTTCACCAAAAATAACACAAAGAGTCCTAGTGTCCTAACCTAAAATGGATTGGACAATTGATATTGATGCATACAAATTGTGATATTGTGAGAAAACAATAGGGAAAGGACTTTCATCGTTGGCAACGCATCCGTGTGTCAATGTCTGGAAGAATGGGCGTACTTAAGGCACTAATTGTCTATTTACCTTTCAGTGTTTGAACCACACAATAAACAAGATGACTGTTACTTTCTTGATGTCGTAGAAGAGAACATTGGGTAATGAGATAGATGAATAGATAAGGAGAATCAGTGTACGACCCATCTGATATTGATGATATTGATGGGTCGTAAAATGGTCTTCATTTGCTCTGAACATAGTGGGACATTTAGCGGGCCTGAATTAGTCTCTGTCTTGCTGGAGTCTCTAATATCAATTATCATAATCATAATCCTATCATATCCTTTTCTAAATCCTACAAAACATTACATATTGTCTTGTCCCATGTCAACTTTGGAACGTATTTATATTTATTGAATAGAAAGCACATAATATATTTCCATTTAGCACACATTGAGAGTTGTGCAATATTCAAATGATCTGTGCGAGTGTAAAACTGGAGTTACTCCCACCCCAGGCTACTGCTGAGCTCTGAGACACGCTCGGAGCCCAGCACTAAGCCAACACGGCTCACAGACAGCCGGCTGAGATAGTGGGGAAGAGAACGCATGCAACATGGACGATGTTCGGGCTGGAGTTTAAGGTGTGAACAGCAACGCCGTCGGTGTGGGTGGGGCTCATGAGTGGAACGTGTGAGAAAACAGATCTGTGAGGCGCTTCCAGCTGGATTATGGATGCTGTGTAATATAGCTTATTACAATTTGGCAAGCAAATGTCTGACCAGTGAATACTGGTCAGACATTTGCTTGCCAAATTGTAATAAGCTATACCGTACTTGTTTTAAAATATTTGCATTGGAGTATATTATTGTTGCTGTGCTGGATTATATAACCAGAACACACACACACACACACATACGTGTGTGTGTGTATATATATATATGTGTGTGCAGTGTTTCCCATACATAGACCATTGTGTGGCGCGGCGCCACAGAATCAACATCGAGCGCCACGAATTGATTCTGTCATTTTTATTTTATTTTTATATATATATATTTTTTTAATAACGCGATTTGGAAATCTAAAAATCGTTCCGTCCATTCATCTCTGCATAGCACTCGTTCTCCCTGTCATTCTCACACACACACACACGGAGCGAGAACGACGATGCTAACACATGAACCCACCGATGGCGTATATATATATATATGATACTACCCCCCCCCCGCACCACCACACATTGGTCCTTGGTCTGTGGGAAACACTGGTGTGTATATCTATATATAAATATATATATATATATATATATATATATATATATATATATATATATATGTGTGTGTAACATCTGAATTGTTTTTTTAGTAGATGTTACTTCTAGCTGTAATTGTTTTTCCATTGATGCAGTAAATGATGACACACATTTAATTCCCAATAATGCAGATGATTACATCTGCCTCTCCCATGATAATGGTTTCTTTACCCAGCTATAAGAACCCAGGTGTGTGTGCTTGCGTTTGTGCATCTTTGTCAAATGCCTTTTGCTGTATTGATTTTTCCTGGACTTGGAATAAAAGGTGAAATGTTAATTTCAAACAAGAGGTTTCCAGGACTGGTGAAAGGACTCCCTCTGTGATGCTCGGCTGCAGTTGATTGTGGGGCCGCAGTGGTGATTGATGAAGTGGCAGCCAATCCTCTTAGGGCTGCTCTTCTGTTGATGATGTCATGGTGTGGTAATTGTTTTTTAATGGCCTCTGGCATAGCTGTTCTCTGCGGACTCCCTAATGTAGACAGTGTGCGGTGTAATAGAGGGCAGTCAGAAGACTTCCACCATTGATTTATGATTACACTATGCGACAATGATTGCACAGATTTTCTGCTCGCCTACTTCGGTCTTGTGAGGTGTTCCTAAATCCCCCCCCTCCCCCTGCTTAACAAATCATATTGTCATCCTCTTTACCTCTGGTATGTCAGGAACTTCTCTTGGCAAATTATTTTCTTCTCCGGATTAATATCCATACATGAGGTCAAACACAATAGTGCCCATCTCTTTGTCTATTGGTCGATAGACGCATGCATCAGAACACATTAAGAATTCAGTAGCAACAATTTGGTGTTTTCACAATCAATTGTACCCACCACAGAGGCACCAGGCAGCTTAGAACAGACATGGGTTAGGAGTAGGAAGAAAATGTTGAGGAGCTCATAAAGTATGCCTATAACCATTAATTGATGCTTTATTTATACTCCTTACTGACAACCAAAAGTCCAATATTGTTTCCATATCTGACATAGGTAATATAATAGGTATCAAACAACTTCCAGATGCCAGCATTGGTGTCAGTGAACCTCTGATTATATTCGGAAAGGTTTTAAACACAGGATGTAAGGCCCTGTCCACACGGCTACGATTTTTGTGTAAAAACGCAGGAGTCTTGCAAGTTTGCGCCAATTGTACAGACCAGTGTTTTCGGTGCCTGCAAATGCCTTTTTTTTGTGCTATTTTTGTAGCTTTGTAGCTTGGTGAATGTAATAACTAAAGGTACATAAAAAAGTATTTTCTGCTTAATCTAAAGGTTTAACAAATGCTGTTGTTCTTCGGTCTACAAAGAAATTCCTGCCACGCTGCGAAGGAAAACGGCGGGGGGAAAGGTTGTTTTGGTGTGGACAAGATGTTTTTAGGGTTGGGTGATGCCGTATTAAGCCTTGCTTCATTCAATCTTCATTGCTCTGCATCATTATCCTGCAGATTATACAATCCATTTACAGTCCAGTACTTTTCATGGAAATGATTTACGGAACCAAATGAGACTATTTCAAATGAAACGGCTGGCCCTGTTGTTGGCCTTTGTGATTAACTCTCAGGATCAAAGCGTTACCTATGATGGGACAAATGAAGCTCAGTGATCATGAAGAGCCTCAGAGAGGGAAGTATTATAGTGTTTCCTTCAGTCACCAGCCTACCTTGCCGCATCCGCCCAATGAGTCAACCAAACCTCTACAAAGTAAATACTATGTATTTGAGTATGTTATTGTTATTTGACATTAGTTTTAATATACCTGTTTGTCTTACTTTTGCAGTGTATCTAAAAAAATGATGAAATTAAATTAAAATGCAGTTATACAAGAACTATGCCAGGGGGTTGCCCAGACATTGGTGCTTTCCAAGGTCAATGCTGATTGGGGCAAAATATGCAACCACTCTCCAATAATTATGGCAACTAGATCAAATATCGAACTGAAGTATCCATATTTTAAATATGTATTATTATTCTGGTGTTTGTCAACTGTCGCTATTAATTTGGTTTTGTGTGCTCAAGCCCCATCTAATTTCAATGGTTAAAATTAGATGAATTGTTATTGTCTGTATGACAATTATTTCTCTCAAACCTCTTCAAATTCTCTCCATTCTTTCAACCATTCAACCCATGATTTACTTAATACCTGTTTGCTGGTTTCAGTTACAGTATCCAAATCAGACTTGACACACTCAGTTACTGTGTCATGAATCTGTATATTACAAGGTGAACTATAGAATTGCGGCCATATTGTGTTGCCATGCAAAGTAGGAACCTCAGTTACTTCTATGCATTGACCGCTGAGCCAATAACTTTGGAAAGCAACCAGAGAGTAGTTATATATAATCCCTTCCTGCAGCCAATTGTACCCCTATTCGATCTTTGGCTTTCAATAAGAGAAAGGGTTGGACAGAAGAACAGCACACTTCAGACCATAAATGTTTTGCTCATCCTTTACTTAGCTGTTGCCATTTAATGATAATACTCAAATGGATACGGTAAATGTGATGAGCTCATATAGCTTTGGTGTGTATATGTACCTCTGTGGACTGATGGTACAAAAAGTGAAAGGCAAAGCCAGCAGTGATAAAGATGACTGATGGTTCTGGCAGATGGAGTCCATTTTACAGCCTCTGCTAGCACTCCATTTAAGTGTGTGTAAAATGATTGCCGGACATAATTGTCTTTTGTTATCAGGAAAGTACCTTTTTGCATTCAAATTAATCTTATAGATTGTTTCAAGAATAAGGGATATGCCTTCCTTCGGTGGTGAATGCCACTGTGAAAACTGTGTATATTTCCATGGCTATGAGCAACGTTGTTCATACAGTCATTGAATAAAAAAATTATAAACGATAAAATACACCCATCCCCGGTCCAACAGACCTCCAAGGATTTTCAGACAGTGGTGAGGGATCGTTAGAAAGTCAGTATGCTAATTTCTCCATCTAACATCCAGAACTCCTTCAGGCAAAAACACAGACTTTATAGAAATGTACAGGTGGTACACTAGAGAGCGATGGTACGACTAAACGTGTTATCTGTGAACAGGAAAGAGGGGAATCTGTAGGCCAGGACCTTTTAAAGTTGGACCTTCACAGCGCCTACAAAAGAGCACAACCGACTGCCCTCATGTCCTTTCAATGAACCATTGAAATCATCTGTTGACCAATCTCTTCAAGATAATCTCATTCAAGATCAAATGGGCATTATTAAGCAAACAAATACATTTCCCCATCTATGACAAGCAAAAAGGAAATTGGAAACTAGCTTACTGATTATAATCATTGTATATATCATGCATATAATGAATTGCGTTCAATATTGTCAATTTGATTCCTGAGAATGTCGCTAGAGGGTTGAATCAGGTACAGCACACTGTGAACTAAGTTTAAGATAATTTATTCTTTGCCGTTTACAAACCTTACGCAACATCACAAACACAATCTCCTCCAGGATCACAAACACAATCTACTGCTGGTTACTCCTGCAGGATCACAAACACAATCTACTGTTGGTAACTCCTCCTTCGATCTCTCTCCTGATTGCTGGACTGGAACCCTCCCTTACCCAAAGTTGTTATTCTGCCTTGTATCATGCCATCAGTCCCTGCAGTGAGCCTCACAACCTCTTTGTCTAATAGTAGCCTTTCTCACATAGCTAGTGCAAATGGGCCTCTTAAGGCCTGGCTTTTCTATGAGTTCAGAACTTCTTATCGATCTATGTTAACCTTCCAGCATTGCAAAAATGAAAAACCACCCATAAATATTATGACTTACATGACTCACATACATAAATGTTGCTAAAGCATAACTTTTACCACCTGATTCGTTTTATAAATAATGGTTTATTTGGTCAGCACCTTGTGTTACAGACGATAGAAAAACATACTAAAACCAGAAACAAATAATTATCAAACACTGCAAATGCCACAATGACCATTGAAACAAGAAAGTGTAAATCATAGATAACTTCCAAATGACCCTCGTAAATACATAATAGACAATGATACAATGATACATGCAATGCAAAAGACGACTGCTTGTATTGGCTCTTAATTTTCCGGCTCTGAATTGTCCATTCAGAGCCGGTTGATGCTCAGACACCCTTATTTTGGCCTGTATCTGCATTGTGGTCCTCTGTTTCTAACCCGCCTTGTGTTTTTTCCCAACCTCCACATTGCCGCTGTTTGCCTGCTCGTCCTCCGAGTTTCCTTCAGGCTTGTGTTTGCAGGGCCAGGATGGCCTCCTGTGTGCAGCTCATGACTGAAACATCAGAACCGTTGTATTAATGCTCCGTGACAGTCCGCTGTGCTCCCGTTCTTCTGGGCTGGACTTGACGTCCCTGGCGGCGCTGCTGCTTCCCGTCGAGTGACCGCGCATTACAGCGTCCAACACATGATGCTCACATCTCAATAGAGCCAATATTAACAACCCTATCCTAATATATTACGATATAAAAAGCAGTAAAAACATAAGACATACATAGAGGAATTTGTGAGACCAAAATCTGAATTATGAGATACTATTTCAAAATCCATTAAAACTATACCGAGCATCATCATGTCCTTGGCCCTCTTTCTCTCTTCGGAGCCCACAAGCGTATTCAAATGCATAGGCGATAGCTTGTAGGAGCCAGCCCTACCAGCCTCCTGTTTGGAGAGCTATTCCTCTGAGACAACACTGCCATGGCCGAGCTCCCAGTGGTGCTACATCACATGTTGAAATATGCAGGATTATTGAGTGGTTTATATTGGGCCTGATGTAGGAATTGAATCATTCATTATACTTACCATATATTATCATATATTGTTAATTTATCAGACATTCACATCCCACCCAAAAACTATAGAAAGATAACTCAAGAAAAAAAAGGAGGGTTGAGGGATTAAGTGGTGGGATAGGAAGGAAATGTATTACTGGATGCTATAAGGCTTTGTGAACATCCTCTGCGTACAGTGTTAGCTTTTGCACTCACGTTTTGTGTGGTCCTATTATTGCCTTGGTAAGTATTCTGAGGGGCCTGTGTTAACAACACAGAAGCAATTTAGTGTTATTGTTTTGAGAATTCCATTGCTAATAATTAAACACATTTTGCGTTGTTATAAAGTTTGTAATAAAGATGTTCTGGTTATCAAACCATCGTCGCTGTCTTTCCGGACTTCAGTAGCACATCTGGTAAAAATTTCCGGATGCGCTACTGAATCCGGATTTTTATCAATATTAATTAGTTGTTGCATTTTGTCATTCAGCGCAAGGGCGCCTGCAACACTTTGGTTTATCAGAATCACTGTGCGGCGGTCACTACTGAGATTTTAGACAAAATAAAAGTGACTTGCCAGACGATTTCTCGTCTAAAGTATCGCCTCAACAATACAATGCTATTGTTTACATTCATGGCAGAGACGAGATTTGACAAATTATATTTGTAAAAGATTTATTTGGGATGTCAGGAGTGACAGTTACAATGGTCTGATCACACAGATAGATCTTGTCTGTTCATCTTTTCCTAAATGTTCTTCAATCTACTGAAGGAGAGTAAACCCCCTCCTTCCCGCCGTATCAACAGTACCCTAATCAAAATATATGGGTAAAGAGAATGCTACGTCATGAAAGGATGTCTGAAGGTGAAATACAAATCAGGGGAAAACACAACGGTCCCTTTATTTCTTAAAATGATCTATTTTCAGTCCAACAAATTTATATTGGTAGCAAACTACTGAAGAGTCGCCAACAGTGATACATAGATTACTACGTTGACAGTCATATAGTTCATTATAAACTTTTTGGTAACGCTTTATATTAAGGTCCTTGTAATAAGCCTTAGTTAAAGAGTTAATTCCGGTGCAAATTGAACCCAGGATCTTTGTTTTGGCATTAAAACCCATCAAATAAGCCTTCCAGATACCTTTTTCATTGAAAATCGAGTATTATAGTTTGCCGGGCGCAATGTTTGGCGTCCATGTTGTTGACTTGGGGCATAGTGTTTCGCTTCTAAATCCGCATTTTTTAACCACTAAATAGCACCAAACCTCTGCAGTAGCATGACTAGGGTCCCTACACATAAAACGAAGCACAAACAACTTAGTTTGCAAACCCGGAGTATATTTAAAAAGACAGTTTAACAAGCATTACCGGTAGGTCCGTGTTTACAGGAAGTCCACACAAGTCGATTGCCGAATGCGCCGGAGTTCAGTTCAAGGAGGAAAGTTTTGGAATTTATAATTGTTATAATTTATATTTATAAATAATATATAGGAAGTTTTGACACGTAAGTTAAAGGAATTGCATATGGAAGTTACAGTTACAAAATAATTGTTCGCTACAATCAAGCATGGCACGTTGTTGACGGAAGACGCACTGCACACGTGATTGACGCATAGAGTGAAGGACAGCTCAAGCACCGGAGAAGACGACCCATCCACAGCTTGAAGTCAAGAGAGAGATGGTTCGTGTTAGTGTTTTCCCCGGCTGCGAAAAAAGAAAAGAAAAGTTACACTCCAGAAGCGGCAAGTTTACCTCAAGTCTATCCGTAGCCACTTGCCGCACTCGAGGGATTGCATTCCTCTTCAATGAAACTCCTTTTGGGTTCTTTGGGTCAGCAGCTCTTTTGGGAAGGATGAAGTCGTCCTTATCAAAATGAGCAATGCAGACACGATGATCCTTATGCATTAGTTAGCGTCTTGATTGGCGTCTCAATGTCCATATTTAGAACAATAAGCCACTGGTCTACCAGAGATCGGTCATTGTACCGCAATGGCAATCTATGGAAAGTTTCTGGAGTGTAACTTTTCTTTCTTTTTTCCGCAGCCGGGGAAAACACCAACACGAACCATCTCTCTTGACTTCAAGCTGTGGATGGGTCGTCTTCTCCAGTGCTTGAGCTGTCCTTCACTCTATGCGTCAATCACGTGTGCAGTGCGTCTTCCGTCAACAACGTGCCATGCTTGATTGTAGCGAACAATTATTTTGTAACTGTAACTTCCATATGCAATTCCTTTAATTTACGTGTCAACACTTGCTATATATTATTTATAAATATATATTATACAAATTTTAAATTCCAAAACTTTCCTCCTTGAACTGAACTCGCATTCGGCAATCGACTTGTGTGGACTTCCTGTAAACACGGACCTACCGGTAATGCTTGTTAAACTGTCTTTTTAAATAAACTCCGGGTTTGCAAACTAAGTTGTTTGTGCTTCGTTTTATGTGTAGGGACCCTAGTCATGCTACTGCAGAGGTTTGGTGCTATTTAGTGGTTCAAAAAAGCGAAACACTATGCCCCAAGTCAACAACATGGACGCCAAACATTGCGCCCGGCAAACTATAATACTCGATTTTCAATGAAAAAGGTATCTGGAAGGCTTATTTGATGGGTTTTGATGCCAAAACAAAGATCCTGGGTTCAATTTGCACCGGAATTACACTTTAATATGTAATAAGACCTTATTATATGCTTATTAACCTTAATTTGTGTAAATAAGACTATCAATAAGTGTTAATAATAACATAATAAACATCTTTATTGTGAGATTATAAGACTTTTACAAGCCCTTATAAGAAACTTGTTAATTATTTATTGATTGCTTAATAACATTAACAATGGTCTTATGAGTTTCTTATAGTTGTTAATAAACACGTTACAAACACATTTATTGAGTCTTACTAACTTACCTATTATGTCATTGTTAAACATTTACTAAGCATTGTTTATGCTTATTAAGGTTAATAAGTCCTTTATTAAACTGCCAATTATGCGTTTTGCAGGTACAGGATCTAAAGCGGGAACCATTCTTATTAGGGGTTAATAAGTCCTTTATTAAACTGGTACTTATGCATTTTGCAGGAACGGGATCTAAAGCGGGAACAATGCTTATTCTGGTTAATAAGTCCTTTAATATACACTTATTAACAGTTAATGAATACTATATGTTATCAATGTTGATAAAAGGTACAATTAAAAATATATACTGTAAATTCAACGTTATGCCGGTGAAGCACAAAAACACATTTTTATAGTTTTTTTGAAAAATATATATTTCTTTAATTTTAAAAACTTCAGAACGTATGTATACTTGAACATCAACATTTAAGAAAACAGACTAAACGATCCGAGCCCAGCTTCTCCATGGCCTCAGGGGATGGTTGAGTATTCTTCTGGCTGGTCTTTCATGTTAAAGAAACACAGTGAACATTGACCACAATAGACAGTTAGCAGACAGGTAACAATAAGCATTAAGCCGTTAAGACATGGATTCATGACACAACTGTTAGAATTAGATTTTTTACCTAGTTTCATATTGTGGCGACTCCTCCAGGGTCACTCAGGGGATCCTGGGAATTAGTGTTGTCAGTTGACAAAAGGGGCTTTTGACGTCCTTGTTTTGTCGTTTAGGTTAAGTGGGGTTAATGGAGAGCTGCCAACTCTCCCGTTTTTCCCGGGTTTCTCCCGTTTTCTGATCCATCTCCCGCCGCCCTCCCGTTTTGTCATTTCTCCCGGTTAACTCCCGTATTTCACGATGTCCAAACTTATTTTATTTATAATCAAATCAAAATGTGTGTCGAATGTTCTAAAGTTGCCAGATCATGTATCAAACGCAAGCATGAGAGGCAACGCAAGCGTCAGCCAATCAAATGCATTTGCAGCAAATACGACAGCACAGGCTGTAGCCAATCAGATCACGTCTATGGTCACTTCTCAAGAGCGCAGAGCTAAAAAAAAAACATGGCGGAGCAAACTCCGTAAATGGTCGTATAAAAATGGCAGAAGTGGGTGTACCATCGAAGAAGATTAAATATATGTGTACTTTTAAGTCGGAATGGACCAAAGAGTATGATTCAATATCAAATAGTCACCTGGACAATAGTCACGCTTTTTGTAAAGCGTGTCGGGTTGATTTTCATATAGGGCACGGCGGTAAAAATGACGTCCGTCAACATTTAAAGTCCCTGAAACATGTCCGTGCTGCCGGGGCACAAAAGGGCACTCAGGGGATAACGGGTTTCATCACTAAGGGACAAAACGAGCAGGAACAAGTGCTCCAGGCTGAGCTGAAAATGGCAATGTTGGTTGCCAAAAACAACCTCTCGTTTTCGTTTTGTGACGAATATTCAGCAACTGTGGCATCGATGTTCCCTGACTCCGCAATTGTGAAAAAAACAGTAGTAGTTTTAAGACTTGTGCATGAAACACTAATTGTTTCTGTTATGTTCATGAGAATGATTTTGTTGTGTCATGAATTGATAAGTTATTGTAATAGTTAGTTAATAAATAAGTGATTGTCAATGAATTCATTGTGAATACATACAATGATACATAAAAAATACGTTTTTTGTTAATGAATACAGTTATTGTGTATTTATTTATATACTGAAGACTACATGATGAATATGTTGTCTATAAATAGCTACTTATATGCACAACATCCCTTAAAACCAACATTTGTAACCACCTCTGTCATCCATGCTCCCCACCACCGGCCCCGCCCCCCGCCGCCGAAATCTCCCGGATTTTGCTAGTCAAATGTTGGCAGGTATGGGTTAATGGGTTCGGGGTGTTATTTGGTTGTGCGTAGTTGTGTGTTGTTTAATGTTAACATGTGTTTTTATCGTTGCCGCCACCGTCACTGACTATGACATGTTTGTTCGTTGGGTGTGCTGTTTCCTTATACGTTGTTGGTGTTGAATAAAAGTAGCCTGCAGTCGTGCGGTGTATGGGACTCAGAGCTACAGTTGACTTAAGCCTGACTGTGTACTTCTTAGCCGCTGCTACAATATGAAAGCATAAGCTAAACGTTAGCTCAAATGTAGCACGCCAAAGCCTCTGAAAGAAAGTAATGTAACCCAAAAAAAATTGGTAGCTAGAACCAGCTACTGTTACTATAGCATTACATTCTTAAACTTACCAGAGTCCTCCTCCAGTTCAGTTCCTCTTATCCGGGTTTTCTGTGCTTGTTCCTGTCTTTTGTCTGTCTGCATGGACCTCTTTATTTAGAAAAGCGCTATAAGTTGATGGTCTGGGGTGCTCGTGCTGACGATTCCAACATGTTCTCCAAACGTTCGTCAAACACTTCAACGTCAACTTGCATAAACAGAACTTCCAGTTTTAAATTACCTTCAAAATAAAAGCCTTTAGGATATATTATATGAGGCACAAAACAGATCACACTCGCTTAACATCTGCAGACTTATTAACCTTAATAAGAATTGTTCCCGCTTTAGATCCCGTACCTGCAAAATGGATAATTTGCAATGCAATAAAGGATTTTCTTTTTTATTAACAATTATAAGAAAGACTATTATTAATATCATTGCGCCATCAAAAGACGAGGACGTGTTCGTCAATAGGACGAAAGTGCATTCCATCAACACGCAGGTTGTTTTTGATGCAAATTTTAAAATAGCCTACTGGATGTTGTTGCAAAGTGGCCTGGATCTTCAGCTACCCATGATTCGCGCATTTTAATGGAGAGCGGTCTGAGGCAGCTTTTTGAGATGTACCAGTTGGGTGTCACTTGCTGGGAGACAGTGACTATCCATGCAAGACGTGGCTCGAGACACCCTACCTCAATCCACAACCGGGAGCACAGTTAAATTATAACATGTAAGTGATTACGCATATTACGCTTAGTCCTACGTGTAAAACACATCGTATTGGCTCTTTGACGCCTTTTATTTGTTGAATCCATATTTATTATTGTTTACTGATTTCTTCCATATATGCTAGAGCACACAAAAATACACGAAATGTTGTGGAGAGAGGAATTGGGCAGATGAAACGTCGGTTCATGTCCTCCACGGCGAAATACGCCTCACCCCAGAGAGGGCAAGCACAGTCATTAGGCCTACTGTATGTGCCATTCTACACAACCTCTGCAAGCGGAGGAACATTCCACAGCCAGACGATGGTGATGATGATGATGATGATGATGGCGATCAACATGACAATGAATTTGGCCGTGTGGAACCGAGTGGACCGGCATTTTGGGATCACTTTGAAAACACATTTTAGGTAAACACCTTGGCACAAATCAGTCAACACTTGTGTAGTTCATAACATTTATTTTCTTTTAAATTGTACGTATTTTTATTGTTTGCTTTCTCTCTCTTGAACGTGCAGGCTACAACGTCATTATCGTGGTCTGCACAAAATTGTCATCATGCGTGTATTCTGCTAACTGCACTATAACTACTTAATAGGAATTCATTTCTAGCCTAGGCTATTTCCTTGTTTTTCGGTGATTCAGTGGGCTCGTCTGAACAACCAATCACCGAACTGACTGCTTCTAAACTCGTGCATGAGAATTGACGTAATCCATAGCAACGGCGCGTCACTCTTAGTTCACTCTTTGTGATTTATCTTTAGTAAGAGTAGGTCTCAGCGGCTTTGGTATACATAAATAATGTAATCTTGTGAGCGAGTAAATTGACATTGGTGACAGTGGTGTTTAACACCAGCTACGTCCATGCAAAATATAGCAACGTATCATTAAGTTGCAAAAACGTTTGAAAAGTGGCACAGGTCTTTAGGCTTGATTATTTGCATTAACATGATGAATCTATAAAAAGCAATACGGCACAAAATATTTCTGAAAACTAACATAACTTCACTTAATTTGAACGTGTACTGCGCTGCCATTTTCAAGAACCCGCCCAGTGAACGCAGAGGATTGTGGGTAGTTTTGGCTCGTCTAGGATGCAGCGATGCATCCTTGACAAATCTCGGAATTCTCAAAAACAAAGGACGCAAAAATGGCGCGGCTTTCGAGTGTCCTCAACATTGGAACAGTGCTTGTCGGCGTTCTATGACGTAGCGTCCTTAAAAGGGCGGCCGTTGAGCATGCTTCCTGGACATTGGGAAACAGCCACTGTGGGGGAAACATTAATATTACCAGCCTGCAAAGCCATTGTCAATGCCATTCTAGGCCCAGATGCAGAGAAAGAAGTGACTAAAGTCCCCCTTTCAGATAACACCATAGCGAGACGAATTGATGATATGACTGTGGACATAGAGAGTGTGGTGTTGGAGAAGATACATTGTAGTGAGAAATATGCTTTGCAACTTGATGAATCCACAGATATCAGTGGCCATGCGCAACTAATGGCCAACGTGTGCTTTGTGGATGGAGAGACTATCCGCAAGAATTTCCTTTTTTCGGGTCACATGCACATTGAACAAGGAGGACTTCAGTGGTTGAGTTGTGTAAGTGTGTGCACAGACGGAGCTGCAGCCATGGTCAGGCGCATGCGCATCAAAGGCTTCGTTAACAGAGTTCGAGAGAAGAACCCTAATGTTGTAGTCACGCATTGCTTTTTACATCGCGAGGCACTTGTTGCCAAAACTTTGCCAATGGAGCTGGCCAGTGTGTTGGATAATGTTGTGAGCATGGTGAACTACATTAAAACTAGACCCCTGAAAAGCCAACTGTTTGCAATTTTGTGTGAGGAGATGGGAGTGGTGCATAAGGCCTTATTGCTCCATACGGAGGTCCGGTGGTTGTCCCAGGGAAAAGTTCTGGCCCGCGTACACGAATTGAGGGAGGAATTACAACTATTTTTGACTGAAGAAAAGAGGTTTGATGACGCAAAGCTGCTTGCAAGTGATGAATGGTGTGTGCGGCTTGCATACATGGCAGATACGTTTGCATATCTGAATGAACTCAATGCGCGAATGCAAGGTCTAGATGAAAACCTTCTTTCAAGCACGGACAAAATAAACAGATTCCGTTCAAGGATCTCCCTCTGGCGACAGCATTTGGAAAGGGGTGACACTCTCAAAATGTTCCCCCTCGCCCAAAAATGGCAAGAACAGGTCAACGCAGCCTTGTGTGAATTGATCAAAAAACACCTGAAAACACTTGAAGAGAAAATATCCTTTTATTTTCCTTCAGCCAACACCAACCCATTTGACTGGGTCAGGGACCCATATAGGTCTGTGGTTGATAAAGACACGAATTTGACTGAAAGAAGATCACACATTAAAACTATTCCATGCAGACCTACAGCTGTTTTTGGTTGACTGCTGCCTTGTTGGCCACGAAGTATACCCAATCGTGGCCAACAAGGCTATCTCAACATTGCTCCCTTTCTCCACAACATACCTCTGCGAGCTTGGCTTTTCAAGTCTCACTGCAATAGAGACTAAAAACAAAGAACGTCTGCGATCAATTGGTGAGGAACGACGCGTGTGCCTCTCATCAATTTCTGCCAGGATACCACGTTTGTGTGCATCTAAGCAGGCCCAGATTTCACACTGAGTGAGTTTTAAGTCTTTGAACAATAAATGTAAAGGCTACTGTATTTTATTTGTATTTTTTTAATAAATTTTGCGTTTGATAACATGTTGGTGTGCCGTCGGATTTCTTCCTTGTCTGAAGTGTGCCGTGGCACAAAAAAGGTTGAGAAACACTGGTTTACCCAGTAGACACTGGGGCATTGGTTGGTGGTAGTAAGGGCGTGTTCACACCTGGTGGGCCTTGGCTACCTACCTCTGGGGCCCACTGCTGCTCCGAGATCCCCAACCAGTTCTGCCTGGTGTCGCAAGACTGCCAGTTACCGTGTGCTGCCACGAGGAGGCACAGTAGGGGTCTTGGTGGAAAAGGGCTATGTACTGACCTCGGAAGTCTCACACCCTCGGCTTCCTTTACCCGGGACTGGGTTGGCCAGCGGCAGGGACAAAGGGAGGGAGGTCACATGCATCCCTACATGCAACGGCTTCCTAGCATGCTGCACTAAACGCATCACAGCCCCCTGTGAGCAACACACACACACACACACACACACACACACACACACACACACACACACACACACACACACACACACACACACACACACACACAGCCTGTACTGCTTATACAGGTTAGCTAACCTAAACCACAGAATAGGTTGTTTGTCAACCTAACAGGAGCCTGATTAGCGTTTGCTAGTTCAGTGCCCCTCCAACTGGTCAAAGGAACAGCATTACATCATTTATATCATATATCCTTTTATTCTCAGTTGTAGTTTCTGCATTAAAATAGCTGCTATTGATTTTCCCTCTTTGTTGTTTTTCTGAAATGTTTGGTAGTTGGCCTTCGACTACTTATTCTCTGGGGTGAAAGTCCAGCAGATGCATTGCAACTTAATTGCTATGTGCTTACTTAAATCGAACATTAGGGAATTCAATTTTGTTCATCAGACACATGCATAAGAACGCACAAACAAATTGAACATGAATTCAACATGGAACAGAGAGCGATGGCAGGGCTGCCAAGTTTCAGAAAATGACAAGAGTGAGACTTTAGAGTCAGAAGCGTTCGGCCGCCGACCAAAAAAATTGGCCTTTTTTAACATTGATTTATACCTTAGGACTGATGTCCTAAGGTATAAATCTAAAACTTAGATCACTTAAACATGTCTATCACAGCATGAGAAAACGTAGTAATTGTTTTTGAGGGTGTACGGAAAAGCATAACACAAGGCTTTCTATGGGATAACTGTATAACAGCTGTACTAGCGACCTGTCACAACTGTTGCCTTTCCCCCGGGACGAACACTTGAATGATGTTCGTGTCATTAACTAACAACTAACTAATACATTTGCTGAATTACATAAGCAGAGGGCAGACAAACTGCTTTCCCTGTCTTTAATTTTCAACGTGTGACATTATCATGTTACATTTGGGAATCTCAAGAATAGATTTGACTTTGGATGAACAGACAGCGGAGACAAAATATTAGCAAGGGGGAGGGAGAGGCGTCTCACACCTACTTCGCTAACATTAAATTGACATCGGCCCTTGCTCCGTTTATGTCACATTATTTCTCTTAGGATTGTTTAATGTCTATATGAAGCCATTTAACATTACACAAGTGATTGTGATCATTTTGAAACCAAGACTGATTTTATTGGTGAGCTGATTTTGAGAAATCAAACTATGCTGCTACCTAGTTATGCTAGCTAACTAACACGAAGATTTCAACACCCTTACTCCATGTTGCCATCTCATGTTGCTCACTACATATGAGATAGCAAGACAGCTTTCTTCCATGGAGGACATGCCCTTTTTAACCTAGATTCTAAACACAAGACTATCTTTTCTCATGGCCCTGCCCTGCCTGTCTTTGACACAAATCTACCCCTGGGACATCCTGACTACATGCACTCTCTCTCCCTTTCTTTGGGTATGTGTGTGTCACTATGTGTGTCTCTTTTTCTGCTGTATTCGCTCATATTATCTGCAGCCCCACCAGGACTATCTGTTAACATGTTGCTTTCCGTTGGAACTCTTATAGGGCTAACCCATATCCCTGAAATGTTATTCTCGGTTTTGGAGACAAGCCATTAGCTTGTGAAATTTTCCTTGCAAGTCATTACGGTAAGACAGCCCTCCAAGTAAACTCAGTGTTGCCACCCCTGCCATATCAAATGAACACAGCTAATTTGTCATTTTTTTACATTTTTTATAGTACTATTCTCTAGCACGACGCTGCAATCACAGAGACCAAAGACACCCACACTCTTTAGGAGCAGAACTTCAAGGACCTTGATTAATAAAGGGGGGAAGACATGACCATAGTAATCCCGCCCAGGCTGTATTCTTCTGGTACACCCGGGGAGAGGGTCGCAGAGAACAGGAGAGTCTGACAACAGGGAATGTCTTCTTGCCTGGACAATATCCATCCTTTTTCCATCCCAGAAGTCATCACAATAAGCTGTGGTCTATAAGCAGTCCAAACATTTTTTTATGTGTCTAATTCACACTGTATCCCTCTTCAAATGGCTCCACTTACTATCCTCCCTTACTGTGGCTTCATTTGGTTCGCTCGTTGCTTAGCTCCACACCTGCAGGCAGCAGTGGAAAAAAACATTAGCCTGCTTGTCGATGGAGACGTGCATCTGTAAAAGGTGCTCACTATGAATGCTCAGATGGTGTGACACACAAAAACGAACCATTATTTTAATATTATACAAAAAAATCCCAAGGATCTCTAATGGAATGTGACATTTTTTGCATGCTAGCAGGAAGGTACTGTGGTGTGTGAGGACGACAGAAGGTCGGCTTGTCTGTTGGTTACCTTAAAGAAAAACTTCTCGTCTCTCAGCTCGTATGCTGCGTGTCTGACCTTCCTGCTCTGCCACAAACACCCGCTACATGCTAACAACATGTGAAACGCTAAAGGTTGTGGTCCAAAATGCTACTTGCTCAGCACCTTGTTTCAAGTCCTTGTGCTCAAAAAGTATAGAAGTCGGTGTGGAAATTATGTCAACACCGCTTACCTTTGTTGAGGTTGTGAGTTGTGACAGTATTGATTGTCTGAGCACTTATCATTTGTCATATGCTATATACAAGTTATAGAGGTTTAATACACCGTGTAGCGGGTATGATGCTCAATGAAATATCAGAATGCACCACATGGACAACAGTTATTATTGTTGATAAACGTGGAATGTGTAATATAATAATAATATGTTATAAAAACTCTTTCCTTTCCTCAGCCCAATAAACCGAGAGATTGCATGGTATCTTCTCATTCCTTCACTAATAATAATAATAATAATACATTTAATTTAGAGGCGCCTTTCAAAACACCCAAGGTCACCTTACAGAGCATATAGTCATCATACAATTTTTTTAAAAAAAAACAAGACATTGTGGAAACAGATAAATAAATAAATAAATAAATAAACATAAGCAATAAGAAATAAATAAAACAAAAACAAGACAAAACAAAACAAAAAAAACAATCAAAACAGTGATCAGTTAGACGTTGTGTGCGAGTTTGAACAGGTGAGTTTTGAGTTGTGACTTGAAGGTTGTAATGGTGTCTGACTGTTTTATGTGTGGGGGGAGGGAGTTCCAGAGCCTGGGTGCTGAACAGCTGAATGACCGGGCACCCATTGAAGTGAGTCGTGATGTGGGGATACATAGTAGTCCAGCAGAGGTTGAGCGGAGGGAGCGGGAGGGAGTGTATTCTTGGAGGAGGTCGCAGAGATAACTGGGGGCTAGGTTGTGGAGAGCTTTGTAGGTGAGGAGTAGGGTTTTGTATTGGATGCGGTAGTGTACTGGGAGCCAGTGAAGTTGAATGAGGACAGGGGTGATGTGGTCAGATGATTTGGTGCGGGTGATGATCCGGGCGGCTGAGTTCTGAATGATCTGCAGTCTGTTGATGAGTTTGGTGGGGAGTCCGGTGAGGAGGGCGTTGCAGTAGTCTATGCGTGATGTGACAAATGAGTGAACTAGGATTTCAGTGCTGGATTGGGTCAGTCTGGGCGGAGTCTGGCGATGTTGCGGAGGTGGAAGAATGCAGTCCGGGTGATGTTGTGAATATGGGGTGCGAATGAGAGGGTGTTGTCCAGGATGACGCCAAGGCATCCATCGATAATTATGAGTGGAGCTGGGGTGTGTTGTGATTTAGTGAGGGTGGATTTGGATCCGATGAGCAGGGCCTCGGTCTTGTTTCCATTGAGTTTCAGGAAGTTCCTGCTCAACCAGCTCCGGATCTCTTCCAGGCACGTGATGAGGGAAGTGGGGGGGATGGCAGCGGTGGGTTTGGTGGAGATGTAGACCTGTGTGTCGCCAGCGTAGCAGTGAAAATGGACCCCATGGTGACGGAGGAGTGTGCCCAGCGGGAGGAGGTAAGTGGTGAAGAGGAGTGGACCCAAGACTGACCCCTGGGGGACACCCAGTGAGACACCTGAACACCCAGACTTGTGGTTGCTTAGTTGAACAAATTGTTGACGGCCGGTGAGGTAGGATGTAAACCAGGAGAGTGCAGCACCAGTGATCCCAATACCAGCTAGGCGGTCCAGGAGCAGAGGGTGGGAGATGGTGTCGAATGCTGCGCTGAGATCGAGGAGGATGAGAATGGTGAGTAAACCAGAGTCGGCTGCAAGGAGGAGGTCGTTGGTGATTTTGACTAGGGCTGTTTCAGTGCTGTGTTTTGGACGGAAGCCAGATTGGAACGGTTCGTGGAGATTGTTAGTGTCGAGGTGGGACTGTAGTTGTGCGGCAACCACCCTTTCAAGTGTTTTGGAGATGAAAGGGAGATTGGAGATGGGCCGGTAATGGTTAAGGTCAGTTGGGTCAGCACCAGGTTTTTTCAGGATGGGAGTGATGGCAGCCAGCTTGAGAGTGGGGGGTACAGTACCAGTAGTGAGGGAGGAGTTAATTATGTTGGTGATCATGGGGGAGATGGACGGAAGACATGCTTTGACAAGGGAGGTGGGAAGAGGATCGAGCTGACAGGTGGTGGTTTTGGCTTTGCGGATGAGTTCTGAAACGGTCTGTTCTGTTACTAGGGTGAAGTCAGAGAGGGAGCTGATGAGAGGTTGGCCAGAGGTGATCATCCAGGGTGGGTCATCAGAGGGGGTGCGAGATGAGGCCAGTTGTTGGTGAATGGTGTTGATTTTAGAGCTGAAGAAGTCAAGGAACGCAGTGCATTGGGTGGTGGAAATGTCTGGAGGGAGAGATTTAGGAGGCTGAAGTAAGTGGCTGACTGTTGAGAAGAGGACTCTGCTGTTGCCTGTACCAGTGTTGATGAGGTTGGAGTAGTATGAGGTTTTGGCAGTAGTGAGGGCATTCTTGTAGTGATGGAGGTGGTCCGAATACATTTGGCGGTGTACAGTGAGTTGAGTCTTTTTGTAGAGTCGCTCCAGTCGACGACCAGTGGCTTTGAGCTGGCGCAGATGAGGAGTGAACCAGGGAGCAGTGTGGGTGAATGAGACTGAACGGGTTTTCAGGGGGGCCAGGGTGGTGAGGGAGGAGGAGAGGCAGTTATTGTAGTGAGACACCAGGTCAGTCAGGGAGGAAGCTGGGGGAGGGTTGGGGTAGGAGCTGATCATGGTGGAGAGGTCTGTGGTGTTGATAAGTTTGATGTTTCTGAAGGAGATGGTCCGTTGTTCCTTGGTTTTGTGTAGTTGGGTATGAATGTCAAAAAGTACAGCTTTGTGGTCGGAGATGGGGAAATCAATGACATCAAGGTTAGTGGGAGTGATGTCAGTGCAGCAGATTAAATCCAGAATGTGACCTTTGTTATGGGTTGGGAGGTTGACATGTTGTGTGATGCCAAGACAGTCCAGAAGTGATGTGAAGTCATTAGCAAAAGTACAGGATGGGTTGTCAATGTGGATGTTGAAATCACCAAGGAGGATAACAGTGGGGGACATTGCACATACAGATGTAAGTAGAGATGAGAATTCATTGAGGAAAACGGCGGAGGGTTTTGGCGGTCTGTAAATGGTGACAATGATAGTGGGTTTGGGGCCTGAGAGTTTTACAGCTAGACATTCAAAGGAGGAATGAAGGGGGACTGTGACAGTGGTGACTTTGATGTTATCACGATGGAGGAGAGCGAGGCCACCCCCCCTCCCATTAACCCGGGGTTTACTAATAAAAGAAAAACCTGGTGGGACAGCTTCATTTAGATGGGAGAAGTCATTTGGTTGTTGCCAGGTCTCAGTGAGGCAGAGAATGTCTAGGCTCTGGTCAACAATAAAGTCATTTATCAAAAGGGCCTTATTACTGAGGGATCTGGTGTTCAGCAGACAGAGTTTCAGACAGGTGAGTGGAGTGTAGCAGGTTGCTTTGAGCAGAGGGAACAGTACACTGTGATTGACGGGACTGACTGGCACTAGTCTCCTAGCTGTTCAAGCCTTAGTGCAAGACTCATTCCTGTCCAATGTAACGGTGATGAAATTCATAATAGTTCAAAATATGTTTTTGCATGCAGTGAGTTTGTGTGTGTCCCATACTGCTTAGCAGGGTGAAATGATTGGCTCACATGTACCTACCTAGGGTTTGTTTTAGGTTAGAACACCTAGGCCAAGACATCAAGTGTCTCCACCGCCATTTTCCCGTTGGTAGCAGCTATAGTTGACTTTTGCTGCTAGCCCACTCCACCAGAGAATTACTGTTTGCCCCAGTGTATCCAGGAGTAGGGGGAGTGTCAGTGATGGTTTGTAGGAAGCGGTCAAGTTCTGCCTTGAACTGGATCAGGGTTGGGATTGACTTGACATTTTTGGGTACAGCGTTATACAGAGCAGAGGCTGTTGATGAGAACGAGTGGAATCTCATTGTGTTGATGCTGCTGTACTTGGAGCTTCCAAGCGGCCGTACACAGGTTACTCCTCGCCTCTCCGAGTGTTTGAACACCAGGTTGACGCTGTTGGGGATGGCACCGTGGTAGATTTTCCAGACAAGGATGACCATGTATCTTTCACGGCGGCGTTGTAGCGAGTAGAGGTTAAGATGCTTGAGGCGGTCCCAGTAGCTGAGATTCGAGCAACCCGCTATCTTTGCAGTGAAAGAGCGCTGGATAGACTCAATCAAGATAACGTCGCACTGCAGATGTGGTGACCAGAGAGCACAGCAGTACTCTTCGATGGAGCGAACATAGGTCTTGAAGAGCAGTAGCATCGTGCTTTTGTCCCTGATTGAGAACGTCCTCAGAACCCAGCCGGCTTTTCGTGCAGCTTCGGCTGTTTTTTTGGTGATGTGTTTCCGCCAACGGAGATCTTTGTCAATGAAGACTCCGAGATCTTTGACGACATCGTCTGAGTTGATTACCAGTCCTGTTGATAGCTTGTACGGCTTCTGTAGTTCTTGATTCTTCCCGTGCTGTAGGAGCTGGAACTTGGACTCATTTAGCTCCATGTTGTTGTTAGTTGCCCATCGTACAACTGCATGCAAATCCTCCTGGAGCAGCTTGCAGTCTGTAGGGGAGCCGATGCTCTTGTGGAGCTTTGAGTCATCAGCGAATACCTTTATTTTGCTGTGCTTAACGACAGAGAACAGATCGTTTATATACAAGATAAAGAGGAGTGGGCCCAGCACTGTGCCCTGCGGGACACCACTCAGCACTCTGATGACGTTAGATCTCACACCATCAATCACCACTTGCTGAGTTCTACCGCTGAGAAAGTTTGAGAGCCAACGATGCACTTTACCCTGGATTCCATAAAGGTTGAGTTTCTTCAGCAAGATAGCATGATCGACCTTGTCGAAGGCTTTGCTGAAATCCAGATATAGGATGTCCGCGTTCACGTCGGCATTCAGATCATTCAATATGTCTTCCACGTGGTGGAGCAATTGAGTCAAACAGCTTCTTCCAGTCCGGAAGCCATGCTGGTCGTCGTTGATGATATTTTGGGCCTCGATGTAGTCGTCCAGTTTAGCTCGGAAGACTCGCTCGAACATCTTGATAAGATGAGAAGTCAGAGATACCGGTCGGTAATTGGCAGCAATCGATCTATTTCCCTTCTTGAATAGTGGGATTACACTCTGGCTCTTGAATTTAGCGGCTATGACGCCAGAGTCCAGGGATGCTCTCCAGAGCTGTGTGACCACTGGCGCAAGGACGAGTCCACATTCCTTGAGGATGATGGCAGGGAACTTATCCGGACCAACAGCCGAGTATCGGTCTATTGCTTTGATTGCACCCAGGACGTCTTGTTCGTCGAAAACAAGATCTGTTATTGACTGTGACTGTGCAACAAGCTTCGATACACGTACCTCAGCAAGGTTAGCTTTGTCAGGGTTGCTGAATGCCCTGGCGTATTGCTCTTGTAGGATGCTGCCCATCCTGACAGGGTCGGACTGGAGCTGGTTGTCGCTATCCAGTAGAGGTCCAACCGACGAGACTGGAGTTTTGAAAATTTTTGCAAAAGAGTAGAAAGCTTTAGGGTTTGTCTTGATCTTACTCAGTGCAATGAGCTCGTCTTTGTGGCGCTGCTGTTTGCAGTAGGGCCGAGATCGTTTATTGGCCTGTGGCATGTGCCACCGCGACCACTGACATACCATGGCATATGCCGTTCTGGAACGGTAACTGCCGTTCTGAAACGGTAACTGCCGTTCTGAAACGGTAACTGCCGTTCTGAAACGGTAACTGCCGTCGCGACCACTGACATACCATGGCATATGCCGTTCTGGAACGGTAACTGCCGTTCTGAAACGGTAACTGCCGTTCTGAAACGGTAACTACCGTTCTGAAACGGTAACTACCGTTCTGAAACGGTAACTACCGTTCTGAAACGGTAATGCCATGGCATATGCCTTTCTGGAACGGTAACTACCGTTCTGAAACGGTAACTGCCGTTCAGGTGGAACGGTAACTGCAGTTCCCAACAATGGTATGTGACACCAGCATAACTCCTCCGTATAATTTCAAGACAGGTATTGCCATAAATGTAAAGGTATATATATTTGGTATTTATTGACACAATATCACAACATGACGCCGTAAATAAAGGGATTTACACGTTTCTCTCGTCCGTGCTGTTGTTAGGATATTTCCGATCTGTTTTGTTGTTGCTTTTGTAATGACAGATGCTTTTGAAAACAGCCGGACTTGCTCCGGTGACGGTAGTTATAGCCTAGCCTTCTAGGTGGCCATAGAGCTAGTCTATTGCTTTGTTCCAATATCCATACTATCCGCAGTCATTATACTTTATTTTAGTATGACTTCTTTTTTTATATAGTTTGAGTACGTAGTGCGTTGCAATTAAGATCAGGGCGAAAGGAAGTGTAGTGAAAGGACCCGGATGGTATACTCAAACGGTCAAACCGATGAGTGTGGATTGATGTACACCTTTCGTGCTCCACGGCAGCGATCTAATAGCTACGTAGCTGAAGAGGCGGAGCCAGGCTGAGCCAACGTCGGCGCATTTTCTTTAATAGGTCCATGCATTTTCCACGTATCCTGCATTAATGGAGTCATTTTGTTGTTTTAATAGCTTTATAACTACTATGTGTAAAGAGTTCACCGTTCAAAGCGAGATGTTTATTGCGGTTGCGATCGTAGTTTCCGGTTAGTGCACCAGAGCCAGGTCCCTATAGGGGTGGCACTGTAGGCTATGGCTAGACAGTCATCCATTTTTCCACTCGTGTTTTATCAAGATGTTCTAGTAGCGTAGACTATAATAAAGCCTATACTGTATGACTGCTTCAGCTCATAACTATTCAATAGGCCAAATATTAAGTTTTGCATTTGTTGTTATTGGTGTTTAACCAAATAATTTAAGCAGGCCTATAGGTTCCTATCATTTAACCCTGATCCAGTGTCATAAACCTTTCTATATCGACATGATCCAGTGGTATCATGGCATACAGGCCACCGTTTTTCCGCTGGCATGCCACTCATGTAAAATGGTATTACCAGTTTCTACTGGCACCTACCGTTTTTCCGCTGGCATGCCACTCATGGAAAATGGTAATTACCAGTTTCTACTGGCACCTACCGTTTTTCCGCTGGCATGCCACTCATGGAAAATGGTAATTACCAGTTTCTACTGGCACCTACCGTTTTTCCGCTGGCATGCCACTCATGGAAAATGGTAATTACCAGTTTCTACTGGCACCTACCGTTTTTCCGATGGCATGCCACTCATGGAAAATGGTAATTACCAGTTTCTACTGGCACCTACCGTTTTTATAAGAATGATTGTGTAGCTGTGAATCATGAGTGGTATGTGTGTATGAACGGGCAAATACCACAGGAAAGGAATATCTACTGGCAAACGGTAGGTCCCAGTAGAAACTGGTAATTACCATTTTCCATGAGTGGCATGCCATCGGAAAAACGGTAGGTGCCAGTAGAAACTGGTAATTACCATTTTCCATGAGTGGCATGCCAGCGGAAAAACGGTAGGTGCCAGTAGAAACTGGTAATTACCATTTTCCATGAGTGGCATGCCAGCGGAAAAACGGTAGGTGCCAGTAGAAACTGGTAATACCATTTTACATGAGTGGCATGCCAGCGGAAAAACGGTGGTTCCAGTAGGAAATGGAACTTCCGATTAACATAATTGGCTTGCCAGCGGAAAAACTTTTGGCCTGTATGCCATGATGCCACTGGATCATGTCGATATAGAAAGGTTTATGACACTGGATCAGGGTTAAATGATAGGAACCTATAGGCCTGCTTAAATTATTTGGTTAAACACCAATAACAACAAATGCAAAACTTAATATTTGGCCTATTGAATAGTTATGAGCTGAAGCAGTCATACAGTAGGCTTTATTATAGGCTACGCTACTAGAACATCTTGATAAAACACGAGTGGAAAAATGGATGACTGTCTAGCCATAGCCTACAGTGCCACCCCTAACGGAAACTACGATCGCAACCGCAATAAACATCTCGCTTTGAACGGTGAACACTTTACACATAGTAGTTATAAAGCTATTAAAACAACAAAATGACTCCATTAATGCAGGATACGTGGAAAATGCATGGACCTATTAAAGAAAATGCGCCGACGTTGGCTCAGCCTGGCTCCGCCTCTTCAGCTACGTAGCTAAGATCGCTGCCGTGGAGCACGAAAGGTGTACAATCCACGATTCCACACTCATCGGTTTGACCGTTTTGAGTATACCATCCGGGTCCTTTCACTACACTTCCTTTCGCCCTGATCTTAATTGCAACGCACTACGTACTCAAACTATATAAAAAAGAAGTCATGCTAAAATAAAGTATAATGACTGCGGATAGTATGGATATTGGAACAAAGCAATAGACTATAGCTCTATGGCCACCTAGAAGGCTAGGCTATAACTACCGTCACCGGAGCAAGTCCGGCTGTTTTCAAAAGCATCTGTCATTACAAAAGCAACAACAAACAGATCGGAAATATCATAACAACAGCACGGACGAGAGAAACGTGTAAATCCCTTTATTTACGGCGTTATGTTGTGATATTGTGTCAATAAATACCAAATATATACCTTTACATTTATGGCAATACCTGTCTTGAAATTATACGGAGGAGTCTGGTGTCACATAGGCCTACCATTGTTGGGAACTGCAGTTACCGTTCCACCTGAACGGCAGTTACCGTTCCAGAAAGGCATATGCCATGGCATTACCGTTTCAGAACGGTAGTTACCGTTTCAGAACGGCAGTTACCGTTTCAGAACGGCAGTTACCGTTCCAGAACGGCATATGCCATGGTATGTCAGTGGTCGCGACGGCAGTTACCGTTTCAGAACGGTAGTTACCGTTTCAGAATGGCAGTTACCGTTCCAGAACGGCATATGCCATGGTATGTCTGTGGTCGCGACGGCAGTTACCGTTTCAGAACGGCAGTTACCGTTCCAGAACGGCATATGCCATGGTATGTCAGTGGTCGCGGTGGCACATGCCACAGGCCATTAAACGATCTCGGCGTCTCTCGCTGTTTGATGTCTTTTTTCATAAGCAGCTCAATGGCAGCCCGCTCGTCATTGAGCTTGCAGAGTTTGGTACTGTTGCGAGGGGGAGAAGGGCCCTTGGACTTGTACTTGATGCAGTTAATCCTGGTGTTGAGTCGCTTCTTTTTCCGGAGTAGAGCTCTTCTTGATTTAGGGATCTTTGATGATACAGAGACTTGAGACGATGAGGCTTTCAAACAGGTCCCAAGCAACTTCTTGATGTGTCGATGGGTTGATGACTGTAGACCAATCCGCAGATAATAGATCCCTGTTGATTGCTTCCCAGTCAGCAGAGTTGAAGTTTATGTCATCGAGTTCTGATGAAGGGGTGAACTGGGGTGTTGCCACTTGATTCAGCAGGAACTGAGGATGAAGAAGGGTGCAGCACACAATATCGTGATCCGATTTCGCTGTCTTGGAGACCGATACACTGTGGATCAGATCCGTGTTGTTGGAGAGGATAAGGTCGAGGATATTCAGGTCATTCCGGGTAGGTTCATTAACTATCTGCTCCAGAAAGTTTGAGGACATGAACTCCAGGAGAGCTAGCTCCGAGCTCCTGTCAGAAGATGTAATGTTGGTCCCGGCCGGGCTTTGTAGATCTTGTAGACCAGTCAATGAACGGTAGGTTAAAGTCACCGGTGATATCTAGCTCGGGCGTACCTACTACGCTGTCGATAAATTCTTGAATGATGGTGCTATAGCCACACGTTGAGGTGGACTGGTCACGGATTATTTACATATTACAGACATACTACAGACCTTCTGTGCGTTCTGAAACTGTTGATGCAATTGCATATAGTTTTTCCTACCCCATCCCGGATTTAGCAGACATTATATTCCATACATTATCAACAAAAGACTTGGCTGTGATTGGCAGGGCAATCTACTCAATCACAAACTAGCATTAATCTCAGTTTACTGCACGAATGAGCCAGACAAAGAATTATTTTTATGCAATACATTACTCAAACAAACTCAGTGCTCCTTAGTTGTGGGGCTGATTTCAACGCCTTGCTTAACCCTAGGCTTGATTAATCTAATCCAGATGCAACAGCTAATCTTTCTTCCAGCTTGTTGAAAATCATATCAAAGACCTTAATCTTATTGACATTTGTCGGACAGAATACCAACAGTAGAGATGACATGTTTTACTGTTGAAATGACAAAAGGCATTTTCCAGGATAGATTCTATTTTTGTTAGCCCAGACTTTTTTAAGAAAATGTATCCATTATCATATTGCCTATGGTATTATCTGGCCACTCAGCATTAATATGGAACATTGAACTTCCCAATACAAAGATAAGGGCCCCAAGATGGCGGCTGAAGACATCTCATTCAGAATCCCTCAACTTGCTCAAACAACAACGACAAGATCTCCTAGATATGACTCCCTGGGTCATATCTAGGTGGATGTCCTAATTATGTAGGAGTGCTATAGGAGACTAATAAATGTTTAATTCAGGATTTTGTATTTAGTTTTCCTCAAACCTAGCGAAAACGAAAGCGTAACAGATGAAAAATCTAGAAAACAAAATAGAAATATAACCGCAAGCAGTGATTAATAGGTTCCGAGCAAAATTAAAAGTCAATTTTGTGAAGACCACGATAATGACGTTGTAGCCTGGACGTTCAAGAGAGAGAGAAAGCAAACAATAAAAATACGTAAAATTTAAATGTTATGAACTACCCAAGTGTTGACTGATTTGTGCCAAGGTGTTTACCTAAAATGTGTTTTCAAAGTGGTCCGTAAATGCCTGTCCACTCGGTTCCACACGGCCAAATTCCTTGTCATGTTGATCGCCATCATCTTCATCATCATCATCATCATCGTCTGGCTGTGGAATGTTCCTCCGCTTGCAGAGGTTGTGTAGAATGGCACATACAGTGATTACTGTGCTTGCCCTCTCTGGGGTGAGGCGTATTTCGCCGTGGAGGACATGAAACCGACGTTTCATCTGCCCAATTCCTCTCTCCACAACATTTCGTGTATGTTTGTGTGCTCTAGCATATATGGAAGAAATCAGTAAACAATAATAAATATGGATTCAACAAATAAATGGCGTCAAAGAGCCTATACGATGTGTTTTACGCATAGGACTAAGCGTAATCTGCGTAATCACTTACATTGTCCAGTTTTCACTAAGCTACCTACTATAGCTCAATAAACTCCCCACTGGAAGGGTTTCAGGATAAGTACGGCGGATACAACTCAAGTAACTTTATGGACTTTTATTGCACTCACACAAACAATAAGCACCCACGCACTACGTAGCCTGACTACCAAGTTACGCTAGCCTCTCAAGTTGAAAATAACTGTTAGTTAGACAGATAAATAGGTTGTAAACCTGCAACGAAAACACAAACACAAAACCCAGAATTAACCAATGAAATTATACAAACATTCCCGTGACATTAATTCTTGATTTCAGTTACTAGCATGCTAGTTTATAATCACTCACCGGCAAGGCGTACTAGTCCTGACCATCAACTGATACTGATAAAATGCGACCTAAAGGCGTGGCCACCTGCGCACTGGGACTAATCGTGCATACACAGACACACAGTATGGAGATCAGGAAGGACAATAAACAAACCTGTAACCTGGTATAATTATAACGTATATAAATAAATATGCCTGCATTTGGAATAAGGTGGTAAATGTTGGTACTTATATCCTCAAATACCCTAGAACGTAATTACAACATCTATCACTTCCAATATATATATATAAAGTAACAGTAACACTTACTGGGAAGTTCTACACCTCCCACTTGGCCTACTGATTCTAGAATTCAAGTAGGCCACCATAACCAAAACAGTTAAACTTCTAAGTTCTCCCCATGAACGAATGTCACAACATGAATAACCATAGGTTCAAGGTAGTCTCAATGCCCATAAACATCACATTGTCCTTGATGACATTATGACCTCCTTCACCGAAACACACCACCAGCCTCCGGGAGGATGGTAGTGGGGGGGTCTTGATCCTTCACCGAAACACACCACCAGCCTCCGGGAGGATGGCAGTGGGGGGGTCTTGATCCTTCACCGAAACACACCACCAGCCTCCGGGAGGATGGTAGTGGGGGGGGTCTTCATCCTCCACTGGAAGCAGAACCACCAATCTCCTAACGTCCCTGTGGAGGATGGTGGAGGGATAGTTCTGCACACCTCGGCTTTTCTTGGGCTGTCCACCGAAAACTGGACAGCTTTGACATGTTCTCACCCTCACATCTCGTACTACGCCCTTCACGTCGGGACACACCTCCACGACCCGACCAAGCCTGAACTGGCCCCTCAGCGCGTTCTGGTCAGCCAACCACACCAGGTCTCCCGCTGCAACGTTTCTAGCAGGTGCGTGCCACTTCTGACGGATGTAGAGGCCCGGACCTGCCAGCTGGCTCCACCTCTTCCAGAACTTGTCGACCTCGATCTGGATTGCTCTCAGACGCACGACGGGGTAAGTAGGATACTCAAAGCCTCGGGAGTCCCCACTGGGTCCTGCGCGACCGAGAAGAAGAGAGTTGGGAGTGATGACTTCGACGGCCTCATCTTATACCTGGGCTCTGGCCCCAATTGGTCTCTCATTTGACAGGTTAGCAGCCAGGTACAGGAGGGTCTGGAACTCCAGCGCTGTCAGGTTACCTTCCTCGCCAACACTGCTTAACCCTCTCTTGAGTACACGGACAGCTGCCTCAGCTGCCCCATTTCGGTGGGGAGAGTCCGCCGGGTGAAGCACCCACATCCAGTCAGTTCCTACAGCTGCCGCCTTCTTCTGGACTTGATCTTTGTCGATGCTACTTAGGAACTCATACAACTCCCCTAATACTGGCCTGGCGCCCACAAAGTTGGTCCCTTGATCTGACCAGAGCTTTCTTGGGTGACCCCTGAGAGCCGTGAAGCGCTGGTATGCTTTCAGGAATCCTTCCGTCGACAGATCTTCCACAATGTCAGCATGTACTGCTCTCGAAGCCATACAGCTGAACACCACACCCCAGACTTTCATCTTTGTTCTTCGTCTTATAGTATCTTTAACGACATAGGGACCGAAAAGGTCCAACGTTGTAAATTCGAAGGGTGCAGCTGGTTCAGTTCGTTCGAGGGGGAGCTCACTCATCACCTGTTTGCACATTCTCGCTTTGGCCTTCCGACAGTGCATACAGGAGTCAATGACATTTCTGGCAATCCTTGGTCCCAGCACCACCCATGCTTTAGACCTCACCCGGAGGAGTGTGCCAGCAACACCTTCATGGTTAGCTTCATGGGCCTCTCGTGTGAGAAGGGTGCTGATCCACGCATTGTAGGGGACCAGGGGCACACCGGTCTCTCCCTGGGTAATGGCCTGGACTCTACCATGGCATCTCAGGAGTCCTGAGACCTCCTCCCTGCTGACAACGAGCCTGTTTAGCGTTGTCACAGGAAACGTAACTCCCTCCTGGGCGGCTAGGCACAGGTCTTGGAATGCAGCTATGCATTCCTTTACTGTCAGTACCGCCTCCCACTTTGCTGGCATAGAGGCCCTGCCTACACGGGCCAACCACTTCTTCACAGCTCTGCGGACATAACCGACTACTCCACAGAGCTTAGTCAGAGAACTGCACCTTCTTGGATCCACTTGGTCTATGAGCCTGGCTCCCCACAGCATCTCCGTTTCCTTGGTCTCAATTGAGGTCAATTTCATCCCATTTTCTGAGGATGCTGGAGCACCGCTCACTCTATCTGTGACTATTGGACCTTCACCAACAGGACTTGCAGGGTTCAACAACTTCTTGGCTTGAGCTCTGGTGAGGACTGCCGAAAAGGCCTTTCTCTGGAGTTTGCTCACCATCTCCCTAGCATCAGCTGCCACTTCTGAGGCAGACTTCATGGGCCAATTCTCCACTGGACCAGACAGGAACATGGGACCTTTCTGCCACACAGAGTCCTCATCCAGCAGTTCAGGAGAGCACCCCCTCGTGACTAGATCAGCGATGTTGACCTCGCCTGGTATCCACCACCAGTCAGTTACAGGCCCAGCCTTCTGAATCTCTCCGACTCGGTTCGCGAAGAACGTCTGGAATCCGTAGCTCTCTCTCTGGATGGCTCCCAGCACCGTCTGACTGTCAATGAAGTGGTACCACTTCTCCACATCCAATCGTCCATGCTTCGATACGTATCCCTTTAGACGTGAGGCAAAGACAGCCCCGCAGACCTCAGTCTTGACCGCGTCACCTTTCTGGTCGAGGGGGGTTAACTTGGCTTTTGACTCTACCAGCCGGGTGACCACACCATATGACGTCTCCCATCGCAAGTACAGTACAGCACCATAGGACTCACAGCTCCCGTCAGAAAACGTGATACCCCAGGGTTTACCCCTCCAGTCGGAGGGCGTGAGGCTTCGTTGGAACTTGATGCTACTCAGACGAGCGTACTCCTTAAACAGTTCAATTGCTTTTCCTCTGAGCTCGTCAGACAGAGGTTCATCCCAGGTATCTTTGGTAAGCTTGCCAGCTTCCTGGAAGGCTCTTCTCACAAGAATCACTCCTTTCTGTTTCACAGGTGTTGCTAGACCGATCGGGTCATACAGTCCGGCGATCTGGCTCAGTAGAACACGACGAGTCAGTGGGTTTGGTGTCTTTACTTCCACTTCTTCTTCAGTGAGGTCAATCTCAGTTCTCATCTTCTTCTTCCTTCTGGAGAAGTTGATGGAGACCATCACAAAGAGTTTGTCCTCTTGCACTAGGTAACCAACCCCCAGGGCTTTGTTATCTTCCTCCCTTAGCTGGTTGGGCAACACCAGAGTCACTGGCTTGGGCCCTGTCCCGTCCCGCCTCCCACTCTGACCAGACCGGACCCAGGGCTTGAGGTAGAAGCCTCCTGCTTTCAGTATCTTCTCCACTCCCTTTAGGATCTTGTCTAGACAGTCAGGGTCATTGTGGGACGTAAGGAGGTCATCAACGTAGGAGTCTTCCTCAATGACTCTTTTTTCCTCCTTCATATCAGAAAACTGGGGTAACTTCGCGGTCTCTCGCATGGCGACCTGCGCAATGCACCCCGCTGGTTTATCTCCCATGTTCACCCTCACGACAGCAAAATCCTCAATCTCATCTTCCGGTGAGTCTCTCCATAGGAACCGATGCACATGGACCTCTCGCTCCTCCAGCCACACCGAATTATACATCTTGGTGATGTCTCCGATGGCTGCATGTTCTCCTTCCCGGAATCTGAGGAGCACCCCCCTGATAGGGTTTAGGACGTCTGGGCCTTTGAGCAAAATGCCATTCATGCTCACCCCTCTGAACTCCTGGCTGCTATTCCAGACGAGGCGCACCGGTGTAGTCACTGAGTGGGGGTTTGGTGCGGTTAGGTGGCTCACCCACCACACTGCACCATCCCAGCTGTCCATCACGTCCTTAGTGAGCTTAACAGCAGCTCCCCTGTCTACCATCTCGTGCACTTGCTTCATGTAAGCTTCTTTCCACACAGGGTCTTTCATCAGCCGCTTCTCAGCCCTCAGGAACGTTGCTTCCACAGCCCTTCGGTTGTTGGGAAGAGAGGCTGGGTTTTCCTTCCAGGGGTACTTCGCATCCCAGTGTGGCTGGTCGCTGTGGATGTCACTCTCTCTGAAGGTTAGACCTGCCCTTATTATCTCCAGCTCTTTCTCGTCAGCCAGGGTCATCTCCTTTCCTCCCGGTGGGCACTTTCCACAGCGACACCCTCCACAGGTAGGGTCACAGGCAGCACCGATGCTGTCCCATTTTAGCCACTCAAGGACCTCTTTATTGCATGCTGCTGTCATTCGAACTTCCATACTGCACCCTCGTTCCAAATGGCTTCCTGGCCTTCCAACGAAGTGTTCTTCAACTTTGACAGCTACCATCCTCATGGAGTGTGCAAAGTGCGTCTCCGACTGCCATGTGGTCACCTCCACTTCTTCGAAGAGGTTAGGGTGCACACCACTCACTGTCTTGCCTAGAGGACCGTCCCACAACACCAGGTCGCCGACCCGTTGCAGTCTTTGTGGAGCTAATCGGCCTTCTCGACCACTGATCAATAGATCGATCTTCCCTGGGCGGGCTAGTTCTCCCGGTTCAGCTTCAGGGAAAAACTGCTCCAGCCGCTCCAAACTCACCACTCGATCCATTTTTGCGATGTCTTCCATCCCGTAGCAGATCATCTCGTGGAACCTCAAAGTTCCTCGTGAGGTCCACACCTTTATTGTTACGAGATACCTTTTTGTATCAACTCTCACCTTCATCGTGCCAACACCATACACGACAAGGGAGATTGGTTCACCGGTCAGCCCGAGTCTTTCAGCAGCTTGGTGCGTAATGTAATTAGTGTCAGAAGCGAGATCAATCAAGGCTCCAAGGCTGTCTCCTCTCTTTGCCGTGACAGGTAAGAGCATCATGAGGACTGGATGTTCTTTCAAGCCACTCTGTTCTATCGGATTCTTGCCAGAACACGCCCTCGACGTTGCCTTATTAGTACAGGCCCTGCGGACAGCCTCCAACTGGCGGGGAGTCAGTCTCAACTCGGCGAACACAGCCTCTTGCTCCTCTGTCGGACCACGAGGTCCCCTCTTTTCCTCTGCTTTGTTTTCCTTCTTAGCAGCATCCTTCATTGTTGGTGCTTTAGGGCAGAGGAAATAGTGGTGGTCTACCGGAATGTCGCCTATCTTACACTCCTCCTTACGACAGAGGAACCTTGGAGTGCAGGCACCATCGATCCCGTGAACATCCAGGCACTTTGTACATGCTTTTGCCTTCTTCACCTGAGCTTTCTTCTCCGACAGACTGGCCTTCCTGAAAGCTTTACAACGAAACAGTTTGCCTCCAGGTTCTTCATCGTCACACACGGCACATGGTATCTGCTTGGAGTCTCTTTTGACTTCACTTGCTGTAGTCTTAGTGAACGACTTCTTTTCTCTCCACCTGTCACCTGATTTCTCCCGGTAGCTTGGTCTCTCAGGAGCATTAGCAGGCCATGGCTTACTGGGAAGCAACTGTTCCAACCTCACGAGCAACGACTTTTGGTCTTCCAGGAACATCAAGAGCCTGTCGAAACGGTTTCTTGGTAGGACGTTGTTAACGGGGTTTCTCACACACATGAGCCACTCTCTTTTCATGACATCAGGGAGCTTGCTCTCTAAAGACCGAATCACCAGCTGATTCTGTTTTGCGGCTTCGCACCCCAGGTCTGTGAGGTCCAATGCTGCCCTCTCCACTGCTAGGATCAATTCTAACGTCTCTCGTGGCTGGTGGTTCTTTACAGCAGGACGTGAATGTAGCTCCAAAACTATCTCCTCTGCCGTTTGTGCTTTATCACCATAACGGTTCTCTAATTCCCTAAAGATATCGATTGCATCTCTGCAACGCGATAGTCTGAGATCACTTTTCAAAGTCTCACCTATGCTGTCTAGCAAGTGAAGTTTCCTGCATTCCCTCGACCCCGTAGGTTCCGCTTGCGCCTGGATACTTTCCCATTCAGCCTTCCAGCGCCAATAGTCCCTCCTGTCCCCGGAGAACTTAGGCAAACTTATGGGTGTGAGCCTTATGCTTGGTCGGGCCCATTGAGAGCTGATATTCCCACCGACGTACGCACCAGGGCCGCTATATGGCATGCTACTACCTTGCTCCATGCTGATATCGACTGGTGGAGAGGCACGAACACTCAACAGTTGTGGCGTGCTGGCAAGGGTTGGAGGTAGGGCGGAACTGACACCAAGTCCACCATCAGACTGTCGCGACTGCAGAGTGGGCTGTAATGTCTGTTGGGTAAAAGTGATGTTATCTGCAGCTGTAAGGCTGTCGCTAGCTGTTGCGACATGCCCACCGACCGCACCATCACCTGCCACATCTTCATCCTCTTCCTCCTCACCTCCGTCACTGTCGCCACCGTCATTTTGTTCAGTACAATTCCTCTTCATAACCTCATTGTCACGTTGGCAGGTCCACTCATCCATCAGTTGCTCCTTGTCCTCTCTCAATGATGAAAGGAGCATCCATTTGTCCTTTCCATGCGGCCGATAGTCTCTCCAAGCGTACACAGCCTCTCTGAGTTCATCGAGTTTCCTATCCAATTTACCATTGTAGACCCCTCGCTGCGTCC